>NC_049174.1:17544404-17895654 GCF_009769625.2 Cygnus olor | reverse complement strand
GTGTCAGAAGACAATTTGCCTGCTATGTATTTCAGATGAAGTAATTCATTTGCAAATGTCCAGGAAGATTTCTGACAATTGCGGAACTACAGAACTCCCACAAATCAGCACAATAATCTAAACCACCATATTATCCTTCTTTGCTAAATTTATAGGCTGAAAAATTGGGGGGAATAAAATTTGACAATTATACAACCTGAACTACAAGAGTCTAAAATGACCCAGCTATAATAAAATACAAAATACTTACAGTAAACTGCCACTTCAGTTCCCTTTTTCCATCTTTTCAAAAGATGCCTATTAAAATCAGCACTTCCCTCCAGTTATCTCAGTGGAGTATAAAGATTTCAGATGTCCAAAATGTCAAAAAATATAACCCGATCTACAGTCTAATGACAACTCTTCCACACTCCCAGCAAACAAAAGTTGTTTTGATGGTTCATCATTTTTGAAAAAACATTCAATCACTGGAAAGATTAATCATGTTCTAAAATATTTCCTTTTCCCACATGAAAACAAACGAGTTAACCAGTGTGAACTATTTTCAAAGGTCCTGAGGAGACTGGATCATTTCAAAAAAAGAAAAAAAAACTCTTACATATTTCCGTTAAAATCAGACTAGTTAATTAATAGCAAGAAAACAATATGAAAACAGAAAAAGTGAAAGTATTTTATTATTATTATGATATAAACTTGCAACAGTTCCTATCTTTGCACAGCTAACTTTACAACTCTCAAGAAAAGGCAACATTCTTTTTTAAAAACTGCCTGAGACTAGTGTTATGAATAAGATTTTGATGTCTGTCTGTTGTGATTTTATATTTATCTCAGCAATACAGTGAATTTATATGATAGAACTAGAAAATATACATAGGCAAAAGCATTACATTTCAGCAGTGGACCAGTAATGTGACAGGTCCCACTCAGAACACCTGCAAATCACACGACAAATAGTAATACTGCCCTCCGTGCAAACAACTTGAAAATGTGAATTGGCAGAAGACTGGGGCAAAGCAGCAGAGCAAAGCTCCAATGGGCTCCGAGGCGATTTTAGCTTGGTTTGCAGCTCATCTTGGTGGATGATGAGTTAAAGAGCAAAATAACCGCTTCTGTTAACGTCGAGTCTCTCCTGATCAGTTTTACAAACTGTTCAAAAATGTCTATATAAATGTTGATGTGCAACATGGTTAGTTTGTATAAACCCCAGTGCAACAGGAACCCATTTCAGACTGTGGCTAAACAGAATTCACTTAGTTTTATAGCCTGGTTTTCTGTATTTTATTTTTCCATAACTTTTTTACTTTTCATAATATTAGCTTTTTGTCACCTAGATTGAATGTATGCATTTAGATTCGAAGGCAACTCCATCTGAACTCAGCAGGGGCCTTCTCATTCACTCAGCACTAGCTGGGCTACACATTTAGTGCAGTCCATGTGACCTTACAAAAACAGAGATCCTGTAGGCCAAATTTATCATGTAAGACAGTAAACATTGTGCTTCAGCTTTCTACAACACTCCCTAGGAGTATCGTTACAACAGCTTTACTCATAGCAACTTAGGCATAAAAGAAAGCGCGCCATTTGCTCTTAGTTAACAATATGCAATGTTCCTGGTTTTTCATGTCTGTTTGGACTTCCTGCCACACCGTATATGTAAATTACAGCTGCAGGTACTCGCATATCTTCCAGTTACATGTGAGCACCGAAAGCCAAAAGAAGCCAGCGCCGAAGCTTTGTTAGCCCCTGACCCACACTGGGTCAGCCTCAAGCTCAGGACACAAAACCAAAACATCCAGCTAGACTGGAACTAAAACCCACCTAAGGAAGGAAATATGTTCTGAAATAAAAATCGAAGTAGCAAGAAAGCGGTCATTTTAATTAAAGCTGTTAGCTGAAAACATAGCCCAATGTCCTCTGCAGTTTGTCTGATTTGGCAGTGCTTTTGGACCAGAGTGTTGTCGAGCACGAGTAAAAGCAGCCTTAGCTACTTCATTTACTCTGTATGCAGCAAAGACCAGCTGAATGCTATGTCCTTGGACTTCTCAGAAATCTTTATTTATGGGAAAAAAAATCCTATTGCTGTTTGTTTAGCCTATGTTTGGCACAGTTTTAATATTGCTTCTTACTTAGAAGAAAAAAAAGCCCTTATTCATAGGGCCTCACAGAGTTATTGGAAGTTTCATCCACAAGTCGGATGGGAAGTAGCTGCACTAGTTGTGAGATATTGGCTTTCAATTTGCTTATTTGTATTGTACATGCACTGAGGCCACAGGAAAGTGTCAGACCTCTCTGTGATACCTGCAAGAAACACAAAGGTGAATGAAGTTATCCACCACTGCTTTGTTTCTGATTTTTTTCCCCACAAACTGAGGTGAAGCCAATAAAACCAAGTGAATAAACAGATAAGTGGGTCAGACTTGGCAAGCACCTTACAGTAACCATTCCTTTGGAAAAGAGTCTCCTTACCATGAAAGCTGGGATGTTGTTCTGGATGAATGTGACATAGATTAAGCCATCTCTGCAAAGACCTCTAACAACGATGTGCATTATATATGCCCAACCTCTGCTGTGCTTCTTGACCGCTCACAGAGGCCATTTTCACGAGGCTACGCAGAGATGCTGTTTAACAGCTTGTTAACTGCTTGCACTGGATCATGATGAAGCCTTGTTACAGGGCAAGAAAGGGCAGTGATTTTAATTGCCCCCATCATCTCACTGTTTGATATTTTTTTCTACACATAATTATTTAAAATTTATCACGGAATGCCTTCAGATGGCAGTCAAGGATACCCTCAATATGCCTGCGTGCACACACACACACACACGTGTGTAAATAAAAGATTATATGCACAACAGACAGAAATCCCAGGGAGGCAATACAAGATTAACTGGACAAATGACATCACAATATTGATCTAAGTCTCACACAGAAATCCAACGTTCTTCAAAGTTGATGATTCCATAACATTCTAAGTTTACAAATGAGCATTATGTAGTGTTAAAAGCTTTGGCTCTACTGCATGTTCACAATAAAAAATTCCCAGTGGATGCACTGTTCTTTCTAGCTCCACGTAACTCCATTGAACTGCGTGTTGCTCTGATACAAAACTGGTGTAGCAGAGCAGAAACTCAAATCCTGTATTTGAGAAGCATTTCATGTTAAGTAGGTCATTCTGTTGAATACAGTATCAGCACTTGTACACCACGTGCCTTTGCACCTAAAATAAACGACTGTGTGGTTTTTCTTTTTTGCTGTTATTTTTACATTGTAACTTCCAACTATTCTTTAACAAGTGCTTTTTCCTCTGATCATCACTCTCACTCTTGCTTATTTCAATAAGTGGAATACAATAATGCAAGGGGAGCAATTTAGGTGCTAATATCTTACCAAATTACATGTTGTTCCCTCCCACTGACCTCTTTGATGTTCTCTGGACCAAAATTCTCATCCTAATATTTATGAATTTGTTTATACAGCTGGATAATTCAACCACTTAGGAAAAGACTCTGCTCCCCACTGACTCATGCATGGCTGCTAATAGAAACCCAGCTGAGAAAGAGCAGATCACAAAGCTCAGCACTAGCAGGAGAGGCTGAGACCACAGAGAAAGGTTAAACATGTTACTGCTCACTGAATATATTTTCACATCAAATCTGAAGCAGCTGCATAAATTGTTCAATATTTATAATGAAAAACACTTATCTGCATTGTAATGTATTATTTCAATTTTACCTTTATTAGGTAAAAATAAGCTTCAAAGACTTTTTATATAAAAGGATACTTTAATGAGAAAATGTGTACTTAATATGTTCTGTTCTGCAGCAAAATGTTCTGCAGCTATCTGCAACTGACTGATTTTTTCCACGGATCTTTTACTTAGTCCAGTTCCTACCAATTTCTAAACCCTGTAAACCACCTCTATCATACCTAACAAATTTTATTTTTATAATTATCAGTATTAAAATTAAGATGAGAGAATTACAGTGACCAGTGTAACTTGTATTTGAAGCAGCTTTATACGGATGCTTTTGTATTTGCCTGACATGAATAGGTCTCTCCTCTTGTTTGATTCTATAAAGAGGACAACCTGGATCTGATGAATGGCTGAAGGATCTCCATCAGTCCAGAGGAAGGAAACATTTTCAATATGCAGATCCCATATATATACACATTTATACCTCTGCTTATTTGCCTGGATAGGCTAACAGTATCCTAAGAATACTATGACGGAGAACTCAGTATAAAATCTGCTTGTGATTTCATATCACCCAGGGCAAAAAGACCCCAGAACAACTCTCTGCAGTTAAACTAGTCTGGGATAAAATGGCAAGAGATCTTATTAGATATGCTGGACGCCTTTATGATTTTACAGTTTCTCCCTGAATGTCAGGGACATATGCATTGTGCTAGACAATAATTACAATCATGATGTTATCTGCTGTGAGATTTCCTTAGTACAAAAGTACTGATATTTTCCCACTCCTTACATTTCTTTTTATTATTTTTTTTTTCAAAGAAGCCAGGAAGTATATAGAAAAATGAAGGTTCTAATTCTGTAAGCATTAAAACCATCACACCTGCAGCTCTCAAAGCATCTAACTGAAGAAACTGAAGAATAGCTGCTGGGCAGAGGGCCCAGCAGAGGGCCCAGGCAACTTTATGAGCATACATTATGAGAAAGGCTGTTTGTTATGAGTAAATAACAGCAGAGCTTTGAGATAAGACTCAGCAAATAAAAGACTGCAGTGATTGCAAAGGCATAGTGTCAGCACCTCGCAAGGAACAGTGTCAGAAGACTATCAAAAATCCTTCACACATTTTAGAGCGTGCATATATACATACACATACACACATACTAGCACTTCTTCCACCAGTGAAATACTTTTGGACAGAGGAAAGAAAAAGCAGCTATTCAACCACACTTAACAACACTAAACACATAGGAGGCAGGGAGTTAAGAACTTCATCCTAGCCAGGTGAGCACAGGCACGATGGAGTACAAAGGTAGGTTGCCATCTGATCGAGCCACAACAGGCTGGCACAGCTCTCAGCACTCTACTTTCTGTCAGCGTTTTTGTAATAACTGTCCTCTGAAACATCCTTCTGCTTTCTCAAGAAAAAGTGCAAGAGGGAAAAGTGGGAGAAGAATGACAATATGGGCCATAACATAGAAAAAAAAAAAGAAGAGAGAAAACAGAAAATTATGCCCCCCTCAACAGTGTGCAAAGTTCCAGCTGGCATGGGGTCCACGTCCATTTTGCCCAGCAGTTGGCCTGGACACGATAAGATACAACAAAGCTTGCGAACAGATTGGCCATGAATAGTCCCACTGAAGTCAATGGGAAAATCTCCATTCGTGCCAAGTTATTACTCTTGAACTGGAAATAGTCCTGCTGCTAAAAGTGGACATTCAGCCTCCCTAGAATTACAAGCCCTTATTACAAGACTTCAAATATTTTGTATAGTAATGTAATGGAAAACCCTAACAGAAAGAACACACAAAATAGAAAATAACCTTCCTAATAACATTGCAATGTGAGTAAAAAACTTTTTTCACAGCTCAGAGCTTCTACAGATCTCTTCCTCAAATCTCCATACCACCTTATTTGATGTACAAAAGATATCTGCTCAACAACCTTAACAAGAGTCTCCCTGCTTGGACCCTCATTAGCAATGGAAACATTAGTTAAAGGGAAACTTTCTGCTACAACGCTTCTTGTAAAATTAATGTATTGTTCTTTCCTACAGCTATGTCTTGCTTAAGTGCAATCAGCTGTTATTACAACTTTTATAAAAATACAAATCCATCAAATTAACAGAAGACAAGAGTGCTTCCTCCAAATGAAAAATTTCATTTCTGTTAAATCTCTACCTCTTATCTTAAAAATTGACAGATTACTTTGTAGAATCACAATTGGGCATTTAAAAAGACGACAGCGAAACGCCTGTTTAATTGTGTATAGTAATCCTCTTTCTGATCTAAACTGTAAGCTATTAGTGTTCCCAACAGTGCTATGTCCCTCTATATTTAATACTACGTCAAAATGACTAACATATTTCAAGGATTAATTCCCTTTCTCTTGGCACATGATAAAAATGCTCAGGTTTTATTGCAGCGATGTAATAACTTCCAGTGGTTATGCAGTTGTGTTTCGTAATACTGTTTGACATGTTGAGCCTAACGCTTTGGCATTTTTGTAACTGAAATTAATGTTTCCCAGGTTCCTAACTGAAGCTGCATGAGAGATATAGTTCTAAACAGACACTTGCTGGCAGGGGTGTTCGGTACTGATGGCACCTGCTAGCATCACAGCCCCAAAGAGGTGTGGGTCTGCTGCAACAACGCGCAAGGCACCTGGCCATTCAGGGTCTGCCTCAGCACCTGGCCCCGTGAGCATCTATCTCGTTTTTACAAAACTCAGTGATTTGTATCACTGCATCTCAACAGGGTCCCATTGTTTCTGTGCGGGTCCTTAAAAGCTGTGGCTCGGCATAGCTTAGCTACTAGAATTAACGAGTTGTAAGTACTGAGACCCAAATAACAGAATGAGAAGAGGTTTCAGTCTTCTGCCTGCTGATTTATTGCAGGCATCTAGCAGCAATGTGTGTAACAACAGGTGCATGTTCCCCTGCTACAGCTCTGCTCTTGCTTCTGGGAATTTCTGTCCCCAAAAGGAGAGAAGAGGTATGTTTCCATTTATGTAGGAATAAGTGAAAAACCAGCAAATGATTCTCAGGTATATACAACAAACTCAAAATGTGTTTTAATTCTATTTTTAGATCAAGTGGCTTTCCAGGCACCACTGACCCCCAAGGCTACTTACTCTGATCACAGCACCATACCTCCCATGGAAGCACTGTTTGGGTTGCACAACATTGAGAAGAGACTTGGAATTACTGGACCCTATAAAACAAAATGTTTTATAATACCTACCTCGCAAGTGCAGGTAATTCTTCTAGGATGGGGAGCTTCCTGTTGCAACTGATACACTGAGAGAAGACAGAAGTTAAATTTTGATTAATACAGAATCACTACATCAATTAGGCATTTTAACATTAAATTTTTCTGTTTAAGAAAAAGATGACTTGCTGTGAGATTTAAATGCGAATGTACATATATCAAAAATTACTTACAAGATGCCAGAAAAGAGAATGTTCCTAGCCAAATCAGGATCACTGATTATTTTTACAATTAATTGCTCAAGTACTAGGGAGTCTCTGGCCAAGCTTCCATCAAGCAGATCGGAAAAGGAATTAGGATAAATGCAAATTAAAATTTATATGTCAAATCAGACAGCTAGCAGTTTTTTTTTTTCAGTAAGCAGACAGAGTCCCATCCTACTATGCTGGGCACACTTTTGGTGACCTGAAATATGAGAGCTTACAGGAGTCATTCAGAACTTTGCACAATCAAACCCTCTGCTTTTCTCACTACTCAGTGATGACCTTTCTGAACAACAACAACAACAAACAGACCTTTGCATTTACAGATCTAACAACATCAGGAGTCTAGTAGCAGTTAAGTTCCAAATTACGACCTAAACTTACGACTATCTTCCAACCTTTTTTTTTTTTTTTTTTTTAAATATATGCCTTATTAAACCACTATAATTCATAGGAGCTAGCTGTAAATTTAATGGTATTATTGTATGGACTTTCTTGTTTAGTAAGCAGATGGAGTGACTTCCAACTCCTAAAACAAAAAGAGTTTGGTTTGGCAAGTCACCTTTAAAACAAGGCTAACAACACCACCAAATTAGTAATTGAACAGTACTCTAGAACAAATAAAATGGACATTTGGAACTGTAATCTTTTAAAATTAAATTATCTTTCGAACATTAGTACTAACACCAAGGTCTAACAATGTGTGCTGTCACCTTCTTCAGGTAATAAAACCACACATTAACTTACTCAATAAGATCTGACTTCATTACACTTCTCATTTGATGATGAGTCTTCCCCACTGAGAAATACATTATTTATGTGCTAAATTACATGAGAATGGAAAAAATGGCAAAATGCCCAATGATATGGCAATCATAAGATCGACTGGAAAAATTTACTCCCTTTGTTCCAAATAAAAAAGCCAATGCTTTTTCCTGATGTTACTAAAATCAATCCTGACCATTCTCTATTGGTATTACAAAAATGATTTTTGCAAGTGATGAAAAACAGCATACACATATAAAATAGCAATCTTCATTTCAAGCATAGCATGACCATTTATTTGCCTAGCGCACAGATCCTTTAGCTTCCATTGTAAAAGCCCTATTTGATGGTGCTGGCCCTTGTCCATATCCAATTCTGAGAACTGTAGAGTCAAGTTCAAATGAAAAAAAATCACAAAGCGAAAATGGATCTCTCTGAGTTTCACAGAAGAGCACTGGAGAATCACAATCAGCATGTTCTGCAGAAATTGGCTAGAAGTTGAGAATTGTTTCCCACCTTACTTCAAGCAAGGTTGAAAAGATTTTCTGGAAGGAAATTCCTCTTCTCAGAAGACAGTACCTTTTGTCCTCTTCCAGTCAGAAGCACAGCAGGTAGAACAGTTAAGTGACAAAACAGGATGCCTATTCCTCCTCCTCTAATTGATGTGTGCACTTCAATTTGTTCAACACCAGTTCCTTTACTGCACTTATCACCAGGGAAGTCAAGCAAGCCATTCCTCTTGAGCAGTCAGGAGACAGAAATATAAGCAAACCCCATGACCGCACGCTTAATTCTGAACTAGAGGAAAGGCTCGCCGTGGTGAACCACGGTGGTGCAGGAGAGTGGGTGCACACACACTGCATGCACCCGAGCCTTCAGCTCCTGGCAAGCTACCAATGAAGTTCTGGTATTAACAAAGACTGGACGCCCCTATTCCTGATCATGGCATGGAATGAACTGCCCAAACAGGCAGCATTCCCTGAGTTCACACAAGGTACAGAACTGTGATTCATACCCAAAAGCAAAACACACAGAACTTTGGTAACAAGCACAAAAACGTATTGAAGTTGTGACTAATGACGTTTAATGCCCGGCAGCAAAGTGTCTCAATTTTATCTTTTAGCCATCCACTGCAAGAAAAAAGCTTGCTCAAGTCAAATTCTTTACTATTAAGCGGCTGACGTGGCATATGACAAGCTACTGGTGCTACACACGGTGATTCAAAAGGCACAAACAGGCTCTGCCACTAGATTCAGAGACTGAGGCCCCAGCCATCTCCATTATATGACAGTTGGTAGGAAACCAGGTCCTTCTCGTCAGGCCTTCAGAAAACATAATTTTGGTTTCATGGTCACTCTGGGCCACACAAATGCTCTCATTTTACTGCATCAGCAAGTTCTGAGGAAAAATTATTTCTTTTGAGTTTTCCTAACCAGTTCCAGTCTCAACTCTAGTGATGCAAGTTACTAACACAGAAGAGCCCTAAAAGTTTACCAGTGTAACCTTAAGGCAAGAACGGAGTTTGTGCAAGCCCCAGCCTAGGCAGCCCCACCAGTGCCAGCCAGCCCCACGCAGGAGCACCATCCCTTGTGTCAGTGAGGTGCAGGGAACCTGCCCCATCGAATAATCTGCATTTGTTAGCCTTGAGGATAAACAGCTGCATCTCTCTCTAATGGTAATGAACGCTTTCACTTCTGATGCT
This sequence comes from Cygnus olor, assembly GCF_009769625.2. Taxonomy (NCBI): domain Eukaryota; kingdom Metazoa; phylum Chordata; class Aves; order Anseriformes; family Anatidae; genus Cygnus; species Cygnus olor. The sequence goes on along the minus strand of NC_049174.1, from coordinate 17,886,022 downwards.
GGTAAAATCACAGTCTAGTGAAAAGAAATATGAGACTTTTTTTTTAAAGCACCCCACTGAAACTTTTTCAGCTCTGACTTAAAGAAGGAAAAAGAAAAAAAAAAAAAACCTTGAGATACTTACAGTAAGATTTCCAAACCGGTGGTCTGTATTCATCAGTATCTGAAAGAAAAAATGTCAATTTTCAGTGTTGTGTTAGAAATGTTTTAAGACAGAAACAACCCTCCAGAAGCCCCTGCAGATTTATTAAGATAAATACTGCACCTAAATTCTATAACCATTTTTAATAATGAAGTACAAAGCAACCTACTAAAAGTTCCCCCTCCTTACTTAAACAGAATACATGAAAATGTATTTTCTTAGAAAACCATTTGCAAAATGTGAAGCCAAATGATTGGAGGAGGCAAGTAATGCATGTTATTTTATTATGTACATATTTTCAGTTCCTTTTTAAGTTACACTAGAAAGATTTTTTAATCCCAATTTATACTCTAATAAATCAGTCTTCATCCAACTCACTCCTCCCGTTAGCTTTTTCCTATTCTGGATAGCAATTAACAACCCCTAAAAAAAAAACAAGCATGGAAATACTATGCAATGTTTTGCAAAAAAGGAGGGAGTTTTTCACGCTGAATACACACTCTGCTTGGAAGTGGTCAGTGGGTATTAAAAGTAACAGTATATTTCTAATCCATAATTTTAATACTCAAAAAATAAATAATAAAGAACCAACAGTGTTTTCTGTCTCCCTTATGAGTTGCTGACAAAATGATCTGACATATTTGCTCAGGGCTGTGTCACCAACTCCATCTCTGATCCACTATTTTACTTCGACCAGCTTCAGGTCTGATTCTGCAGGGCAGTGAGGCTTCCGGCAGGGTGCTGAGCTTTTCTGTTACCTGCCCTGAATTGAATGGAGTTACTCAGCTCTCGCTGTATGAAAAAGCCCAGAGCTGCAGCGGCTGGGCAGTCAGGCAGCCAGCCTGGCTGTAGGAAATCTCACCGAGGTCTTCAGTTCTGAGCTTTCTCTGCAACTATCTGCTGCCTCCAAACAACCCCGATTTGTACTTTTTGCTGTGAGGTTATATAAATATCCAGCAATCTGGGGACCTGTTCCTTAATTTCAGCCTGTGTGACATCTCCATTCCAGAGTCCCTAACGCCTCCAAAACCGAGCCTGAAGCTGGGAAAGGCTTTTGCTCTGCCACCCCTCAGGGTAAAGCAATCTGCCCTCCTCAAGTTCTTCTCTTAGCCCGTTTCTCCCACCTACAGTCATGTCCAAATCTCTCTAAACCAGAGCTCAGCGGAAGGAGATATTTTCCAGTTTAATTGGCGCAGACCCTCCCCAGGCCCACCCCAGCATGCTCGCTAACCTGTCTGAGCTAGCATTTTGCTTGACTTTTTACCCTATTATTTCAGTGGTGAATGGAGAAGGTGCAGTCCTTGTGGACTGTCTCGGCGTTAGCGGGGTTTATAAATACAATTCACTATTACTTTAGCATTAAGGAGGCACTCGGTCAAACTGCCACTGCCCAGAACATTATTTTTTGACCTTTGGAAGGCCCTGCAGATGTGCCACCGTGTCCTGGGGACCTGGCACACACACAGATCTTCAGCTGCCCACACTACGCTAGGTCAGTGGCAGAAAATCAGCAGCAACAGATGCAGCAGTGGTTACTCACTCCTACTTGCATATTTTTAATTAAAGCGCTGCAAGTAGATTCATTTCAGAAGCATTGCAATGTAATCCCTTGGCACTGTAGTGTCACAAGGAAAAATGGCAAAACTTGAAAGTAGAAGTAATGGGTTTAGTCCCAGAAGAGGATTCTTACCCCACCAGCTGAGCTGAATTCCCTTTTGCTATGGCTTATTTTTGGCAACGTAGGCACCAGTTGGATTTACAAATAAATAACTTAAGTGAAGGACAACATGCACCGTATTTGTAAAGTATGAGCTGACTGCTATGAAAATACAAATATCTTGGCAGTCTAACCCATATTTGCTTGCACTCAAGCCATATAATTGTTACGGCTAAAAGCAGCACGATTATAAAACTGAAAAACAACAATATTTGTGCCAAACAAAAACAAAAACCAAAAACCAAACCTTGTTAAAGTCAGACAAGAACAGCAGTAACTTTCATATAACTAACATGTAACATTCAGAAATTGGAAGGAATGATTTATGTTATGCAGCTGTGCACAAGTATTTTGTTAGAAAATCTGTCTGTAAGCTTTACTGCCTTACCAGTGTTAGAATACCCCCAGGCCATCCCACATGAGCTAATGAAAATACAAAAGGTCATTTCTATTGTGATTTAAAAAAAACGTTATCTGATACAAACACTGTAGCAGCAAGTACAGAGTGCAGCAACAACCGTGAAGGAAGGGTCTGCAGCGCTTTCTGAGCAAGAATGTTTCTAGTACCCGAATCACTCTGCTACACAACGATAAAATAAAATGAGTAGAGGCATTGGATTGGTCTGTTAACTACCTGTTTTTAAGTACTAATTGATATGGTCCCGTCTACCAAGTCATCGGCATTTGGAAATGCATTATTACGATTTTCAGACAGTACAGGCTTCTGTGTACAGCATCTCCAATGAGGTGTCCAAAGTACCCGAAAAGCACTTTAAGGCATGATTAAAAAACACAAAGATGCTGAACCCAAAATACATTTTCTCACTAACGCTGCACCACCTCCTAATTAACACAATAAACTCCACACTGACGCTTCTCAGATTTTTATACAGCTCCCATCAGCACGGTAGCTCAGCTCTGCTAAATGCTTCCATGATAAAATTGAATAATTTTCTTTCAGACGTGCATAGTGTTTTATCTTAACTGTGTTTTCTGCCTTAAGTGAGATGCATTTCAACTTAAAGCTGCTCTTCTCCCACAGTCTGAAGCACTGCGGAAGACATAAATGCATAAACCGATGCTACCAGCTCTGCCCAGATGTGATGCTACCAGCATCGGTGAGACTTCTGCCAGCACGAGGGCCACTCTCACCAGCGAGGACATTTTCAGATCAGGCACACTGGCTGTGTACAGAAATGGCAGTTTCAAACTTAAGCTGGCAGGTGCTGGAGCTGAACAGTCTTCCCAAGCTTTAAAAATGAAAATGTTTGATAATTTCCCACTATCCCAAGCAATGACAGCTCTTGAATTCTTCAGAACTTTGCTTTGATTTGAAGGGTGTAAGATTTTAGTTTTATATCATAGGACTTGTTCAAATTCTCTACCCTGAATCCATACTGATCTTTAATCATTTTCCAGCCTAGAATAGATCAGAAAAGAAACAGCTGCCTGCCCCAAACCTGTACTTTTAAGTTCATCAGAAGACCATCAGAGAATAAATATATAAGTATATGTAAAGAAAAGAGTAAGAATATGTTAAATTGATAAAGCACTTTAAATCCTAAAGCAAGAGGCAAGGTAAAAGGGTACAGGGAAATAATGCTGCAGGGTATGTGAAAATAAATGCACAGTCCTTTACCTTGTAGATTGATTTTTACTCTTGAGCCAACAGCAAAATCATACTACTCTGCAAAGCGAGCACCTCACCGCAGACCTGTAACAGCTGGTGAGTCCTGAGAGCTCACTGTGGTGCCTGGTTCAGGCAAGGACCTGCATCCCCTGTGCACCCTAGTGTCACGCTGTCTCCGCTTCTCAGTGCATGGGTTGCCGGCCCCCCACTCTCTCTCCAGTGGAGAAAGACAGCAGAGATCGCTGACTATTTCTGCTGCCCTGCTACGACTCACCTAGCCAGCCCGCTCTACCTGCTCAGCGACTCGTCTCCCCTCTACTCAAGGCTTTCCTGAAATTTGCCTGAACTCAGGCAGAGAGAAGAAAGGCAGAAGAAGCCAGAGCAGCCCAGGCAGCAGACCCTTCACAGGCAGAAATGTCTCGGTGGAACAGGAGTATTGCTGTCTGGGCCCGGCCTGCCATCCTTGAAGCACACTCACTAATGAAAGAAAAAGGAAACTACCCAAACTCGTGCATGAAACACCTGCAATTCAGAAGTGAAAAGCACAGGATGACTCTCAGAACCCCCTGCTTGCACCAGAAAAGTGCTTCTGCCAATAGAAAAACATGCAGCAACTTAGGAGAAGTTCATATACAGACACCAGTGCCATGAAAGCATCTCTGATTTTTCCATAAACATAGATTTGACTAATTGTGGCATTACAACGTAGCATTTCCCTTCATTATTTTCCTCTTTCTTACCCACTGCCATTTTATCCATTATATAAATCTGGACAACTTTAGTACTTTCCGAGTGCACGTTTTAACTGTAGAAATGAAAACTGTTACTATTGCCTCAAACTGTTTAGACTGCTTGTCTCTGTGTATTCCTTTTATAGAAAGAATAAAAGTGTTTACCTCTGCTTGAAATGGTTCTTGCTGTCTCCCCACTGCAGACCAGCCAGCTCTAGGGCAGAGCAGCAGCAGCGTAACCATGCATGGTAACCCCATAAAGCAGCTGAGGGCTTACTGTGAGGTTTGCTACAGGGAACTTGATTTTGTTCTTCTTTTACCGTATGTCATTCCCTGCAGCATGGTGATCTGTAACATCATGCTGGAAATTAGTTTAATGCTGTCTGGAAGGAAATAACCAGCTCTCTGCTGGCACAGCAGCTCTTGACCCAAACCTGGGCTGTATTCAGCAATATCCCTGTCAAACACTGGTGAGGCCTCCCTCAAAAACCTTGTGGAAGAGGCCAATCCTTAGCTATGGGGACCAAACCTCAGCACGATCAGGAGAAGTAAATCTAATTTCAAGTCTTCTGAACAGCTACAGGACCAAAGAATGGTGTAAGTCATAAACAGGAAAAGATGCAAGAAAGTATAAAACCTTCTTCTGTATGCTATGGCCTAGTAAGTATTAGCGTGTGTTTTTAGATGCTGTATCTTGCTTTATTTGGCAGCAGCATGCATCAAATTTGAAATCCCGGAGAGATGGATGACAAGCAGCCATGGCCATTTGCTGACCCATACAACAGACTCCTTCTTGTGCCCAAAAAACAACTTCTAGAAAATCCCTCCTCAGGCTCAAAATGTTGCTTATTAGCACCTTCTATATGCCCAAAGGGCTCACATAAGAGCACTTGACTTACAGAAACAAAGCTATAATTTATATTGCTGGTGAGATTCTCGAGCCACAAAAACATCGAAGTTGAACAGAAAATGTCATTTCATCTCTGTTTTCAGAGAGCAAGTGCCAACAGCATTTCAGAAACTAAACTCAAGCCATCGCGAAATGTTTCAAGCGGCAGCCAAATAGGCCCCAGCATTTAGGGCTTTTATGCGCTCCAACCAAAATACAACTCAAATAGCATCAAGGTAATTAAAGGATGAATGCAGCTACCGCCCGAGGCAGCAGTAGTAAAACAGATGGACTACAACACCACGGTTTCAGGGTAGATAGGAGACGCAGGTCTCTGGCTGCGCCAGCACCCGGCAGCACAGAGAGCATTTTGCACAAGTCCTCGCGTGCACACTGTGGTACGGAGGGAACACACCATGGGTCCTTCGTCACTGCCAGGTGAGACCTAGGGACCCGCAGCTTTTTCCCCAAGGACCCCATCCCTCCACTACCCCCCTGCTACCTGCAGCCAACTGGTGTAACCAAGGGCAGAGCTGTGGTGCGAGGAGCCAGCCGCAGCCAAAAGGCTTCGGGGGCAGTTGCTGCAGCCCGTGGTCAGGCCTCATGCCAAGTGTTCTCCTACGGACAGAGACTTCTTCAGCATGTGGCTCCTCATGTTTTTTAAGAGACCTCAAGTAACTTTTTGGTATGTTCCCTTTCTCTTCAAAACTACTATGTTATCATGTTACAAGAAATGCTCTCATTTTATTTGGGCCTTAAAAGTGACTCAATAAAAAAAAAAAGTTAATCTAAAAGAAATGCTGCTCTATTAGTTCCTAAAAGCAGACACAAGAACAAGGACCTTGGGGTACAGATGACCTGTACCCATCTGGCAAACACAATGGGTTTCATGACTACTGCAGCAGGGCATCACAGGATTTGCCAAGGGGACAGGAAGATCCCTGCAGGGCTGAGGCTATTCCTGGCATCTTCTCATCTCTCCAGAATATCCAATACACTGTTTGACTGACACTTCTAGACTGTTACTGAGTCTTTGAAGCTATTTTAATGTTATTCTTGACAAACTAATTCTTTTGAATTAAGAAAAAAAGAAAAGCTTAGAAAACTTGGAGACACCTCTTGCTCTTTCCCAGGCAAGGCACTGTGACATACTGAAAGGTGCTGCAGCGCAAAAGCTCCTACATAAACCACCATCGTTTTTCTCCCTTCCAACATGCCTAGGAGGCCAGGCAGCACAACACCCCATGGCGGGGAGGTGGGCTTCAGCCTGCATGCCCGGTCCGAGTAGGAGCTGCTCCTGTCTCACACAGCTCTCCTCCCGCGGGACGAAGGCCTGGGCAGCCGAGTTGGCCACAGCAAAGCGGTTCCAGGCCCCCGCTTGCCGGCACGCGCCCCAGGCCGCAGGGCAGCAAGCAGGGGCACCGGCAACAACTTGCCATCTGTAAAGCCTTTGCCTTGATCCCCAGCCCATCAAACCCCACACACGTGGGCAGGTCTGGACTGTTAAACTGTGCTTGAGTTACATAAGCAAGAAAACGGAAACAGCTGAATGCATTTTCTTCGTATTTCCCAAAGGCATTCCCGTCTGGGAGGAGCGTAACAGTACAAAACAATTTGAGGGAAAGTTACAAACAAGTGAAAACTGGAACTCAAAATAAAGCATCCCTTTGGCTGCAGCATGGCACCAAGTCACACAGGCTGTGCCCTGGTAATGTTTTAATGCAACAAAACATAGTTATTTTCCTCTGCCCTTTTGTCCTCACGTGTTTTTGCTCATACCACTCCAAACAAGTGTAAGTAGGTTTCTAATTTTTACTAGAGCAAAAATGATTATGACAAAGTGACTGTGAACAATACCCAAGGAAGCCACAAGGGCTACTTCCATTTCTCTAATGCGACCAAGTGATTGCTTTACTAATTAAGCACTCTCAACAAAAATAAAGGGGCTAAAAGAAGGCTATGCTCTGAAAATTGCATCAGCCTTGATGGTGGGTGGGTGGGGAATCACACTACCATCCTGGTGTCTTTTCTGAAGATGATAAATTCAGTGGAAATGCTTCTAATGGGGTTGAACGAGACATCCACTGAACACAGCTAGAGTTCAGTGCATTTTATTATCAGGTCTCCTATTACTGCCTCTTTATGAATAATGGGAAAACTTTAATGAGTAATATTTTGCCTATCATGGGCACTGCTGCTGTTAAATGAACTCATCTGCTGTGTGATTAGAACAGGCTGCAGCTGATCTGTTTCTAGATCTTCACTAAACTGAAGCAAGGGAAGCAAGTACTTGTTTTTCCTCCTTTTTGCCAGACAAACACAGTCACATCTGACTACAAGAATGACATACAACAACCAAAAAAAAAATAAAAATTACTTAGATGTTTTTAACAGCTGGAATTCTCATGTCTGCAATAACAAGCAAGGTATGCAGTTGCTGCTTTCCTTTTCTTGACTGCAGTTTAATGGGGGAAAAAATACACTTCCCATGAAAGCACGGTTAGTTGACTGTTTAAGAAAAGTTCCAAAATCTCTAAAATTATTTCTTAGCGTTGCTGTAAGCATAAAAAAATAGCCTTCAGAGAGGTAAAAAGATGCCAAGTGCCACCTTGTGGACATTTAACAAACACAGAATTTAATTTTGATTTCAGTTTACAGCAGTCTCTCTTCTGCCTTCAGACAACAGGCTACAGGGAATTTACAGCATTTCTGGAAACACCATCTTCTCTTCTCAATAATAGTAATCTTTTAAAAAAAGCCATACAATGGGAATGACTACCTAACATGGCTGTGGGTGCTGACAGGGGAGCCTGACCACCAGTTGTCCCTGACCCTCCGATCTGTATCACCAAAAGGTTGATGATAGCTCTACAGACACATAGGTATCCTGAAATGTCTGGCTTACATGGCAGACATCTCCTAATTGGTAATGCTATCAAAATCAAATTTGTCTCTTTAATTTCTCCATTTCAGAGAAAAAGCGCCTGTCGATTATTTATTTAACCCACCGAAGTAAAGCTGAATGCACTGTCTGCAGCCCCAAGGCACTGGAAAAATGAGTCGGGCAGTTCCCTGTAATTCCCTAGGGGTACGTGAAAGGTCTTCTGCAAACAAATTTTGCAAGTTCGAAATTGAAAGAAATAGCCTCTATTGGATGAATCACATCTTTTAGATTTGATAGATGCTTTGTTCAAATAACTTCTACATTAGGACAGTAGAGTCTCAGAGCAGTTTGGATTAATGCCTGGTAACACAAACTCAAACACTGTAGTCAAGCTTCCCTACTGTAAATCCAGGCTGGTTTTCATTATAGACACTGTTTTGATCACCGTCAGGTAAGTTTGCTTGGAAGTGAGCACCAATACCTGTCAAAGCTATCACTCTTACTCAGTTTTCATTCCTACCAGAGCGAGTCATAATGTAGGAGAAAATATTTGCCTTTCTACTTTTCCTTTCATATTCTTTGTTTCCACAAATCCTCCTTTGTCCCATTTTAAAAATGTTCCTGCACAGAGACCAAGCTCATTTCCCATCACTTGTTTTAGTTCTTCCAAACATTAATAGCACCAGCAATGGCACATCAGTTTTACCCTAACTTCCAGCCAGTGACAACTTCTATAATCACAGCCTAGAGGCATTCACAAAAATACCTTTTTTGACTCCATTTCTCTAACATATCCTCCAAGAGGGAACTTCGAGTGGAGCTCGATTACACAAATATCCTGACTGGTCACCCTAATAATGAAAAAGAACAATATGATATGTTATAAAAGTGTCTTCTAGCCGTAAATTAATCCCTTTCCCTGAATAAGAAAACTGTCCAGTCAAGGTTGAGCAGAGGAGACCCTAAATAAAGGAAGAGCTTTCAGGCACTTTTGAAATACAACCCCTCCATCCATTGCATAATGCCCTAATTTACTGAATGGGGAGGCATGTTTTATCACTTTTTGCTTGGATGCTTTGAATGTTTTTCACATCCAGCACTGAGATAATGAACATACATTCACTTTCCTGTTCTAAAAAGCATTTTTAAATACAGCGTTGTGGTTTTACTAAAAGCTGAACCACAACAAAAGAGCACAATGCTGACCCTGCCTCCCCATGCATTGGTAAAAATCTGCTGAGAACTTGTCCTCCCTTGCATTTCAGACCAAGATAGCTGCTGTGAATTCATTAGCCTCCTGTGGGAAAAAACAAACAAAACAAAACCACCCATTAGCAGCCCAGGCAAAACCAGAATCACCCCAGAGAAAATTAAGAGCAGATCTGATTTCTGACTGCCATTACAAGCAATCTCAAGACAGACTCAGTGCTCCAAAGCATCTCTCTCTCTCTCTTTGTCATGGTCTAATAGACGCCGTTGCCTCTCCTTTCCCAAACTTGACCCATTTACATTCTTAGACCATCAGATTTATAACAAACCAATTATGATTCTTATTACAAACAGATTTTTCATTTTCTAAAACAGTCGTCAATAACACAAGCCATTGCTTATGCAAAAATATGGCTTGCATTTACGTCCTTATTTCCAGAACAGATGCAATACATCAACACTCACGGCTGGAAGGAGGAGGACAGACTACCAAGTAAAGTACCCTTGCCTGGAACCAGCATTGTTTTATAGTATTATGAAGGAAACTCCTAAAACACATTATTGGCAGGGTCAGAGGAAGGGAAATGGACACAATGTGGTGGGATGCCTTGTCTTGAACTGGAATTAGGTTTTTACTCCAAATTTAATTCTCTGGTTGCTGCGAGCTATTCCCCAATCCCAAAGCTGGAGGTATCGTTCCTTACCTCTGTTCTCATATAAAAACTTCAAGAGGCCTCCAGTGACGCCAAATAGGATGTTCCGGGTAGAACAGATAAAAATCTCACATTCCTTTTGGGCAATTCCATGGCTTGCCAATGTAACTATAGTCAAAGAAATAAGGCAAAAAATATTTACCCATCAGCCTCTCCCTGTTTATAGCATTAAATACTTCTTTTCATAAATCTTTCCTTCCTCTGTAGATACACCTGCTGCTCTGCAAGCCTGCGAAGCACGAGCCCGCATGGACTCTGCATTTGTCCTTGGCTCCAGCTGCGCTCCCGAGGATGAAGGCTGAGCTCTGTGAGCAGGGAGCAGGCTGCGGGCAGAGGAGCTCGGCACAGAGCTCTGCCACTGCCTGGTGGGAACAGGAGAGCTGTCAGGAGAGCTCCGTATGATCAGTGCTCAAAGATGACCCTCAAGTCCTTTCCTGGGTAACTCCTTATTTTTTTTCCTCTCCACGTACTTAATTCCCATGGCTTTCTTACCTTTGTTTTGACCTTCTTTCTCCCTTTTTCCACTAACTACAAGAACAAGAAATTGGTCACCAAATAATGGGAGCTTGGGTTTATTACCTCTCACTTTACCCCAGCACCGTGTTAAGAAAGTCTTCAGCAATTATTAGATGCATTTCTGGGATATTGGCCCATCCTCAGTGGAGCTGAGAGCCCATGGCAACATCCACAAGCAAAAAGCAGACTGTGTCCTACAGAACATGATGTCTAAACCGAAAATACAAACAGCTGCTGGCAACAGCAGCAGAGGCCCGCATAGATGAAGTCACCCTGTAGATCAAAGATTGGTATCTCTGTTCCCCAGTCTTGCCAACCCAACAATCCCCTAGGCAGCACTGCCTCTCCGGGTAACAGCTCTTTGGGCGTATTTAGCTCTACTTTGACTTCATAAAGAAAGCTCTATCGTAGCCTGGGAAAACTCGAAAAACAGACACTTGGAAAGCCGTAGGATGTGACTGATCAAGACTCCAGTTTATAGTTTAAAAAATGGTTCTGGCCTACCTACGTGACTAGATGGGGACAGCTGCGAGGCAGAATGTTCGTGCAATTGTCAGAGATTGTGATCTACAGGATTTCCGTACAGAGACAAGGGCAGATGTAACACAGCTCTGAGACATGGCAAGTCCTGCCTGGATCTTCTATGCCTGCTTTTGCACAGCAGAAGGAAGAAACCTTCCAAAAAAAGCTTTTTTACATTTCAGAATGACAACTAATAGCAGGACTAACCCAGCAACAAAACCTTAAAAAAAAAAAAAAAAAAAAAAAAAAAAAAAAAAAAACAGAGAAAAGCCCTTCCTGCTCCTCATGGGCCTTTGCAGGAGGTGGAAGAGGTGCCACCAAGCTCAGCAGTTCCTCACACGTGGGCTCTCCATTCAAGCAGCCTGCAACCCGCCATCCCAAAGGCTGCTCTGGCAGATCCACCCGTGCCACGTCCCAGCATCGCCATGTCCCCTGTCCCTGTCCCAGCGCCTGCTGTGCTGCAGCGTGGCAGGGACACCCAAAACAATCCAGGGACACCCGAACAGGGACCCATGTCCGAACCTGCAGAGAAGCGCGTTAGGGCAAGGCGACCGTCCTGGGCTGATGCTGGGTCAGAGCAGGCCTGTGGCAGGGATGTCCTCTTGTACGGGGTAGTTTCAGCAAAAGCCAGGGGATAAGAGATGCTGCACTGAGTTATGGACGAACTTGCTGCTCTGCCACCAGGGAGGGAGGGGGCTGTGACCACAGCCAGCACCGACACCAACAGCAGTGGGCAGATAGGTGGTGCCGCCAGCACAGGATCTCACAACGGGAAAAGCCCTCATTAGTTCTCTCTCCTTCCTCTGTTTTTCAGGTCGGTAATTCTTCTTTATGTACTTGCAGCCATTCTTATGCTACAAATGTTATTTCTCAGATAACAAGTACCTGATGTAATTCCTCTACCATGTAGATTTTGGCATTGAAATAATATTTAGCACAGAATTTCCAAGTATTTTCTCAACAGAAAGAAAAATCTCTGCTTTATTTTGAAATACATCCCCGCTTCTGTTAAAACGCTGAAGGTTGTTTCAACACCTTCAAGTCACGTTTCGAAACATACTCTTTGGAAAACCTGAAAAGGAAATCGGTAAAATTAATTGCTGTGTCAAAATCATGCTTCCTTTACTGTGTGCGTGTTCAGTCCGTAAGGCAGAGGCAAGGAAGAGCTACATCCTGTTGTGTTTTTCTTCCCCCAGTGAAAAATGATCCAACATTGCACTGAAGTATTGTGTCCAGATTCATATGGAAGCCATAAAGTACAGATGAAAACGTATGGAAGATTGCCCCTACCAAATAATTATCAGCAACTTTTATAGTCTGCTCTGGACTGTATACTTACCAGGTACTAACTCACCATTGAGGAGACTGAGTTGGACCCTGCCAATTTGAGAGCCAGGAGCTGTCAGGTACTGTGCTAAAACTGGGTTTCCTTTTCAGACCTCTAACATTACTCCATTTTTCACAGTCCACCAACTGCTCTGCGCTCAGAATAATTTGGTAACTTTTTCCATGGCTGCAGCAGTTCTCTAAGACTTTGCTACGTGATGCCTTATTGCGTTTGCTATTCAACTTAGATTGCTGCAATTGCAGCTCTGCTGGCCACTGCAGCACACACCAAGCGGCGTGCAACAAACCACCTCCTGTATTTAGGAAGTAGTCTTTTACCTTTACTTTTGCAGCCAGCCCCAGCCACGCGATGCCTTGGGCAGAGCCCGCTCCTGCCACCTGCACCAAAGGTGACCGTGACCTCCCCACAGCGACGCCTGGGACCCCGACTGCGGCTGCCTGCTCGCCGTCAGCAGCGAGGTCTTGCCTGCAGCCCAGCCAGGGGGGCACGAGCAGAGGCTGCAGTTTTCCCTACGCATTCTCCCAGGGGACCGACACTTGGGCATGCAAAAAGCCAGACCACAGTACCACATCCTATCAGCATTAAACACAGTTGCAACCAAAAGCTCTCACCAGCCCTGCCTGTCACGGCAGCCTCAGATCTCCCCGCAGCGCTTATCACAGAACTGCTAGCCAAGACACAAAAATAGATTGGGGGACCAAGGTATCAAAACATATCGTGGAAAACAGACTCCCACAGGAATAAATAGGATTTTGTGAGCATGTTTTCCAGAAATTCTGCAATCACTTCAGAAATTCTGCTTTTTTTTTTTTTCATTCAGATATAGGATGGGCAAATATTCCGAGTGCTGGAAATGTCAAATGTCAATCAGCTCTTTCACATTCGCAGAGGCTGTCACACATCCAGTGAACACTGCAGGCTGTCCAGCTGGGTGTGCCCAGCCCATCCTCGCACTGGGACAGTGACCAGGGCTCCACCACCCATCTAAACCCTTGGGACCAGCACGGAGAACTACGGGAACTCCTCCCAGCACCTTCCTGCATCTGGCCAGAGGGGATGCTGCGGTCCCAGATGTCAGGCAACTACAAGGTCCTACTAGGATTGTTAAACGCTTTAGAAGACCAAATATTTCTGTGACTTTATATTATGCTTTTCTTAGTTTCAAGACAGAATTGAAAAGGCAAAAACTAGCGGGCTATTTTTCTGCCATCATTTACGAAGATGTGCAAGGCAGAATCTATCAGACTGAAATGACAGATGCTGAATATCTGCAAAATTCTCACACAGGGACCTTCGATTTTTCATGTGACATCAAGCTAGTTTATGATTATATTCGTTAAATAATTACAAAACAGCCCTTTGGCCAGCTCTTGGGTTTGCCTTGTTCTGCTTCATCTGCAAAGACGCTTCTGCAGAACTGCACGATCTGCCCACAAGGTGGAGCAGCTAAATAGCTCGACATGCACACGCTACGCCCCAAATTCACAAAAAGAAAAGAAAATCATCTGACAAGGAATGGCGCTTTTTTTTTTTAATTACCTGTGCCTGTACTCTGGAAGGATTCTGATTAACGCGCTTGTATTTTGCACAAATAATATGGTCTTCCAAAAGGTTTGTACTGCATTTATGCCTTGAGTTTACTGATTAATACAGTATTTAACTATGGTACTGCTATTATTATGTAAACACATTCATGACACTGAGACACGCTTTCTATCATATTGAAATCTTTTAATACATCTCAAAAAAAGCAGCTAAGAACTCTTGGAGAGAGGCAGTGAGAAAATAAAGTCCCCAAACCCAACAAGGCAGAAAGATCAGAGGAGTCCAAAACAAACCAGGAAAACCTATAGATACATCAGTCCTCAGCTGCGCTGGAGTCTGTGTCAGTGAGGCCTGGGAACTCCTCCTTAATCCTCTAATCCCAAGGACATTTTACTCTGACACCGCTTGGTGAGATCCCGTGCTACGCAGATGTCTCCAGGTCCAAGCAGGTCATCCAGCAGCAAGGAGGAAAGGGGTGCGTTTGTCCTGTGCTGTGCCTGAGCTGGCTGCATCGCGAGAGGGTTTCTACCAGATAAAAGGCTGGCTGCAGGCAATTGTTAGGAGGGGACAAATTCAGAGGGCTCGTGCTGATGCTGACAGGATTTTAAATCTTTCCATGTTCCATTTTAGTTACCCGTGTACATCCTCCTCTCTTCCTTATTTACTTCCCTTTAGTTAAGAGAAGGCAAATTGTTTATTACACACAATTCTTGACTTAATTCTAGCCTACGGTTCCTGGGCAGGTGTTTTGATACATTCCAGTAAGAACAGATATATTCCTGGAGAGCACAAGGCAAACCAATCACATCTTCTACTGGTTAGTAAAATTTCTCTCTCTTTGGAGAAAATTCCCAACCCCCCTATTAATTACACGTGCCCACAAGCCTTCCAGCTTCAGAAACAATCCCCACACCTCTGCTTTCTCAAGATTATTCTACAATATTCACAATTTATAGAAAATACAATTTTATACTAGCCATTGCCTCAAGCAATAAGCTGAGAAGCCATGACTGACGTTTTTCAACCTCATCTGTAAGTGTTAGTGTCACTTCTCTGATATTTTGATCAATTGATACCAATTTGCCAGTTAATAGATCCATCTTCTTTTCCTAGTTCCTAAGCAGGTTTCCCTTTCGATTTTTTCTTGAGACTGCATTGCCAGCAAAAGCTTTTCAAGGTTGCTCTCCTTATTTGCTTCATTAGGTTCTGTAAATTAGGTAAGGTTAGGACAGCAACTAGGAGAAAATAATCTTATGATTCTCAGCACTTGGCCACTTTCCATCCCAGATACATGAATGGGAGTTGGAAGATCAGGTTCACCTCTAACATGGTTTCCATCCGCGCTTAACAAATCACCTTCACTTTTAAATCTTGCTTAAAAAACAAAACAGAGAAAAAAGACAAGAAACATTGCCCTTCCCTATTGTTTTAATTAAAGTATTTCAAGTTCTCATCATGACTAGATGTTAACCTGCTTAAATCTCCCTTAAAATTAGTCTGTCTGCTATTCCTATAGCACACCACACTTATATTTCCTATAGTGCCAAAAGCCCTATCATAAATGCACCAATGCTGTAAAAAACTTACATCTCCTATTCCCATGAAGGAATAGGTTCAAAAAATATTCTTCTGGTACAAACTGTCCCTTTGGTTAAGTCGCTCTGTTGGTAAACTTTTACCATCACACCTAGCCACAAGTTTTAAGAGAAGTTCAGGGCTACATCTGAAAACAGAGAGGGGAACAACTTGAATTGCACGTGAACTGTTTACCTCCTGTTCTGTACAGACAGCAAGAAGTAAGCAGATCCACTTTTGTGTACTTCCTGCCTGCAGCGACTCCACATGTTGGATTACATGTTGGTGAGCTGCTTTTTAGAGGAACTTTGACTGGCCACGTTCCTTTGACTAAGCCAACCAAGCACAGTCAGATTTACAAGTCTTCCCCACGCAGGCAAAACAAGTGTTTAGAGAACAATGGCTGATTTCACTTCTATACGATACCTTTACTTCAAGGCTGTCCCATTAGGAAATATGCGCTTGTGGCAGCGTAAGCACAGCCAGCTTTTCGAAGCAGCAGTGAGACAGTCCTGTTTGGTGGAGAACAGTAACCACAAATGCACAGAGCTGAACACAGCCAGTTGTTAATTAGCATTTCAAGTATGGCAGAACCTATTTCAGAGGATTGCCTCACACCCATGGCAATAGATAGATTAATAGAAAATTACTTTTGTGCAGCAATACACCAGAGCTCATAGCTGTGCAAAAGAATTCTGTTAAGCGGGCAAATTAATACTTCGGTGCCTTTTCAACAACCTATGCACACCCGAAATGAAAGCATAATCAGCTGCATTGTCCCTACCCTTCCTGACTGCATTGCTTTTTTTCTTTTCTTCTAGTATTTTTCCTATAAACTTCTCTTTAAACTGTCCTTGTTCACCATCTCCTTAACTAACCGTACCTGTCATTCTGACTACAGCTCTGTCTCTAAACCCATTCATCTGCAGCCACTCATCGGAGAACAAGCACTTCGCATATTCAACGGGAATCATTTCACTTCTCATTTCTTCCCACCAGTATGCAGGAGGGAAGTTTTCAGCCACGGGTGTGCTCCGAGCAAGGAGGCAGTAGCATGAATAACTAATGATACGTATGGTCACGAAGAGCTCTCCTGGCCATTTTGAAATGTCTTCCTTTGTTCACGCAAGACAGCTGATGAGCAAACAAACAAACAGAAAGTGAACTGATAAGCACCGAAAGCACGACGAAAAAAACACTTTTCTTTCAAAGTACGATGTTGACTTGCTTTAAACACTTCTCAGGACACTCAGAAACAAAACCACTCTTAGCAAACAGCTGTAGCAATGGGATGACTTCCCCCTTTTTCCTCGACATTGTTATCTTTCCCGCACTTGAGTTATCCCAGTGGAATGACAGCAGGCTGGACACAAAGCCACTGACAGGGATGGACACAGCTTGAACTCCGCTCCAGCTGCTGCAGCAGGCAGGAAGAAATGGTTACAGAGAGAAAAGGGGCTACATGTTCAGTGACCACAACCTGAACATGTGGTGAACCTGCTGTAGGACGAAAAACAACACTACATTTGCACACCAACTCCAGTAGCTAAGCTGGCTGACACGTAGTAGCGGCATGTTCTCCGCCAGAAACTTCCGTGCCTTCCCCTCTCCGACTGCTTCCAGCAGGGGCTGCTCTTTCTCCTCTCCCTCATAAGGTGCTGAGGGCTGAAGCTGCTGTACCCCACACCAAGGGACTGCAGGTAGCCCCCCGCCGCCACCCACACAAGCAGCAGCGAGTGCAGGACACCCTGGAAGGTCACAACTGGGTGGACAGGACAGGATGAGGAGAACTTCAAAGTAACTAAGGCTGAGAAAGTGACGGGTCGTCATGTTTTCTTCCCATGTTGCATAATAATCTGGACAATTTGATGTAACTGCAAAGGCAGAAGTAGTCAGGACAAGGGAAACAGCCTCTTCCTGGGGAGGAAAAGCGCTGCTGATACACCAGGAGTTCCTCTCACCAACCAGCTTTCCGAGAGCCACAGGGTGCTGCCTTGAAGGTGCCAACCGCAGCCAGTAGCCCGGTGGCAAAGGGCGATCTCCTGCAGAAACAGACAGCTCTCAACCTCTGCCAAGGATAAAGGACGTGGCATGCCCGACCTCCCAGCTGCCTGATAACCAGGCGTCTGTCTTAATCTGGAGCCCTGACCATGTCACCCTGCTCTTGCCCTGTCCCCTCTCAGCACAGGCTTTTGACTATGCACTGAAACAGCCATAAAGCATCGGGAGCATGGAGAAAGCACGTTATGACATTTCCCGTCCTTCTCCTCTCCCTCTTGCTGTGCTCACACATTGAGAGGAACCCTGCAAGCTTGGCAGATTTTCCTCCCCAAGCTGACAAGGTAATTTATCTCAAGTTTTATATACTTTATAGCACATCCTATTACAAGCAGACGTAGAACGTCTGAAGTTTCAAATATACCATTATGGGTTAGAGGAAAAAAGGTGCTATATTGAGCCTAGAGTTTATGTGAATGCACAGAACCAAAGCGAACAGGTCCTGAGGGAGGTGTTTGCTCAGGACAGTTTTACTGGTATCAGAGTGGTGTGAACTTAAAAGAGTACAATTACAGCTGTTTAATCTCTCAAACAGATATATTCATTCAGGTACATTTTTTCCCCGCCTTTTCCCACATTTGCTGATGTTGCTTTGGAATAAAGAAGCTCACGTTGAAACTAAACAAAAATATTCTTTCATGGCTTACGTGTGCCATGAGTTACTACGGGTCAGCTGTGGCGTGGTAACTGGAAATGTGCCCACCCATAGCCAGCCAAAATTCAAGATAAAAGCTGAAGGCTGTTCTTTAAGTCTAAAGCAAACGTGTTTGGTCTGTCTTTGTTGTACACTAAGAGACAAAGTGTGGCAAGCTAAATCAGCTCAGTGGACACAGAGCAACACAGGAAGCCACGATAACTCAATGGTAAGTTAATCACAACTTCATCTGCAAATACACTGCGTGCTTTCTGCCTTCATGCAAATCCCACTCAGGCTCTTGCATTCATGGTTTAAGGTGTACTCCAAAGGTTTTACATTTATGAAGGGTTTCACATTAATTTATCAGCACAGGTTAGTCTTATTTGCTGCATCATTTTATTGTAACTTTTTTTTTTTTTAAAGGATGAAGTCCTGAGTCTTTTTTTTTTTTAACCTTGGCAAGACTTTATTCAAAAACCAGGCACAGCAGGGCACCCCACTCCATCTTCTGTTTGCTCATTAGCTTTTACATGCATCAATGTCATTTACTCTAACAGCAGATGTGATAGCACACAAGCATCTGATTCAATTTACTTTGTAATGCAAATTTATATTAATAGAAAAACGTCATTAAGTAGATAAAATGCACATGAATTAAAAGCTAATCAGGTAAGCTTAGAAAACAGGTGCCTGACTTATAAACGTCACGTTATTTAGACGCTGACGTTAAAATAGCCTCAGTTTTGCAGCCAAAGATCGCAGTGACACATTAGCTACGCACAACAGAAAAAGCGTGTATGTTCAACAGTCTAGCGTTTGGGTTTTTTGTTAGGAAGAACTACAACGCTTGCCCCGAGCGGCTGTGTAACAAGCTACGCTCTTCCTAACACGCTCGAGCCCCAGTGACACGACGCAACACGCACGGCAGGCTGTAGGATAACCAGCACCTGCGGTTTGAGTGCTCTCTCCATCCACTCGTGCTCCTCAGCCGCCGAGCGTGACCCCGCGCGGCACCCGGTGGCAGCAGCACCCCCGAGCCCGCCGCGGCTCCCCCAGAAGCACGCGGGTCACCGAGCCCGGGAGCAACACCGAGCCCGCAAGGACGGCGGTGCCCGGCCCCGCTGCCAGCCCCCGGTTATCGCCCCGGCATCCCGAAACCTCGCGCAGGAAACGCGCACGCAAGCAGCAGCGCCGCGGCTGAGCCCAGCAGCACGGCGACGCTACCTGCCGGGAGGGGACCGCTCCGCAGCACGTGCCGGGCTTGCTTGCTGGACGTGCACAAGCGGCATAACAGGTGGCAACTTCTAAGGGAAAAGAGATGAAGCTGCGCGAATTCTTCGAAGGAATTGCACCAGCCCAGGAACCCCGAGATGGGTGAAAGCCGGGCGGTTGCTTACGGAGGGGAGCCCCGCCGGCCGCGGGTCCCACGCAGCCAGCACACGGCCAGCCCCCACGAGTCGCTCCCGGTGCCCGGCCGGGACCTGCTGCCGGCGGGGACCGCCCCGAGCCCTCCGCCGCTGCCCGGCCGCTCCGGGGCAGCTCCCGCCGGCCTCCGCCCGGCCGCTGCCCGCGCCCGCAGCCGCCCGGCCCGCGGACCCCGCCCCGCGGCAGACAATGGGCGCCGCGGCCGCTACTCACCGAACAAGGTCAGAGCCATGGCACCGGCGAGGGCTGGCCGGGCGGCGCGGGGCTGGCATTGGCGCGGCGGCGCTCACGGCACGGCGGCGGGACGCGCCCGCGGGGCGAGGCGAGGCGAGGCCGCGGGGCTGACGCCGCTGGGGCCGCCCCGGGGGGGGACGCGCGGAGCCGAGGGGGCCGCGGCGGGGCCGGGCGCGGCCCCGCTGCCGCTGCTCGCTGCCTGCCCGCGCTCTCAGTGCGGCCCGCCGCCTCGGGGAGCCATCTTGCGCCGCCACTCGGCCCGCCTCCTGCCGCCCGCCCGGCCTGCGCCGCCGCCGCCGCCCGCGGGACGGTTGCCGTGGCAACGCGGCCGCCGCCGGGGCACAAAGGGAAGGAGCCGGGAGCGGAGCCCTCGGGCCCCCCCGGGCGGTCGCGGGGCGGGGGAGCGGCCCCCGTGCCCCCGAGGCGAGGCGAGGCCAGGCCGGGCGCTGCCCCCCGTTGTCGCCGCTGCTCCGTGAGGGGAGCTGCTGGCGGGGCCGCCGGGCACGCCGCGGGCGGCAGTCGGCCTGCGTCCCCTCAAACCCCTCCTGAGGCACCGCCTTGGAGCTGCACGCACCTGGTACAAAAGAAAGAGCGGTCTTGTCAACAACCACCGCTTGCTTGTGAAAAAAACAACTTTTTAGAGCAGGGTGGAAGGCCAGCGAGTATTTCCAATAGCGTGACAGCGGGTGCGCGGTCCTGTGCGGAGAAGGGCGTTGTGGAACCCCCCCCCCCGCCCCCCCCAGAGCTGTTCAGGCACGAGAAGTTTCAACCAGCCCGGCTGCCATCGACTTTCGCTGCCCACGACTGTAAATCCTAGGAGTAAAATCATTTGAGTGAAAAGAGAGCGTCACGCCCGGTGTGACGCTCTGCCACAGTTTGCATTTTTAGCCCGAAAACAAATGCTTAAAGCAGCAGTTAGTTAGCACTCGGCAGACCTTCCCCAGCATCCGTACGATCAGAGCTGCACGACGTGATAGCTCCCAACCTGTCAGCATCGCTTCACCATGCAGACACAGCCGGCGTGTGCTGAGAATTCAAATCCAGCCCGGGCACGAGCAACGCAAAAAGTTTACTCAAAGTCAGTTAATTACAGCTGTGCAGATCCCACAGCCTTCAGGGGACGTGTGGAGGCAGTGGTGAGGGCACTGAGGAGCAGCAGGCAGCCTGCGGGACCTGTGCCAGTACCTGCAATACGTTTTCTTTCAAGGAGGCGACATAAAGGTCTGTCTGAAATACGAATGCTTTGTGCAGTGAGGTACACGTGGTTTTGTCACTCTAAATTGTACCTAGCCCTTTTGTAGAGAGCAAAAGGGAGAGATTTTGTAGGAAAGATGTCAAGAGCTTTGAATCTTGCTTTAAAGGTCGTTTGAGGGCAGTCAAAATATTTGAAAACGTGGTTTTTTTGGTGATATGCTTTGCTTATTGTGCAAAGCTTTTTTTTTTTTTTTTTTTTTTTTAAATAAACATTTCATCTCAACGCAGTCATTTCCTCCCTTTTATTTCTTCCCAAATGAATAGTAGCACGACGGACCTGATTTCATAAAACTTTTTAATTTTGCAAGTATAACATGTGAAAGTTTGTTGAGCAGCTGGGCTACTGAGAAATAATGAGATTAAAATAGATGGAAAATGGTTTGGAAGAAGCAACACGAATAATCTTTGCCATTCTGCCTCCACAATTCAATCTTTGTATGCACAGAGTGTTTTGCTTTCCTTATTTTTGAAAGGAGTTAAACCTTCATACTTTTTTTTTTTTCTTTCTACATTTCCTGGAATTAAATAGCAAGCTGTCATGTTAATTTCCCTGAATTAGATAACCAGCTTTTATTCTTCTACTACTCCAAAATCTGTATCGCTATCTAGTGAACTACTTGTTTACATTAGAAATGTTTTCTTGTCCAGAGAAAGTAATACTGTTTTTCATAATAAGCGTTATCAATACTGCAGTTGTTAAGGTCAGCCTGAGTAATTAGATCAGTCTTTTCAATTGTCTAATCAAGTCTTTGGTATTAATGCAGTTATGGCTAAGATTTAAGGAAGTGTGTTGGTCATTCCACGCTTAGTTGCTATCATCATATTTTACTGTGCCAGGAAGAGTTCTGCAGCTGATCTGAGTTTTCAAAACAAATTGAGCTGGATCGTTATTTCTTATTAAATTATTTGCATGGCTCAGGAGTGTGCTTTGGCATGCGAAGAACAGCAGTGGCTTTGGAAGGGACTTTGCGGTCAGCCTCGTACCCAGAGCTCTCCACCTGCCCTGGTAGGTGGCACAGGCGGCGTGCACACAACACTGTCCTAAAACTACAGCACGCCTCACCAGGCCAGCACATCTTGGCGCACCCATAATAAAGTTTTAACAACTCTGGGGATTTTGTTAGAGAGCTGGAGCTCTCACTCACCGGACTCACTCACTGTCTGCCGCTGGGGTGAGGAGGGGAGGAAACGCTGAAGCGACCTGCACAAGGCCCCCTCCTGCTGCCGCCCAGCCCCAAGGCTGCAGCTGCTCCCTCACACAGAAGAGGACCCAGTTTGGCACTACCGAGTAGTTCGCCACTGATTTAAATGGAAGCAGTGACGACCTGGGTATTCTGTTCCCCTCGATCTGTAGCCCCTGAAGAGCCCTCCTTTTAAAAATTGGTTTGTTAGCATCACATCCCGTGGGAAAAGCATTGTTACACTTGCCACCTGGTAGGAATGTTCTGGGGTGTATTTACCGAGATTGTACCTAAGAACAAAGTCTGCAGAGGAGTAATAGAGATGTAAGATGCTATCCTCTGGTCTGCTCGTTGTCTTTCAGTTGGTTTCTTGCCTTGTCCCCTAAGCCTCATGGCTCTTTAAATCCCACAGGCAGTTTCTACTGCTTCACTCTCCGTGTTAAGTTTCCTTCCTGGGATTTAGGGCTGGTTTCCAGTGTTTAGATCTTCATCTTGGCCCCTGTCCTTGTGCCCCCTCACTTTTGATACCAAGCGCAGAGCGCAGTGGCCCGCTACCCACTGTGGTCTTCCTTTGATCCATCACCTTGTCTGAGGGTCTGGTACAAAATTGCTTCTAATTACCAGACATTTATTCTTCAAACCTTAACTAATTCACTAATCATATGTTGATAAATGAGATTTTAAAATTAATTACTGACATTTATAAAGATTTATACACAACTGTAAAGAAAGGTTTCCAGTTTGTAAATACAATATTGTGTGAAGGAAAAAAAACATAAATTAAAGCTGTCCAGTATTAATGGGAAATAGTAAAAATGAAGACGCGGTGAAATGTTACCTGAATAGGGGTAGCATCTCATCACAGTTACTGTCTTCGTGCAACAGACCCCCTTGACAGCAGGAAAACAGCTCCGTAGAAGCCTTGTCATGTGCAGAATTTAATTTAGCTTCTAATGTGTAATTGCTGGGAGTGCCTGGAGCAGGCGGGGAGCAGCCAGCGGCTGCGTTACTGAGCGCCTTCCCAGTTCCTCTTATTTGCAACGCAACATTTACTCCTTGGAAGACGGTGAGGCAGATTTCTACCACTTGCTCAGTAAGATAAATTCAATTGTTCTATCTAATTTAAAAGTCATCAATAAAAAGTTGGAAGACTGACTACCAAGCTTTCTTAAGCTTTCTAGTTAAAATTAATGTTTGTGTAAGTGACAGCTACTTCGACGTAACATCAAGCCTATCACCAAGTACAGAACTGGCATTGCACGTTACCAGCATTTTGATGCCACTGTTGTTCATTACTAATGGCAAAGTCGTTTAAACCTAACATTATCCAGCACTGTACAGGCACAGAGGGAGGCAGAATCCCTGCGCCAAGTACAGCAGCCACGAGCAACCTTTGCAAACCAGACGTGTTCGGCGCCCTGCTCGGATTTGCGCCAGTCTGTAGATTTCTGCGGCAATAAAATCTTTTTTCCCTTTTAAGCTGTCAAGATATTTTTTCTTTTATCTGCAGGGTGCAGACGAGCAAAGTAACAGTTACAGGGAGAAACCTGCTCGTTGAATTTGATGATCATTGCCAAGGAAAGCAAGATATGTGCACCATATCCACCATTCTTTCTGTTTTAAATCACAACCACAACATTATAAAATCACTTCTGGCATCCTGTCCTGATCAGTAGGCATTGCACTCTATCTCCTAACAACTTTACAGTGGGTGACGTACATCTGTGAAGGGAAAAATGGGCTTAACAGGACTGCTTCTGGCTCTCTGGGTCATGAGAAATGTTTAACAGACTAAGTGACATCAGCAACCTTTAGGAGTAGATTTTTTTTTGGTTACCCCAGAAGTGAATACCCCAAGATCTAAAGGGAAGCAGCACAGGAACATGATCCTAATTTCAAGACTGAACTAAACATCTTAAACTTAACATCTAAACTATTTGCTGTGTTTAGATTGCTGCTATGAGACATCATGCCATTTTTGACTGACTGACTTTGACAGCATCAAAGGAAAAAAGCTCACTCTTCTCTATGCTGCCTGAGCAAACCCCTTTTCAAAATAATTCTTAAAGACTTCCACATTACGGCTCCCACTTAATGGGATTTCCAAGGCATCTACACAAATGTGATGAGAAATATATCAAGAAGAGATAATATGGATAGTAGAACTATCTATGGATCTTGAGAAAATCCTATGATCTTAATCTTTGATGTAATTTCCTTTAAAAAGAAAGCCTGCATCCGAATTCCTCTTCATAGCCAGCTTTTCCCATGCAACGGATGAAAACAGCAACACCTTACAAGAATACCCACCTTTGCCCCCTCTTTGCTCTAACACTGCTGACGCTGGAGCACCAAGGATGCTGGGCTGGCTGGATCTGAAGTATGCCTTCTTTTGCTCTGCATTAGGTGGCTACCTGCAGCTTCTCAGATAGGTAATTCTTCCCTGTCGTCCAGTTCAAAGGTTGTTTTCATATCAAGAACAACCTCATTCCCATTTTTTCCCCCATGCTTTCACCTTCAGTCCATTTGATTTTAAGAGTGCTGTAAGGGTGAAATTAAAGGTGATTGTCATGCATAGGAATTAATGAGGCAGAATCCTAAAATGATCTAAATGTTTTGGGTCTCTCTATTCAATAAGCATCACCCAAACTCCTCGAATACTTTCAAACGTGAATGTAAAAGTACTTCCAATACTACAGCCCTGCAGAGGAAAGATGGCTCTTTCTAAGAGCAGGAGCTGGAAAAGCATTGGAAAACAAAGTGTGCTATATGGAAAGAAAAAACCCTGAGCTACCCAAATTTCTTTTGTAATTGCTATTGCATAGATTGCTAGATGTGACCAAAACTAGGTGAGACTTACCTCCCATTAAGATATGATCTTCCTGCGGGTGTGAGCACACGAACGAGGTGCTGGAGCTCTCACTGGGAAGGCGGTTGCGCAGCGTGTTGGTGCTTGGAGCCCAGAAGGACCGACGGTGGCACTCGGAGCTTCACTCCCACACCAGTTTCCAGGTGACACTGAGAGCAAGCGGTATGAGAACGGGCAAGTGACCAAACTGCTTAGAACTGCTAAATAGTATTTTTATTTGTGGTCTGAATGTACTTTAATGCTAGACTTGCAGCAAGCTTTCTTATTGCTTGTGTGTACACTAACTATCGTATCCTATCAGCAGGTACCTCTAATGCAAGATCAATTATTCATGAAGTTAATAAAATATTAGGAAATTTCAAAATTGCTTGCACTTTTGCTCAGATGTATGTACATTGGCATGCACTCTAAGTTACGTTTTTAAGAGTTCTGCATACAAAACCCACAATATGTTTTTGATTGCTTGCTTTATTAAGTGAAATGAACAGGGTAATTAAAGAAATTCCAGGAAGTTTCTGCTTTCTGTCTCCTAGGGACAAGCCTCAAGTGTCAAAGGAGATAATACTGATGGCTGTAAAACACCCAAGTGTGTTTATATTGCCTCTAAAATGCAGCTTGTAGCTTCTATTTAACTTTCATAATATTTCCTTTTTACACCATGTTTAAAAATACATATTAAAGCATTAGTTGAAACAGAGCTTGTATGTATTTGAAAAAGTCTGGTAATCACAATTTAAAAAGCATAAGGCAAGTCATTTGCAAAGTAGTCTTGGGAATAAACTGTTATGAATATAATTTTATCCATAAACACTGAAAATCAAGAACAAGCAAGCCATCAAAAAATCTTCAAGATATTTCTAGTCTTGACTTTCAAAACATCTTTAACCCCGAGCAGATGAGCTCCTACTTGACGCCATAAACTATGCCACAGAATCAGCAGTGGTCTCAGTGCAGTAAATCAAGACTTCTAGATCCACTGCATGGCTCTGAAGAATTGCTAAAGATATTAAACTTTCTCATAAGCAACCCAGACCTGCAGTTCTAAAGTGCTGCTGCATAGAACATCCAAAAGGGAGAATTATTTTGTACCAGATCTTCAACTTGCAGCTTTTATTCCCAATAAATAATGAAAAATTCTGATTACTCTTTAACTACTTTAAGACCACATTCTTTAAAATACTTCTTAGTGCAATTATCTGATTTTCTAATACCAGAGCCCTCTAAATTATTTCTACGTTCTTAGATAATCTAATATTACCAAAGCCATTCAAAAATAAAAATAGAATGTTTTTAATCAGGGAATTAGTTATCTGGCAGTTCTCATGCATCTTGCTTCTCAGAGCTGCATCGTCTAGGCTACTTAGGGGTCTTTGAAAGAATGTTCAAGCTGAAGAGCACAGGAAACGTGTAAGGGTATTTTAAAGCTCAGTAACCTGCTTTGTATGAATAAGGGTGGGTAGGCCCTGGCAAGGCAAAATTCAGCTCCTAATCTGATGCAGTTTTTGTGGTGTTTTAGAAAATGGTCTATATGAGTGAGAATTGAACTTTAGAAATGTTCTGAGAATTTCCTACTCTATTGACATATGCAATCTAGTTGTCAAGTGGAAACATGCAACATCCTTTGTAGAATGAACTTTAATGGGCTGAAGATGCTCCTAAGTTCAAGTCTCAGAGTGTTTAGATAGCAAAAGCCTTAGATAACTAATTTGCAGTTCAGCCGTGTTTCCCATACCTTCTGCCAGGAAGACTTTCGAAGGAGAATATAAAATCTTTCAAACTGAGCGAGCAAGCATATGCACTGCTGGTACCATTCAGCTTTACTGCACTTATCACAGCCAGCTCTGCAAGCACTCAGGTAACAGCAGCAGAGCACAAAGAGAAGCACGGAGTAACACTGGAAATAGCTTTCAAGACCAGCATTAGCTCTTCAGGATCACAGGGAGATGACATTAACCAAAGCAACTTCAAAGAGCTGAAATAGATTAAAGTTTTTCTCTTAATGATTTTAAAGTGTTATTGAAGGGATCAATAGGTTTTCCTGTTAAACAAACAAGCTGTTTAAATCAAGTATTCCTGGAGAGGAGACAAACCACCCCTGGAAGTAATAGTGGGATTTAATTAGGATTTGAGATTTTCACTATTCATTAATTGATCTGGCAGTCTCAAAATAGTTCTAGTGAAGGCGAGTTTACAGCAATGATTCCTTATGAAAGGACAGAATTACCTGATCCCTTCTAAGCCCTTTTATCTGTGCCAAAAGGCATGATTTATTATGTGCTTTCCACAGAGAGAAACTTTGCTGTAACTGATGCCACCGTTTTGCTGGGGAGAGGAGGGCAGAGAAAGGGGAGAAAAGAGTGTTATTTCCCCTTCCTTTAACAATAAAACAGTTGCATCCCTTGACTGCGAACATTTTGCTCATTGTCAACTAAGACATGTGAAAAGCCCCTCACAAAGCAGAACTAAATTAACAGATATCCAGGTCCTAAATTGGCAGTGCCAGAGACAATTACTAAGACTTGGTGTGTTACTGATTCTCTTTACAGGACTATAAAATGTATCAGTTACTTGGACAACTCCATACAACATGAGGAAAGCGAGGTTGTTGTAAGATGCAAGAACAGCTGGCTATTGCCATGACAATCTGTGTGTTACCAGAATTGCAAAAGAACGTGAGGATTTCTGTTCCAAGGTGTCAAAGCAACGCACTATGCTACAAGCAAGCCCCGTAACTAGCATCCGTCCCTGTAAACAGATCCACCTTGCTCTTTCAAAGGAGGTGGAGTTGTGCTAGAAGTCTGATCCTTACATCCAAGGTACGCCCCGTGGGGACCACTGCAACCAAGTAATGCCCACCCCGGCACTGCAGGTGGCAGCTGAATCAAGTTCAGCTCTGCAGCTGAAGCTCACCGGACCTTTGCACTGCAATTGCAAAGCTCATGTGGGTGGAAGGTGTGGTATGGGGCTGGGACAGACCCCTCGGAGCTGAGGACTTTGACTCTCATCAGCTGTTACTGCCAGGAGCCAAGAAAATGCCATGTGCCTGCTTTTTCTAACACAGTTTGCTTTGTACCTGAAAAATCTTCACCAAAGAAGGAGAGAAACAGAGATGAGAAGTGTGCCCATACAGGCAGGGAATAGGGAGGGAAAGGTAGGACCCCCCCCCCCCCTTTCCTAATGCTGAAATCCTGGTTCTTCCTCCACCCCATCGCCTATAAATGACCTTCCATTTCCCACACGGAGATCCTGAGCCCTCAGTTCTCTCCAGCTCTGTCATCCCCAGGCGCCTCTCCTCTGGCATGCCAGGAGTTCTGACCCCATACCTGGGTGATGGTCGTGTTGATTGGTGAGGAGAACTAAAACACACAGCAGGCACTAGCACTTCTGTTGGCAGGCCTAAAGAAGCTCATCTCCCACCTTAGTTTGTGCCTTTCACGCTGTTGGGGCTGTTTTCTCTTCTGAACCCACTTTGGCATTCACGTGGCTCACGAGGTGAATCCTGAGGTTTTCCCTGAATTCAGCAGCCGTTCGGTGTACTGCTGGGCTGGGATGCTGACCACAGGCAGCAAGAGGTCACCGTGTGTTTACAGGCTCCTTGCAAAGGCAATCCTGCCACCACAGTCACTTAGTTTTGCTCTTTGTTAGGAAATTCCTAAACTGCAGCTGAGCTAACCCCAGGCAGGACAGAATTCCTCACACAGGGGGTGGAGAGGATGAGATGCAGCTGGCTGGCTCCTCTTTACAGCTGTGCATGTGGCAGTTTTAATTTAAGCAAAATCAGAGGTCAGCTTGCACAACTGGTCTTGTGATCTGCATATCACTACACGAACCTCAGGCCTGTGGCTACATCCAGGACGTGCTGCTAACAGGAATTTTGGGCAAAGTAGGGTTGGTGGGGCAGATGCTGCGAGCGTCTTGCGTTGAGACAGGGTAGCATGAACCAGTAGATGGAGAAATTCAAACTGTGGAAAAAAACAGATACATTAACAAAAGCAGAACCCGCCCCAGTCACAACGAAGCACAAAACCACTGGCAGATGAAAGACTGCAGCTCTGTCTTCAGTCAGCTCTGCTTCTAACGCGGGAGTACCCCCGTCAGTGGGCTCAAATCACAGGCAGGGTATGACTGCTGGGTCCAACCCCCAGCTCACATTCACAAATGCATTTACATATAATTTCAGGGAAAAAAAAAAGTATTATTTTTTCATGCTGTGCAAGCAAAGCCTGCTATTCAACTCCAGCAGCTAGTTCACAGCAGCAACACTTCCAGGAGTGTATTTGAGAGGCTAAATTTCAATTTCGATGTGTTTTAAAGCTTATATTCTCTAAGCAGTCAAGTAGGCAAATTGTGCAATGAAGGGGCTTGTACAACTAACTAAGAGGGAACAGTTTCCCCTTACCTCCTTTGGGAATGAAGAACCAGAGGGAAAAGCCCCCTACCAGGAGAGGGACAGGTGAGCGTGGAGTCAGCGAAGGCAGCTTTCAGCTTCTCTTCATACAGCATCAGCCAAATTAACGTTTTTGTCTGCTACTAGTTAACAGCGAGATGTAGCCTGCCAGCTACGTCTGAAAGTTTGTCCGGCCCCTAGCAGGGGAAAGCCCGGCTGCCTGCACCAGGAGCAGAGGAAGGAAGGGAGTTTTCAGCAGCGCTGCCCAACGGGGGATGCAGGCGCAGACTCGTGGGAGCTGCGCCTTTCCCCAGCCTCTCCATCTTCCTCTCTCAAGCGCTTTTACAGCTCAATGTGCTGTAAAATGCAGGATATCAGCAAAAATACCTACACATTTTATGATAATGTAAAGAATGTACTTGCTCAAAACATTTAGCAGTTACCACTAGATGGCATTTCGTTCCTGAGAAACTGGAAACCCACAGATTTTGAATTACTTGTTACAGACAGCAGGAAATAGTATAAAATGGAATTACCTCACTCCGTTAATAATTTATTATCCATTGTCTTGTATAAGCAAGACATCACTAACACAAGATAATTTTACTTGCCAACTTATAAATCCCCTTTGTTTAACTATAGATTGCAACTCCTCTCTCCAGCCCCCTGCTCGGTAGGCAGGGAGCTGAGCTGCAGTCAGCACTTACCAGTCTTCTTCACATTTTTAAATGAAAGACAAATGTAAGCCAGTTCACAGACTTGGAGTGTGCCATGGACAACTGCCAGAAATGCTTTGCTCCAGTAACTGTGCACTGTATTTCCTGTGCTATTTTTGGATAAATCCTCAATACGACTGCAGTAGAAAAAGTAATTCGCATTCAGGACTAGAGCTGTTACGAGCCCCAGTTATGGATATTATACTTTGTGCCAGGACATTTTAATTTCAACATGTACAAGCAAGCTGTGATGTACACGATGACATTTCCATTCTTTGTCTCCGCATGGTACAACACACCATACTCCGAGGTGCAATCAAGTTCTACTTTGCACACCCTGGAGTTGTATGGAGGCGTCTTGTTTAGCGTCTGCAAGCTGCTCAGTACTGGATGAGAACAAAACAAGCAAGAGGATTTCCCTTACTGTGCAGCAAAATGGAAGACTGGGAGGTGAACTGTTAACTTCTACGGAGTAAGAGACTAGAGCACAGTTAATTTTTACTTATGGAAAGTCAAAACAGCTCCAATAAACATACTTACTTAATTTTGTATTTATACAAATCTACATACGTGGATATTTTTTTCTCATTAGATGATCGTAAGTACCACTGCTCCAAGTATATAGGAACCTGGTCAACAGTTCATCAGAGCAAAATTCACAATCTGAGTATCAATGTAACACCCAGCACTTTTATGAGAAAACGTGTGAAAACCATCCATGTAAGAATGATTAAAAATACCATTATTTCCATTTTCTAAGGAGTACTGCAGGGTCAAAAATGGGATTGCACACTGACAGGGTGATCTGCATTAGCATATTTGCATACAAGAGGCACAACCTGTGCTACTTGCAGCTAAATGCTGAAGACTGGAGACTTGCATGTCTAGAGAAGCTGTTTTGAGATGGCTCTTGCACCATTACAGAGATGACAAGACTAGAAAATGTATTTGCATCCTATTTAAGCTTCTTTGTTTATGGTTTACTGCCCTGTGCCAGCTTTGTACACTTTTGTGAAATACTTGCGCAGTGCTGCAGATCAGTGGCACAGTACTTAGCTTGAACTAAAAGCTTTTTCTTGGTACACGTTGTGAGATGGACAACTGAAATTGTAGTTTTTTTTCCTTTTTTTTTTTTTAAGAAGTTATTTTCAAGTTATTGTTATCCCTAGCACCTTGATTCTGATCATTGTGAAACCAAACAAGAGGATTCAGTATGAAGGCCAGCACACTGACAGAGCTTTAGGAAGGTCAGAAAAACTTTGGAAAAGATTCTCAGGAAGTCTTCACCCCTACCATTGCAGTGCAGCACAAGCGCTGCTGGAGGAGAGCCATTCGACGACGACGCAGAACCCGACGCAGAACCCGCAAAGGAAAGAAATGCAGCACATGACAGGAACAGGAGGGCTGCTGCTGGAAGCCCAGAACTAGCTAGGCTGCAATGAGTTACCAGGCAAAATTAGGAGAAAAAAAAATAATTTTCTGGATACAAAGCATTTCAAGCAAAAAGCAATCCCCAAACCAAACTCTTTATTGACTACATAAAGCATTGTAAAGACCAAAGCCTAGGTTCTCCACACTGTAAAGACCTGCTTAGGCATGTCTTACATCCTTCTGCTTACGCCCATTGTCCCTCCCCAAGGCTGTGCATCTGCCCCATAGAATTGCGTTCTGGTCAGCACAGTTCCTAGTCCCATTTCTGCAGTTAACTTCATTTTCCACGGGCATTCTGAAAGAAAAGCCAGCCCAAAAAATCCCCAGACAAAACCCAAAAGATACTCCACATATGCTCTGTGAAAAACGAGTGAGGTTCCTGTGTAATGTAAAGCTGCATACCAACATGCTTCAGAAACACTTAACTCTCAGGTGTTTTTTGATATATACTTAATGTATCTAAAGTATACGTCTCACACCAATGTCTCCTGCTGTTAACAGCTCTTCAGCTCCGGTGGCAACAGCCACAGTAATTGCTGCTTGCCACGGACAAGGGTCTGGATGGCTGTGGCTAGATCAGGCGAGTTCTCCATACCTTTCAGGGTGGAGCCTTATGGCAGCATTCAGAGAACCCACGAACACTAGTATCAAAGATTTTTGAGCAGCTGAAGATCTGAATTGAGAACATATTCAGGAAAAAGCTTCCCTGTTAGGCTAAGCTACTGCAAGGTGCTAGGTATGACAATGACTTCAGAGGAACAATTTCAGCCTTGGAAAGATGCAATGTTGGGTTACAAGAAAAAAAAAAAAGACACATGATCAGTAGGTCACAATACACAGAAATAGTCATTTACACTCACATTTCCTTTGACTAAATTATTGTTTACCAGCAAGACAGAAGCATAGATGGTGATTAGCAGCCAGCTAAATCAGATTCTGCTCTCCTATTTGGGAAAGCCTGATTACAGAAGGTGCTTTAGTTTAAGTTAAATATTTTAAGATAATGATGTACTACAAAATTTTAAGTGTCTTTTTGGTTTAGTAAGTATATATTTTTGTTGTTGTTGTTGTTTTTAAATTTAGCTTAATACTATTATTCTCAAGAAACATGAGCTGGACTGAAATAAATCAGCAGACATCAAAACAAAAGTTTACGTTCTCCGAAGCTGTGTGTTTATGCCAGTTTAACTATGTCAAAGTAGTGACGCTTTCTTAGGTAGACAAGATCCACGGTATCTTAAGCTCTTGGTGCCTGGCATATTTTAACAGCCATTTCTGTTCTGTGGGTGTGTGTACCCTTATCTGATAGGTGAACACATCAGGAAAAAAAAGTTGTAATAAATATACTTGCATAATCACAAGACTTTTATGATTAAATATTAAATCTCAGATTAAATTCTGCTATATGTAGTTTATTTTAAAACTTAAGAACCTTCTCTCTCCTTTTCCCCCAAAATGAATAGGAAAAAAAAGTGCTTGGAAAAACATGCACCATTATAAAAATGATTAACAGTAGACGGACAGAGACTTTGAGTAAGATTTAAACTGGATCAAGTTTACCTGTCTTGTTATTCTACTGACAGCCATGCAATCAGATTGCAACTAACCCCCCGCCTAGGAAATGGGAAGCTCTGAAGGTAGTTGCACTTTGCACAATTATGAAGCCATCAGCGTACAACCTGTGCTCCCTAGTAGTGCTCCTGACTTCTGCAGAACATCTCTAACTTCTTGAAATAAAGGTTGCCATAAAAAGCAAATATAACCAGGGAGAAAGTGACATACGAAACCATGAAATTCCACACTAAACACATATATACATTCTCCTGGGCTCACCAAACAGAAAAATATTTTGGAGAGGAAGCAATTGAAGAACAAGAGAGGTCATGATCTTAAATTTTGGGAGAAAAAAAAAGTCACATTAAAAGCTGGAGTTAAAAGGACGAGAAACTTTTTTTTTTTTTTTTAATAAAAAAACTTTTTTCATGATGGTGTCATCTAGACCTACCCCTACACAGTGTTACATAAGACAGGTTCAATAAATCATACCTGTACCACTGTTGGCAGTGGTTAAAAATAAATGTAAAGAAAATACTACTCTAAGGTATCTTACACTTACTGCTCTGCAATGTAAATGAGTGCAGTTCAAATTATTTCTCCACTGAGGGAGGCAACAGGCAGCACATAAATGCAAACAACCTTCATTAGACACATTGTCATGAGTATATTAATCATGTCAAGAAGCATTGCTGGAGTTTCCTTCAGCATAATTTAACATACCTTACTTTATTAGGATGCACTTAATTTCACTATGTTTTCCCCTCATTATCATTTATGATGACCAATTAAAATGTTTGTGTCTGTCTCTAAGCAAATTACTTCTGTAATTCCAGTAGCTGAAATCACCACTCATCCAACACTTGTCATCTAGTTCCATCAGTGTAATATCTTCATATCTTTATTTGCCCAGCCTATATTAGCATTTTAAAGAGAAAAAGCTTACTTGGATTGGATATTTACATAAAAAATGATTTTTTTTTTTTTTTTTTTTTTTTACAGTGGGGACGGTTGGTTGTTTTCTTCCCCTGCTGCCCTGTTATATAGCCTTCAAGGTTTTTTCCTCAAAACGACAAGCATAACTCATATAGTTAGGAAAAGAAAATAATGAAGGAACAGAGGCTTGGGCACTATTCTTATACTGAGCTTACAGTTGCATGCAGTTTAAATTTAATTTCCTTTGGTCAATACATGCAATAATTGCATGTACACAGCAACTTTACCTCCTTTTTCCCCCCAAATCCTCCACATCAGTCTAGCCAAGAGCTTTTCAAACGATAACAGGATATAGCGCCTCATAGATCATGCTTTCTACATTCATAAGGCCAAACTACTTTTAATATTCTAACAAACATGAGGGCATGGTTTCTTCTCAACCTTTCACAACAAAACTACGAGCAGTTCATCTGACTGCATCTGTAATTTCCTAGCTTCATCTATATTAATTCGAGGTTAAGATACTTTGAAAGTTAGCTGGAAATGTTGATTACACACAACACTTTTGCTGTGGCACTCACTGCAATCAGAAAAGGCTGAGCAAAGACTGTGATCACCAAGCTGTTTGTGAACTCCTTCTGTGGATTACCTTAGGCTCCCGGACCTGAAGATACATGGCTAACTCCCCAGAAGGTGCTGGATCTCAACTGCAGAGCAATGGGATTAGGCTTAATTTCTAAAGAATCGTACGTGTTTTTACACACATAATGTTATTTTTTATATTATAGTAATGACTTCCAGAAAAATGCTGATAATGGCAATGATGAAGAAAGAAGTCCGAAGACAGTGCTGCCTTTTAGAACAATTATAATTTCATTAAAATAGGAACATAACTTAAAGATAGATTTTATTCTCTTCGATGATTTACTCATGCAAACTGCACATAAAAGAAAACAGTACAGTTTGTGAAACATGTCCAATGTAAAGACCCAAAATGCTAAGTACAGAAGTAGTGTGACATACGTCTCAAAACGGAATCCATGGTAGTACGACTAATAACTTTTCTCTATTTGCTGAACACAGGTTTTAATGGTTCTTTTTCCAGCCCCACTGTTAAAGTCATTAACTGTTTACATGTCTCCTATACACTTATGTACTTATTATACAAGCGCGACAGCTTTGTTATAAAAAAAACTCCACTTATATAAATATGGTTTAAAAAGCCTTTGTGTTTAGGAGAGCAAATTATAGCATAATCAATGAGGCCTTATCTAGTCCACCAAAACTACAATGAAAAGTGACTGTATAGCTTTCTTGCAGAATTCACATTTTGTGCCTTTGCAATTAATTTCCTTCTCACAAGATGTCCATTGTATTTTACCATCCCCAAAACACTCAAGAAGTGTTATTTTTTTTTTCCTTGAAATTGGGAACATAAGACTTTAAAACACACAAGGTTATCAACTCAACTTTGTTTTAAAATACAAAATATTTAGAATCCTTATTATTTGCATGCTTAAAGCCCTGCAATGATACACATATGACCTAGATATTTCTTTGTCCAGTTTTCATTATAGCATGGTTGTATATATATCGTGGAAATTACGATTTTTCCTGTGGATCAATTACATTTTTTAGATTTAAAATTGAATCAAATAGAAATTTGATGGCACTGACACTTAAAAACACATAGTATAGTGTGGAGAAGGAAGAGCAAATGAACTACACAACCCATTATAAATGCATTAAATCTTTGTTATATACATAATGGAATCCTGCTTTACTGCCAGTTGCTACTATGCATCTGTTTTTGCTATTATACAAAGATTTCCGACCCGAAAGCACACATCTAATTTTTTTTAAACAACTTAATCTATTGTAAAATATTGTACTGTATTTTGAACATGAGTACAGAATCAAAATAGATAATGGCACATTTAAAAAACTCAATATCCTACAGATGATTGGATAATGAGAAAAAGTGTACCTACAATCATTTCATCAGAAACAAACTACATCATGGAATGTTAGTTATCCAAGTTCGCACAGTAAATAACATTTTAAAACTGCAATCACCTATCAGCCAGCATCACATTGAAGGCATCTTTAAACATTCAAGCAAAAGACTGCTGGCATTAACTACTGAACCATTCTCACGCACACACCACACACACCACATTATAATTACATTGTTTCCAAGATACGGTAGATACTGATTTTTTTTTCCACAAGAAAGGTATCAAAATTTTTGCTACTAAAAGATGACAGTGCTTACACAAGAATTAAGTACAAGTTAGCTTGCAAATACAAGACAATGACAAAAAAAAGTCTTGAGTTGTCTGAAGAAGGATTTTAGGCTTTTCTGGCATCCAAAACCATGAGTAAACTCAGTCTGCAACTCAAAAATCCACAAAATATCAACCTACCTTGGAATACTAAGTATTCCGTATTTGATAACCCTGTATTTTACAATATGCTTGCTTACTGGTTTCAGCCTAGCAACAAAGGGTAGTTACAGATATCTAGCTAACTGGAGAAATAAAGCTCTCCTCCTCCCATAATGAAAGTGTTGGAGGAGGAAAAATAACCTGACATCAATTTAAAAAAAAAAAGGAAAAAAAATCTATTTAGTAATGATCCTCACCTAGGATAGGTATGTGCATAAGAGTACTGTATCTCATATACTGTACTGGCCCTATTAAACAAATTAAAAACCCCAACGGTTAAAAAGTCAACCAAAATGCTATACATAAAACAACCCAAACATTTTTCTCCCAATGTTCTTCCTCTCATAATGTGCAAAACAACAAAAAGGCAAAAAGAATAAAAGCAAATTTACTGTTACTGTCTTTCTCTTGCCTAGTGCTTTATGACCTTGCTAGCATTGCAAAGTCAATAGGGACTATGCAGAACTTTGGTATAAAATGTCACATAATATTACTATCACAGTCTGGGGGATGACCTTTAGTATTTCACCCCAATGTTTGTTGAAATAATACCAAATTAAAAATGAAATAAACCACATTGTACTGTACACACACTTTACACATTAAGCACAAAAAATAACTAGTAAACCTAATACTTAAGAAAAAAAAAGTCTTTGCAAAGAGACTAGTAACTGGTGTTCTGTCTCACCTTCACCTGCCAATCGTTAAAGCCAAATTTGGGTTTGATTTTAAAAATGACTAATTTTAAGCTACAATTTCTCCTAGAAGGAGACTGGTCTTTTGTTGATTTCCCTTTAAAGTCACAAACGTATATCTAAGAAACTGATGCAATGCAAGTTTTTAATCAACTTCCTGATGGCTGTGACTGGGAGGGAGGCGCCATGACGATCTGGGAAAGCACTGGCTCTGTGCTCTGGTCCGCCATCTGGGTGAGAACGGAGGTGGCCACCGCTTCGGCCTTGGAAGTGGAGCTTACGCCGTTGGAGGTGCTGACAGAACTGTGCTGAATAGCTTCCGTGTGTGGACTGCTTGGCACCGATATGTCTTCTGAACTGTCATCTTTATCTGCAGCTTAAGAAGAAAGAGTTATTTATTTTTGCCCCCTCACGATGCATACTACTTCCAACGTAACAGCAATCACCTCCCAAATAATTCAAATTCACAGTATGACGTAGTGCAGCAAATTACAAAACAATCTTACTTCCTTTTTTTTGAGAAAACACTAACTCCATAAGCAAAAATATGGATTGCATTATGGGGTATTCAGGAAACAAGAACATTTTCACATTGTCAAAATCACGACTAATATTGTCCGATGTCCCGCCTAGTACATCAGTAAATCAGCTGATGGGTGCGACGCCTAATTCTAGTGATGAACGCTCATGCCAATAAGCAATATTTATAGATTAAAAATACTACCAGATCTCCTAGTGCTATATGATTTGGCTTTAGATTTTTAACAAGTGCTATTTACTGCATTTGCTTAGTAATCAAACAAGAGGCTAATTCTATGTTCAATAATACTTGAGATTGCGAATACCATCTCTGGAAAAAAATGTCATTTATACCATTGTATTAGTTGGACAATACTTCCACAAGTTTTCAACCCACATTCTTGTAACACAGTAAAAGTTCAATAACTTCTTTAGTATACAAATGTCTTTTAATAAAATTCAAAATTATTTTTAAGATCAAAGTTGTAATATCTTTAAGAAGGTGTTCTCCATAAAACTGAGGTGAATTAGCCCTTCAGTTGCATCATGTTTTCTCATGACAAGAGTTAAAAAAGATAAAAAAATCTTACTCTACAAAATTAGAATATACAAAATTAGCATAATTTAAAATGTCTGTCACACAAACATCCTAGCCATGCTAGCACATTCATCTTTTTTGCCCACCCTGAGAATTGCAAAAGCTAGCCAAGGAATTATGCAAACACTGACAAGCAGAACTCTGAATTAAAGACTAAAAAGCAGAAAGAAATACACCATTTTTCAATCAAAATTAAGTCTGAACACCTCTGTATCGCTTTATGCTACTTAGTGTTTTTCAAGGCAGTGTATAAAACTTTTGTGAAAAATACTTAAACCAAATATATAGATGGAAGATGAAGTCCTTTTTAAAACACCGCTGTCCACTGTATAATACAACAACGTAGAAAGAGACACACAGACATAGCCAGGAGAAGTACAAACCATTTCTGGTGACATAGCAATAGAACACAGATTGGAACACTACACTTGTCACTATGTGGCAATGGAAGACTATACTAGTCTTTGCAAACCCTTTCAGGTTTGCTTGAGATTGGCCTACAAGTTCAAATTATCCAGAGAAGAGAAGGGAAAGGATGACACTAACACTAAAGCTATCATAGCCTCATTTCCATACAAAACCAGGCTAATAGCAGTAACTGAACTGCATACAAAGCAAGAAAATATGATGAAATGAAGTTTATGATGTACTGAGGTTTGTATGTCATACTATAAAATTCACTCAAGTCCACAACATAAAGATCTTTGAAGCAACCCCACGCATACTAAGAACCCACTCCTCATCACAGCCTGAAAGTAACAGTTCTGTTATTGACTGTGTCTGGAAAAGAACGATAAGGTCAAAGAGGATGTGTTAGTCAGTGAAACTGCATATTTCTTTCGAAGGACTACTGCCTAGATGGACAAGGTAACAATTTCTCTTATAGCCCTACTACAAGGGCAAGTACATAATCATTTGAAAGCATCATACTATTCTTATCCACAAGGCTAGCTATTTTCCAGATTTATTTTTTTTTCTCCCAAAAAAGAGATCTTTCAAACTTCATATGCATTAGATAGATGATATTGAGCTAGGTCTGCTGACAATTACCAAACCTTAAGATTACATAGCAACTGAATACAGCAAGAAGAAAACTAAAGTACTTCTGAAATATGTTTGTAATCCTTAGTAGGATTTGTCCATTCAAGAACAGGAAGAATATAAATGAGTGCCAATTCAGCTCACATTATTCAACAGGATTTCACATTTGCTACACTTCTACTGAGACCTGCAGGATCTGATGTGAAAATAAATAAAAAGGAACACAAGCAAACTTTCTTAAGAACAGAAGAACTCTAGTGCCACTTCCTGAAAAATACTGAATCACTATGAGAGCAGCATATTCTTCCCCTAAGACAGAAAGAAAAAGCACTGAGTGGGAAATTGTGTATCAAACAGTCTCCCCACTATCACATCTTTTCCTCCTCTTCAAAGCTGTTCTCCTATGAATCTCAACCTAGCTGTTTTTTGCTGTTTTTTTTTTTTTTTTTCCCAATTCTTGTTGGCCATATCATCCTTATCCTCAAGAAAAAGATGAGATTTAAACGCTGTAAGCCAGAGACAGAGAGGAAGTAGTAGATCACCTTTCAGCCAGAGAAGGAAGATCTTCCATTATTCTATATCCTTCAACATATACATTATTACCACAAAAGAAATTTTTGTGATAACATCACAATGACAAAAAACGTGAAAAGGGCTTGACTTCCTGATTGTGCTCGGCTCCAGAAGACCATACAGACAACAGAAGAAACAGTTATGAGAATACTCATGATCACCAACATACAACAGAAGATTTTTTATCATTAAGCACATGAACATACTGTGCTGAAGAGATAAAAGCACGTCATTCAGGTATTTTCAAATGCTGGGGTTGTGGTGGTGAGCCTACAGTAGGCAGATGACTATATGAGATACAGACTTAACACTAGTTTATAATAATAGGTTTGACTGAAAGCGTAAATACTTGCAATAAATGCAAAGTAATATTTAGAAACAAGGTGCTACCCTAAAGAATAGCTAGTGTGATTTCCTTCATAGTCCTAAGTTTACAGGAACAGCAGCCAAAAACTGAATACAAAACTCCATTTGAATACAGAACACCAAGCACTGACATAATGGGATCCACAACTCCTTTCGGTCCCCTGATACCTCTAGAAAGGAAGCCCCATGGTAATTGTCAACTACAGAGGGACAACAGAGGGACTCACTGGAAAATTGACATTTCTAGGCTTGAGTTGGCTTTTGTGAATACTCCTTGCAGTTGTTGAAGGACTGTTGCCTATCCAGAACAGGCTGTAGGAACACAGTGGTTTGAGTTACCTGAGGTCTGAAACTGGTTAGTCAACTTCTACTGTTTCTTTAAAACTAACTAGGGAAAA
The DNA here is from genome assembly GCF_009769625.2 of Cygnus olor. Classification (NCBI taxonomy): domain Eukaryota; kingdom Metazoa; phylum Chordata; class Aves; order Anseriformes; family Anatidae; genus Cygnus; species Cygnus olor. The sequence goes on along the minus strand of NC_049174.1, from coordinate 17,845,283 downwards.
AACACAAAAACACTTATATAATACCACCTGCACTACAGCCTCTATTTATCTTCCTTTACATTAAGTTTTGTACACCTGCTCTTGAAGATTATGATGTCCTTTTGAAAAATATCTAAACCATTTTTTTTTTGCAACTGGAATTTTCACAACACATTTTCTTCTCACAAGTTTTCACCTTCTTCCTGCTCTAAGTACAGAAAAAAATGAGAAAAAACTGAGAATGGCAGATGAATTTTAGAAATAATCTGGTATTGAAGAACTCAAATGAAAAAATAATTGAACAGCATTTAGATTCCTCCTACATATTACAGGACACTCTCCCCCGCTCTCCCCCCCAAAAAAAGAAGTGTTAAAAGCTAAATTCAGAACCAGTACCATTCTTCTTTGGGAAATAAAAAAAAATTAAACTATCCGAAAACTCAAAAACTGCTATAGGGTTTCATTCATACTGCTTCAAAGCGCAATAACCATTTCTCTATTTTTTTTTTCCTGTCCTGATGATGCATATTTTTGAAGCAGGCTTTTGAAATAATGAAAATATGACTCCAAGAACAATTTTCAAAGAAAGGATATCTTCATTGTTGTGCTTTTTACTTGCCCTGAGGCAAAAACATGCTTGGAAAATCCAAAGAACTTGAAAGTTATGTAAGTAGGTGCCAAAAATACCCTGCAAAGCAATAGATTATTTCTGCCTATTTAACTGCATCATAAGTGAAACCCCATTAAATTGTGGACTTAGCAGCTAAAAGACAGTCTGCATGGTATAAACTAGCACCGTCTCAGCAGTGCACAATATTCAGCACTGCAGGAGCTCTGTAATCTGGTGTCTTCAGTTTCTTCCACAGAGACTGTTAAACCACTTGGTACTTTTCCAAAGCAACTGAACTTACATGACATGATGAACATAGTATCTTTATTTAAAAATACTTTCTTTTAACAGTATTTTCATGAACGTATTATCTGAAACTATTATTTCCTCTCATAAATTGTACTGTGGGTAAATCAGTTAGCCAACATGTTTTCCTAACAGTATTCACCTGAAGACAATGTGACAAGATTCTTCCAGAGGGATGTCATTGCAACTATCATTTGTGCTGAACTTTGACTTTCAAAAGGCTTAAAAAAACTAGGTGAGCTATGCCTCCAATTTTGTTGCTTACTATTATTGTTTTCTAAAATATAGGCTTTTCCCAGTGATATGTATTTTAGGACTTATTCATTTTGCTTTCCTTAGTAAATTAGGAATGTCATAATCCTTTCTGAGGGCAGAAAATAAACACTATTACTAAACTGTCTGGCATTAGTACTTCAACAAAGAAATCCTTAGCGTATAATTAGCTTGCCAGACTTATGTTTAAATATTTTTTATGCAAATTCAGGAACATGTATCCTCCAAACATCAACGTTCAAGAAACCTGCATTTTTTTTATTTTAAAAAAAGAAACCCTTGCATGTATAATGTTATTCCCTAGTAGCTTCTGTATGAAATTATGTTGTTCTGTCAGATGGGAGCCATAATGGCCTCATCCCTGCAGCAATCATTGTTAATATAAATCCCAAACATATTTCTATACTGTTCCAATTTACTCCAAGATGCTATTTTCTGTCTTGTCAAAATGACTGGAGATCAAAGGACCAAGATTTATAAGCTCAAAACTGACAAAATCAGTATTCTAAATATATATGGCAATAGAGAGTTGCTAAATCTCCTGAATCTTTTAAATTAAAAAATATTGCCCATTCTGATGAAACTGCTTACAATGACTACAAGTAAAGATGGTGGCCATTAAGTTTATCGCAAGCACCTGAGGATCTGTTTGCATGCAATACAAAATGTTCCTTTATTCTCCTGAATTACTGACACTAGCAAATTAAAATGAAGTGGCTACATATGGCAGAAACAATCTTCACATTTACAAATATTCTGAAATATCACTAAATCATAAAAACGAAAGCTGTGGGTTATATATTATGAATGTTGCCTAATGCATTCCCGGCTCAGTTATTTGTAACAAATTTGTGTACAATGGACAAAATTGGCCATTTATTCTACAGCAGCAGCAGCTGGTTCTGGCACTGTGTATCATATCCAAAAATGAAGTTACAAGTCAGGAAAGCATAATTAACCTTTAAAATGCTGGAAGGATAAAAATCAAATGACCAACTTTCAGTAAAAATATGTTTGAGAAAAGAAGCGTTACTGAAATTCTCAGTATCCCCTTCAGTATTGCAACTGCTTTTTAAAATACCCTGTATATAGAAAAGTAGATGCTTAATGTGGAAATAAAAACAACCTAGAAGACATTGTACAGTAGGAGCCATGAACCTGCATCTGATTATTTTAATAGCTTGACTGATCCTGGATGTTATGGTAAATGAGGACAGCTGTTATATTACCTCTACTGAAATCTCATTACGATAAAGAAAAAACCCACAAGGACCTTTCACTGTACTAGGCTAAGTATAAAAAAAAAAGCTTTATCATGTGCTCTTAATACTTTAATCATATTTTCCAAAACAGGTGTAGTAACCTATAGTCTGTAAATGCTAATTACCATATGCATTTATTAAGCCAACATAAAATCTTCAATGATATATAACACATCAAATGAAATGATTTAAAAATATATTTCTAAATATCCCATATTCATTCCTGCCTCGCAGTAACCTTCGAGATTTTTTTTTAAATCTTTAATGTAATATTAGAACTGCACTTCTCATTTTTAATGCTCATTCGGTTCACTTTGGCAGTATTTCATTGATGCAGCCTAAGGCTATAGGTAATGGAACATTACTCACTATGATAGCCAGATTTCTTCTGCATGGCGGTTACAGGGCAATCTTTATGAGCCAGAAGAAGCTGTTTCAGCTGTGCCACTTCATTTCTCAGCAGGGTGACTTCATTCTAGAGGAGAAGAAAGTTATATACTTTACCAGGCTCAAACTACATACATTTTGAAGGTAAGTATTAAGTTTTATAAGATTTTCAGTTGTTCGTTTAGGGGTAAATAAAATTCAAGAAGTTTCCATTTCGTCTATATATAGCAAAAATGTATACATTTCTTTATCTTACAATATTAAATCTTATCTAAAACTTGACTAACTTTATGATTTTTTTAAAATTAGGAAATGCTTTTATGGAAAATACATTTACAGTTTGCAGATGCAGAGTCTACAAATAGTCTCATTCACATGATCCAGCTACTGTAAGACTCTTCTATAGGGTTTTATGAATTCTAATCAGAGTAAACCTAGATTTAGCTAGCCACATTTTAACAGATGCCACAGCCAATGATAAAAAGTTAAAAAAAAAATCAGCCAATGCAGAATTGTTTTTTGGGAACTATATTTGTACTTGGACTTTGGAAAAAAATCTCAAGTAGTGGAGAAGAATTTGGAAAATGTCTGTTGATTTTTACATTTCTCTTTGGCAACCATGCATAAACCAAGTGTTGTATGAAGGAAAAATTAATAATGATGACAAAACCCTGAAGTGTCAGTCAATACCACTAAATGGAGTGTAATCTAGGAGACAGCACTTGCAGAATCTAGTGACAGGGCTCATTCCCAGGCTGTGCCTTTCCACTACCAGGTGACCTTGCGCAAGGTCATTTTTCTTCTTGGCACTTCAGTTTTCCCATTTGTAAAATGGAGGACGATACTTACCTTCCCTGTAAAGCTGTTTGATATCTACGGATGGGAAACAGTACATAACCGCACTGACAATCCAAACTGAGAACAGTACGGCATTGTGATAGATTGATTTTCATTTAGAACAGTAGAAAAGCTTTAGATATCTACAGAATCAGCTTATCTGAAATGCTTTTTGATCCCCATATCTTGTCATGATATATGCTTTTCACGGGTTAATTTCTTTTAAATCCAAGTCTTTTCCATTGGTATTAAATACTTAAAGTTACTTAAACTGTAAGAAAACCTACATGAGTGTAATACATACCACACATAATTGGTAAATACATATGTTTATGCATTTGGGAGCAAGTTAAAGAAAAATAAACATACAATAATTGGATTGCAAATACAATTACGTAGGAAAAAAGATAACTAAAAAGATTCTAAAATAATGAAAATATTTTTAAGAACAGAATTTATTTGGTTTAATTACACTAAGTAATATGATTTATAAATACTGTAACTGAACTATCAGATTTTCAAGACAAAGCTTCTCTTCATGTCCTCTCCCTCCATTTAGAGGATAAAAATGTCAAGCCTTTATACTTGCAAAATCCTCTTAAAAAACTATTAAGGGCTAATTTTCTGTTCAGTCATTTTATTGTGCCAAATATCCCTTGTCGAAACTTTATATTTAAAACAAAAACAAGAGCTGAAAGAGAGCCAAAAATCTGACTTCACTGATGTTCTAATAAAAGAGAACTGTGATTACAAACAAAAAAGGTCACAATGAAAAAAAAAAAGGAAAAAACCCCACCCCCAAAATCTCTACCAGCTGTAATTACATATCCTGAAACCTGTTAAGGAAGCACTCTACTTGTACCTCCAGCTCTCAGTCTCATCTTAGTTCACCATGTTGTTTACTGAGGAGCCACAAGTCTGGGTGCCAAGCAGGCAGCTGCACAGAACTGACATGGAAAAAAAAATGCTGATGTAGTTTTGAGATGCTTCTTAATAACGTACAGGAGCAGCAAAGTCCAAGAATATGAAATATACTTCTGTTAGTTTATAGGAACATTGGCAAAATAAATGACCAAATCAGGAAAAAAATTTCAGAAAGGTTCTACCTTCATCTCTCCCATTTAAGGGAGAATTTTATACACAACAGGATATATAAAAATGAAGTAGCTGTTTACCACTGCAAATAATCTAGTAATTATGAAAAATGGTTGAAAAGGCAGCTTATAGATTAATCTCAGTTGTATTACAAATACTAAGAATTTTGCTAACAAGAACATAAAAGCAAGTATATTATCTTACATTAAAGCAAATTTGAAAAAAAAAAATGGAACAGCATTGCTATACTAAGTTAAAGTGTTGAGGTATACTCATTAAATACATAGCTAGGCCTGTTAGCAACATGACACTGTGTGCCAATAGTGCCATATTCAATTCACAAATGACTCCCGAAAGTAGAAGCAAACACACAAGGTATATGCAATGTCACAGAAAGGCAAGTCATGGTCGCCATTTACATGTCACCAGCACGGGCCGCTTTTCACGGGTCATAAAAGGAGGCTGACAGAACCAACTTCCATATACTTTGTAGTTTTCTCATTATGTATGTGACAATATTAAGTCTCTCCAACTAATTCAAAATACATTAACGTGATCTTCTTACAGAAAACAGGCTAACAAGAAGCAGCATATGAATAAACAATTCAACAGTTGGCACGAAGAAAGATGTAGAGTTTTTGCGCAGGACAAATAGTCCCCTTCATTTTTCAGAAATCAAGTCAAGAGTAGTCATTAATGTTTCTTTAAACAAGCATGAACATTACCCCATGTACTAAAGAATTTTTATGTTCTCACGTTTCAACAGCACGTTAACATTAGAAGGCAGGTTCTGGAGGAAAGCATATCTATTTTTACCTGTACTCCATTTTTCATAAAATATTTCCCTTCTGCAATCTAACTAAGGTATACCACGCTGTGTACAATATGTTCTTTGTATCTGCCGAGTTTTTCCTGGATTCAAAATGCACTTGGAATCAGATTAACCCTTACACTAAGCAAGGTGTTGGGCAACATTTTGAGGTATATTTACCAAGACTATTAGCAGAGACAGGCAGATATGGGGATAGTGGATCATCTGCAGCTGAGTTAAACACCAGTCTTCCTGTTTCTTTTGGATAACTTCAACAAGATACCCCTTTGTGGGAAAGGACCTTTACTTAAGTGCATTTCTTTCTTAACCTAGCTTTCCTAAAGCAGCTTCTGCAGCATTGGTACAAACCACCACTGACTGCTGATAACAGAGGTCTTCTAAAACCTGAAAAGACCTCCTAAGGAAGACAGGGCATTCTTCTAGGACGCTAAAGTAACAATAACTAAACTTTGCCCTCTAAAGTTACTAAAGCAACAGTGACCAAATAGAGACCATGTTGCACACTTCAGTATGTGACACTGCAATACAATTGGGTGACCACTGGGGACACATTGCCAACAATTCCTTAAGAACGTGTTACATAGCATACCATATCTTGCACAAAGGCAAACAACAGGGTATATAAAATTTAAGATCAATAAACAAATCAACACATGAGTAGAAAACAGTCCACAAAACGCAAACAGTAATAAACTTGAAAAAGTTGGAAGCATGAAGTAACTTACATAGCGTATAGTAAAGACTAGTAAAGGCCAATCTAACCTACATACACTATTGACAGGACGTAATTGATTAAAATTATCCTTTAAGCAAAAAAAAATGCTTAAAGAGAAAATTACATTCAAAAAATTTAAAGTAAGGAGCTACACTTTTCTCATACAGAATTTCATCTACAGAAAGCTGAAAACTATGGAACAGAAGAATATACATAAACCAAGTAAGGCTCTTCAAAATTGCCATGTACTATTAGGGAGCTTTCAGCCTTAAAAAATCTTGACGTTTACCTTAGAACCTTTGACACAGACATTACAAGAAAACTACTGTGTTGAAAAAAGTCAGAAGTGTACTGTGAAGCACTGCAATGCAATTTCTAGTCATTTTTGTATTAACCTACTTTTGGAAATACAACATCTCAGCAAATTCAGCTGAGCAGGTCGTTTAGATATTAGACAAAATATGAACTGCTAAACCCTAACACTCAGTCCATAAAACTGTACTAAGGCAAAACTCCAAACTTATTAAATTTACTATTAAATATAACATAAGTAAGCAAGCATGGGTCATTACTGCCCACTATGCTGATCAGCTGTGTTAGCCTGTCAAGTGAAGAATTATTATGGAAATAGAGGATTGATTACTGTTTTCACATAAAATACAATTTAATTATTTCTCTGACATTCAATATTCTTTACAAGTCATTCTGTCTTCACAGTTACCAGCCTTGCTTTTGGCAGACTGTGAGAAAATTCTTTTTTTTTTCAGTTAACTATTACTTAATTAATGCTTGGAAATCTGGAAATCTTTTGGATTCCAGATACGTAAACAAATAATTAAAACCACAATCAAAATTTAGATGCAACTATAGGTTTAAGCAATGCACACTGTTAAATAGAACAATACGTGACATGGACAGCCAGTTATACTAATAGTTTAGGAGACATTTAAGATCACTGTCAGTGTTCCATGATGAAATCATGTTTTAGTGTCTGCTGTGAAACGAAGTGTAAACTTGATTTCCATTCTGACTTTAGATTCTAATCTCATCTTATTTCAGAAAAATGCTGTTTCTTATTTCCAGCAAGATTGTCATGGCTTTGGTTGTAATACAGTTAATCTTCTTCACAGGGGCTTGTATGATGCTTCTATGATGGTGTTTTGGACTTTTGACGAACGAGTCAAGGACTTTTCTGCTTCTTTTGCTGCCCTGTCAGAGAGGAGGCTGGGGGTGCACAAGAAGTCGGGAGGGGATGTGGCCAGGAGGACTGACCCTGACTGTCAGCATAACAAAACAAACAAAAAACAACACAAAAACAGTACCTGCTACAAACAGCAACAGTAATTTAGAAAAACCGCAACTGTTATAGAGGAGAAAATCTACCGCCTTCTTTATGGGACAAAGCTTTTTTTTTTTTTTTTTTTCCTGTGCTATTAGTGCTGCTACTGCATTTCTGAAGTAAAGACATTAGCCTTCTTCCTTGGTATTATCAGGTAGTAAATTTGCATACCTCTAGATGACTGCATTATATTAAAATATCTACAAACACTCTAATTCTATATTTGAACGCACAGAGTATTAAAAAGCAGGATTCTTTTCCCCGCTAATTAGAAGCAAAAGACTACTATGGGATTTTGTAACTAAACAATATTAATATTGGTATTACAGCAACAGCTATAGTAAATAAGGTGTGTGACAATTTGTTATCCATTACAATATAGTACTTAAATCATTTTCAGTTAAAAAAATAGATATTCATAAGTTAAAGGCAGCTCCTATCTTACCAGAAACTACTTTCACTAAGAAAACCGAAATATAGCCAATTTTTTTGTTCTTTGCTTTTCTTCCTGTAAGTCTACCTTCACTTGTTTCTTAGATTTAAGTTACAGTGCTACATATCATTTTGTAATTAATGGATTTACAGTGAGGGCTGTGACTACATTAAAGGAAAAGTCCACAGACTGTGAACAGGTATGAGAAGACTATGTATTTGCAAGTAATTTAAGTAATGCTATGATGTCATGTCAAAGGTCATAATTCTTAGAACACAGGAAATGATTTCACCTTGTGTACTTAGGTACGAATTTCTTGCGTTTTACAGATTGGGATGCTGAGTAGTTTTAAAGATAGACTAGATATTACGAAAAATTTCTTTACTGTAAGGCTGGGCAAATACTGGAACAGGCTTCCTAGTGAGGTGGTTGGTGCACCAGGCCTGTCAATGTTCAAGAAGCATTTGGATAATGCCCTCGATAACATGTTTTAACTTTCGGTTAGCCCTGAAGCGGTCAGGCAGTTGAACTTGCTCTTTGTAGGTCCCTTCCCACTGGATTATTCTAGTCTATTCAGAGAGCTAAAGATGATTGATACGTAGTAATTGTGGTTACACAATGAAAAGTAATCTTGCATGCCCCTACTCTCCCTGTTGGTTGACCTGGCACGTCTTCATCAAACAGCATGAAAGAATACAGAAGATCTATGAATTCGACTCACTGAACAACTCTGATAAAACAGCAAGGTAAACTTTAAAATATCAAAAATACTTTCCACTACATTTTCCAAATGAATGTTTCATTTAGGAAATGACATCAGTTTCCCTTTCTTTAATTCTCAAAATAAAGCTTTTAAATTTTTATTTTGAAAAAATACTTTGTGCCAATTCTTGTGTGCAGCTGGAAAACACTACTACTAAATGTTAAAACATATTTTCTTATTTAAACAAAAGGGTCATGGATTGTTTGAAACAGAGAAAAATGTGTCCACATGACAGCTTCCAATGACTGATAACCTCAGAGAGGTAGAAAAATGACTGGCAACATACACTAGACTACTATCTTACAGTATACATCCCTCCCTATAGGATTTATGCACACTCAGAGGGCAGTGTGGTGAGATTTGCACTGCCACTGCCTGTGCTGTACCTGTTCTGTGCACAAAAGAGGCCTTCAGTTTCCAGTGATGTCAATCTGGCACCTTTCACGAGCACTACATTCACTTTAAAGGAAAAACAGTGAAGTTAAAAAGAACCAAAGGAAATCAAACCAAATGATGTTATTTAAATAACTCAGACTGTGATAGAAATTGTTAAGAGCAAGGCATTTTTAAGGTAAACTAGTAAGTGGGCTATTAAGCCTTTTCTCCAACATATCTTGTCATCCTCATTTAATATCACCGTCTGAAAGTTATTTAAATTGAATAAAGGATAAATGGGCATGATCCTAAAGTTTACACATCTTAAAAATCTGAATATTCTTTATATTCTTATTTTGCTGGTATATTCAATTTAATAGTGAATTTTCAATTCTTATGTGACCCATAAAGCCATTTATATTTCAGATTTCGTGCAAAGTTTAAGTTCCATTGATCCACAATCACTGTCCAAGAATGGTAAAGTTTAATCATTTTTACTTGTAATAAAAAGCATACCTGTAACTGGCCATTTAGCGAGCTCAAGTCCTCGCTTTTTTCTCCAATGACTGTACCCAGACTTTCCGCTTCTGTCGGCATCTGGAAGCAGCAGCCCGGTTTCGCTCCAGAAATTCCTTCTTTTTTCATCAGGGTCTTCATTAGCAGCTCTTCTTCGCCGACCACCTGTATTTGGCGTTTGTGGTGTAGGCTGAGCTGGTGATGCCTGAAAACAGTAAAAAGCATTCAAGAAGTTGTCAGTGTAATACTACTCACAACTCAAACTGCAGCACCAGTATAAAATACACAGCACATCTTGAGAAAAGCATTCATGACACTTCTAAATATATTCAAGTTATACATATTTCTTTTGTGGAAAGCTATGTAATTTACTGGCACAACCATGGTTTAAGAACTTTTACTGTATTTACACTCCTTACTTACCATGTAACATTAACATTTAACATTTTAATCGTGGCTTTATTTTGGTTTAAAAATTGCACTAAAATGTCAATCACTTCATGAGTTAACTTTATGTGACATTTACATTGGGCATATGAATAAAGCACAGAAGCAATACCACTTTAGATGGACTCTCTCCTTACCGATTTTGTTGACACATGATGACAAAGTGTTTACAAACAGTCAACTTCTTAGAAGCCTTTCACCCATAATAATTTGAAAGTTAGATTTGGCAGGAAATATATTCTCTACTCTTTACTCTTCCCAAATACCCTTCACTAAAACTTAATCACAATTGAAATACCGCAGAATTATTTATTTCCAGTACACAGAAACTGCCTGACAAATGCTCTCAGTGCTGACAGTTACCGATCCCTAGATCTCCAAACAGCATTTCCTATTTGTTAATGTAGTGTTCCCAACCACTGCACACCAAATTCCCTTATATCCACCCACATACAGTGACAGGATCAAAGTATTTCATTACCTAGACTATACATTATACTCCCTTCATAGGCGTAGAGAGACCCTAGACAAGGATTTAATGAATTATGGTAACAACATAATGGATCTTAAAATTCTTTCAACAGATAGGACAGACAGAACATAATTGTTTATATGGTATCTTCACAGCTGTACCTGTGCACCTGTACATTCAGTACAGCACAGTAAGAAAGTTTTAGTTTTAACTTAAAACAACGAACCCACAAACACAGCATCTGGCATACCAATTTGCCATAAATTCTAGACAGGTAACAAAAAATCTGGGAACTCCTATTAGATTTTTAGGAATAGAACACTTGCATATTTATTTTTTTTAACACTAGATATTAAGTAACAAAAATAAGTGAATAACAAGCTTTTCATTTGAAAATGCTGCTTCAAAGTATTATGACAATATTCTTTAAAAAACTTCAGGTAGTAGGGGAAAACAATAGCATGAAGAAGGGAATCATCTTCCAATGGCTAATATTTTTCCCTCTTTTGCTCCAAACATTGTTTTGATATATTATTTGATTACACTGACCAATCTATTAATCTAAGTGCTTTCCCTGCAGCTGCAATTTACACCCATGGCTACAGGCATAAAAAGGTTCAGTCCTTCAGTTTCTGGGCCAAGTATATATAGGTTTTATAAATTGGTATTACAGAATCATAGAATCATTTAGGTTGGAAAAGGTTCTTAAGATCATCAAGTCCGAACATCAACCTAAGACTACAAGTCCACCACTAAACCATGTTCCTAGGCACCACATCCACACGTCTCTTAAATACCTCCCGGGATGGCAACTCACCACTTCCCTGGGCAGCCCCTTCCAATGCCTATCCATCCTTCCTGTGAATAAATTCTTCCAAATGTCCAACCTACACCTCTCCTGTTACAACTTGAGGCTGTTTCCTAGCATCCTATCACTTGTCACCTGAGAAAAGAGACTGACACCCTTCACATTTATCTTATTGGTCTTTTACTTAGAAATAGTGACTACTTCCACTGTCACCCATAATTACTTTCTTAAGAAAACACTTTTCCAACAAGTTTCTTAGAAGCAGAACAGCTGCAGTCCTCCAGGATTCACTCCTGGAAACAGCTCTTTTCTCCAGCAGGGTTCCCACTTCTACTCTGAGTCAGGCCTCTTGTCCTTTATTCTCCTGTTCTCATCTATCACCCCAAAGGAGAAGACTACCAACCCTAGCCTCACAACCCTCCTTTCAGCACCTGGAAGGACGTACTGAAACTATTCTTGTAGCAGAGCAGAAAAGATCCCTCAAGCAAAGTAACACAACCATGATCCCTGAGGCAGTTAAAAAAACACTAAGAAGAACGTTTATGATATAAAATATTAGACAGATACAATATAAATGCAAAATAAAGTAAGTTTCTTCAATTATGTATCAACCAGCTGTACAGTTTTCAGTTACCACAAGATTTCCTGTTAATGCACTCCAGAAATCATGAGTTAGTTCTAAATCTAAACAAACAGATAATAACTATTTTGAAATTATCATCTTGAATGACACGTTCTAGAATATTTAAGGACATCACAACAAACATTCTATTGCTACAGAAATATTGAGGTAATACGCCAGCAAAACACAAACAGTATAGACTTAGCAACCTCTCAAAATTATGTATAGTCATAAGCAGATAAAATACACCAAGAAAAAACAGTCTGCTGCATAACTACACACTGAGATTCTGCCAGCATTTTAGCAGGGCAGTCCATTGCTCCCTCAAACTTCTAGGTCCTTTGAGCTAGTAGTCTGTAGCACTTATTAAACTTTACTTTACAAATCAACAGTAAAAACAGAAAAGATCTATTTTTTCATAACAATGAAGGAGGCAGGAAGTACACATCCACTGTGTTGTCATACCGGTGTTCAGTTGTTGAAGTTGCAGGCTGTTGTAGTGATTGTGGTCGTGGTTCCTCTGACTGAGTCCTAACCAGCCCACTTGGATGTCCCTTGGCAGTGTCTCCATTTGTTACCTGAGGGTGCTGCTGGGTCAAGGCTGCTTTCAATCTCTGAAAGAAAAAAAAAAAACGAACGCATTTTTTTCCCCCACATCATGGAAATACTGTAACAATTATAGCATCACTTGAGGAGTTACGATGTATGTTATTAGTTATTTTCACTTTGCCAACATCAAGCTCCATCTCTAAAATAGCTGTATGCCTTTTTACAGGCTTTCAACCTGTGATCTCGACATACACCTACCAGCAGATGACAACTTGCAAGCATCATAAAAGCATCTCAGAAAGAAGAGGACTGTATGCTGCATGGGGAAGTAAACAGAAAACTGCCTTTGTGATGAATCTTGCCCACAAAGGGGTGACTTGAAAGCCATGAACAAATAATTGTTGAAACTGGTATTACGCTTGCAATGACATACATAAAAATTATATGAACCCCGAGGGTACCAGGAATACCAGCATAGTACTCAGTAAGCCATGATACTTTGGTTTGAAGCTAACAAATTTCAATTCCTTACTTTAATTTTTGAGAATTTAATAAAAATAACCATTTTCTACCACATCCTTTATGCCAATACATTTGTGTGTAGTTTAATTAACAGCAACATTAACTGTTTTTTTTGATGAACTCTTGTATCATCATATTTTAGAGTATGCACAAAATATTGACAAAGTACTAACTATTAATAGAGTGTCTTGATAATGCTAGAGCTAGGCTGCATTTGGCCAGCTCAAAATAAGCAGAGAACTTTGCATCCATTTATGTAGATACACCCTATCAACTACAGCATTCCAACAGCTCTCAGCAATTAAGCCACTGGAATATAGTGACAGCTCTCTCCTACCTTGACAGGTTCCCTGGCTCCTGTTTTACAATTAAAACAACAGATTGCAAATCCACCTCTGCCAGAACTGCAAAAAACCTGTGTCTGCGATATGGCAAATTGACTCTCTCTATATTTGAATGTAGGATCTAATCACCCACCAGCAGACGTCCCATTTGAAGACTACACAGACAACCATTAAAATCCTAAAATTCCTCTGCTGGTTTGCTGGTAGGGAAGCTTCAGACAGTGACTTCTATACGTCACTGTACTAAGTCTCTTCCATAGTGATTGCTCTATATTGAATGGGACAGCACACATTACCCCAGCTAGGAGCTGTTCAAGTTCCAAGTGCTCTTGTCAAAAGCAGCAATGTAAGGGATCCCTATAGCGCTGTACGGACACTGTGTGTCCATACGCATCCGTATATATCTTCATACACATTTCCATCAAAGAGATGGTTGGCTCTGGCTGATAACCCTTGAAGTGAAATCAATAAGTGGAACTTTTTCAGGGCTTTTTTTCCCCTTTAAGAATACAGGATGTTATATACTAGCAAAATATAATTCAAAAGCTTGATTTGCAAAATAATCAAGTGTCCACAAACTCAAGTAACTTTTTTTTCCCCATGCATTGTGAGAATTTTAGATTTCAAACAACTTAGATTTTCAAACAACAAAGCCAACAATATAGAAGTATAGAGACAGTAAGGTTGTGGGAGTTTTTTTTGTTTGTTTTTTTGGTGGTTAAAGTACTGGGATAAGACATTAGTTTGTCTACGGACTTGCCAAAATTTTCTTAAATAATGCTGGTTGGGACTTAACATACAAAGGAAAAGAGAACAGGTGTACACTATGTGTGTAACTCATAACGATGGCAGTTTCTAAACACTGAAAGGTTTGTAATAATTGACCTGGCAGCAGCACTGAAATAATTCTGAATACAAACATGTACATAAAAATTCGGTGTTAATTAAGTTTTGTTCCACATTTCACTTTGTATTGCCTTCGTAAGTTTCTAAGAACAGGAAATGAACATTTAGAAAACACAAGAAATTTACAGCAATTCCCCCAGTGCTCAACTCTAACTAAAGGAATTTAGAATAGTTGCAGATTTTAGGGCAAGATAACACCATTTAAAAGACAGTTAAAAATTTTAAAAAGATGGATAATAAAAATGCATTTAAAAAAAAATATACCTGAAATTATTAACATGCAAACAGTACACTGGAATTCCTAATGCCAGATACCTCTGAACTTTTTCTTTACTGCAGTAAAGCAAACTCACAGCATTCAACTTATACCTTCCTTGTACCTTCCTAACTCACCTCAGAAAAACAACTAACTAAAAAACTCAGTCCCTGTCTTCAGTTAAACAAGAGCAGAAAGGCCCAAGTGCTTTCTTTTTAAGCAAAATTACTAAACCCAAGCTCTATGATCTAAGTACAAAAATGGAAAGGTTGATTTGATGATTCCTCGCCTTTTAAAATTCAAACTAATTCTGGTCATTAAATGGCATAATTTCCATTATTACTACCAGGACTACCACAGAGACACATCACTTGCAATCATTTTTTTTTTTTAAAGGGAAATAGAATGTATTTAATGTTTTGTCAAATATCCTTTCCATAAGTTAGCACCTGTTTTTTTCACAATATATTTTCATTTACTATCTGAATTACTTCAGCAGTATTTCTTGCATCATAACTTGCTCTTTAGCAGGACACAAAAAGCATACAGTCAAAATCAAGACTAGGTAGTTATAACCAATTAGTTATGTTGTCTGTATTTCAACTTCTACTGAGGCTTTTAAGGGCATGATCTCTATTTCAAGCCACCACATCAGCAGGTCCTGAAAAGCTACATCTACCAAAAATTACTCAGCCATGACATAGCAACTTATTATATATAGGCATTCTCCTCTTCCACTGCCATGACAAGTAAAAAGAGTAGATTTCATCCAATTTAACCGGCTGGATACGTAAATTCAGTAACAACAGGCTAACCTCTAACTTCATGGCACTGGAGCACAAACGTTTACACAGTATCAGTACAGCCAGTGTGCCTGTTCAACTCTGCTTGTGGCTCTGTGAGCAAGCCTTGATATAAGCATCCTCCACAACAAAACAAAGTCCATGAACTGTTAGAACTACTTTACAGTATTTACTTAAAGCCAGCTATTTTATAAAGTTTCATTCTGCATATCCATTTCCTCAGTGAAAGAGTGTGCAAATTCAGAAAATTTGGGAGATGAAATAAAATTAGCACTTGGGTGGTTTTTGGTTTTGCTTTTTTGTTTTCCCCACAAATGGCACGTAACTTATTGTCTAGGTCCATTCTTTCTACCTCTTCATTTCTGCATTACAGAAATATTTGCAAAGTTAAAAAAAAGAGGAATTTAATGCTATTAAATTTATCTATTGTACGTTTAATTTGAAAGTAGCAGAAGTGAAGGCAATACCACAATACTATTAACATTATAAAACATGTATCAGGCATAATGGATGTGCAAACAGCTGAAATAGGACTTTCCACACTGTAATGATGACATTTAAAAACTACAGTTTTGTACATTTCAAAGTAAATAAACTCCTTTTGAAAATTAGATTGTTAAATCTAAGTGTAGGTTCTCTGGAAACTAATGCAAAATAATTGGCTTTAGTTTTATATCACAGTTTCAAACGTAAAGTTTCAATAGTTACGATTAGAACTAACCACAAATACAGAAATACCGTGAAAATCAAATATTTTTACAGATTCACACAAGGAGATATTCAATGAATGTATTTTAAAAGATTCCTATCTCAGAAGGCAATGCTCTAGTAAAATGCTACATGGATGTTGTGCTTCCTGTGAGTAGTGAGATAATCACACCAAACACTACGGGAATCTCAGTTTTAAAAATCAAGTATATTGAAACAAATATTAGAATAAATGGATGTAAGGATTAATATGCAGAGAAATTATGACAACCAAGGCTTGACATTATTTGCCTATTAGAGGCAAACTGAAAGTGGTATTTTCAGATAACTTAATAGCTTTTAAAGTCTTTATTAGCAAAATTTTATTGTTCATGTATATCCTTGAAAACAAATCCTCACCGCATCTGTCAAATTTGGTAGGACTAGATCATTCCATCAAGAGCTCACAGAAACAAGACAATATTCTCCAGAAACAATTTATGAAAAACTCAGATCCATATTTCATATCTGCCACAAAAGCTCATCAGAGTAATAACCCTCCTTCTCCTGGGTGTTATCCTACCATCTGCTGCTCTATTACTTATCTTTATTTTGCAACTAATTAACAGCATAATCTTCTAAATTCAGCAAGTTAATTATCATTATTGTGGTCTTTGCAGCATCATCAGTCCTTATGAAGTCTTGTCTCTCCACCCCCAGAGAACATATGAAAATGAAGTAGGTTGTGAGAGGGTCTGTTTCTTTAGAGTAGGCTCATTAGGTGTTTGCTGATTAGCTCGGCATGCAGAGAGACAGGTCAGAAGAATTCTGCTGAACACAAGGTCCCATGCCAGGCTCAAGCAAGTTAATGTAGGTTTCTGAACATTTGCCAAGCTGCCCTCTGTCAGTTCTCAGTAGAAACCTCCTGCAGAAAGCCTCCGGGTTGCCCCCTGTGTGCAAGGTATTTCTCAGTTTGTGACAAAAGGTTTTATATGGGGAAGAGGAGAAGGCAGGGGGAACATTCAGTGTAAGTTAAAACATTTTTTAATTTCTTAAGAAACTTCTGCAATCCATGCAGAAGGGTCTGAACATTAAGCTTGCATCCACAATCCATACATTCAAAAAACAGGGATGTGTTACAACTAGGAATAGTTCACGGCTCATACATGGAAAGCAGGTCTTCTCACAAACAGATTAGAAGCAACTCTGTAATACTTAGAATTATGCATCCTTATCATAGAATGGTTTGGGTTGGAAGGGACCTTTAAAAATCATCTGGTCCAATTTCTGACCACCCCCTCCTTATCTGAAAACATTTTTTTGTTAAACAGAACTATTGCATTTACTTTTAAGACTCTCTAAAATACCACAAAACTGATCTATGTGTTTGATTTTAATACAGTATGTAGAACTTAGTATCTTCGACACAAGAAATACAGAATAGTGATAGAAACAGATAATTTATTTTAAGTGTTCTGAAGAAGTTTGGAACTCATTTTCACTCCTATTCTGCATCATTGTCAGTAAAAGATAAAAAGATATAAACAAAAGAATACCAGTAAAAGACAGTTGTGCCTGAATGAAATCTCTAGTCATATCTCACTTGAATTCTGCAAGCAACAGGAGGAAAAGGATCCAAACACTTTCAAAACTGTAGTTAACAGTGCCTGAAAACGTTCTCTAGGAAGGTGTCCTATGCCCATTGCCAAACTAGTCTGCCAGTTATTTTACACTTTAGCTTTCAGAAATCATGATGTCAATTTGTTCTTACTGAAGTTCACTCATAGTTTTAAATATAAAACCTCAGGGTGTTATATATACAATTTGGTATATGCAAATCACAAGTAATTCATCAAAATGGAAGAAAATTGTGATTTTTTTACATTAATAAAAATGTAGAGACTATGTTGCCCAAACCCACATTTAAATAATGAATCACCATAACTATTAGGAAATAATAGCACTACAATCTCTAATTTTATTTTTGTAAAGGTCAAAGTTCTTGTCTTCACTTTAAAGAAAAAAACTTATGTCTATATAACAGTAGCCTTTTGTAAACAGGTAAGAGAAAAACATAATTGAGATGAGGAATGAAATCAAAGTACAGGTTACTTTTCTGATGATAAAACTCTAAAATATGTTAGAAATCAACTGCAGAGATGGCTTCTATAAAGAAAGGCACAAGGTACAAACGAAGGGAAGTATCTGTTCCCTTCTTGGTTTGTACCAGGTATTTCATCCAAAACATACAGACTTGTGACTCCTACTTATGACAGCTCTGTATCTGGTAACAATTCAGTAATATGGGGTTATTGCATCTTCAAGTGAAAAAAAAAAAAAAAAGTTGTTTTAAACAGTTCAAGAATTTTACTCAATCTCTGAAGCAGGTAGATCTGTCTTAAGAATACCTTGAAATAGTATTGTCATACATGTGACAGCAGGAAATGCAGAATACTGTATTAGGAAAGAATGGTCTTTAAAGAAAAGAAGGTTTTAAACAATGATGACCAAAAGCGTGTATCACAAAACCCTCTGGAGTTAAAAAAACAAACAAACAAAAAACCACAACACATAAGCTTTACAAATGTTGTATCCCCTATATTATAAAGCTTACCTTAATATCTGAGGATGTTAAGAAACTATCTGAGCACATTGGTTTTTTTATATATATATTTGTTACATACTCTATTTCAATATTTGATAATGCAATATGAAAAAAATTTGAGAGACTAAAAATATATATCTATAAAGAACAGCAGAAAATCTCCAACTAATAACTAATAAATAAAAATGCAACATCCAAGTGAATTCCAAAGATCTATAAAGTCCTGACTCCTGGGCCTTGATCACTGAGAAGGGAACATCACAGCTCCCTCCATTCAGTTTTCTGCTCAAAAGACAGTAAGAATACTAGGCTGACAAACTTCATCCCAAAATGAAGCAGAAGAGAGGATATGGTACACCAAAGGATGTAAGAAGTGTTCCTGCCTCGTGTTTGTTTAAAACATGCCAATAAGTCCAAAATTGCAGTCTCCTGTAAATAGATGAAACATCTATTCCATCAAATACATCATTTGTTTGGTTATTAAATTAAATTCAATAAAATAGCTTGTATTTCACCTTCAGAAGTGAACTACTAATGAAATAAAAAGTAAACAAGTAGCTGCAAAAAAAAGATGTCTTCTTTTGGCATAGCCAAGAGCACAAATGAAAATAAAACTGATTACCACACCTTTGCAGAATTTAGTATGTAGCAAGGAAAAATATTTTTCAGGAGATAAAAAGGATTTGGCATTACCAGAAGTTTAATTTTTAAGATTAAATGGAACTTTACAGTTAATAAACCATGACATATATACCAACAATGTATTACATGGCATAGTGAGTTAGTCTTTCTTTTGGAAGCTTTTCTGCATAATCATTAAGTTTCTCATTAAACTGCTTTTATTTTAGTAGTGATAAGAAATTAAGTTTTTTATTTTTGTGAATATGCACTATATAAAAGTAAATGAGCATAAGAAATATACATAATTCTGATATTCTTGAATTCTGTTCATGCTTTCTATTAGGAGAAGAGGGAAATAAGAAATACTGCAAATACACTTTTTACAGTCTCGTTTAAAAAAAGATAGGCAATCACTGAAGTGCATATATTAGCTAAATTCTAACGAGAAGACTAATGAGACTGTTAAATTTTAAGTCTAATGATCTTTGTTTTTCTTTGCATTTGAGTGATTGATTCTTCCAACGTGAGATCAAAGTATTCACCACATACTAGTGTCTACTTCTCCTCTTTAAAACTCCGTAAGAACAGACCACTCAGTAATATGCTTATGAACCCAATTTCCTTCCCAACTTAGAAAACGTTACTTTCTCCTTGACTTCACAAAGCAAAACATAAAAACATTACCACATTCAACCGAGGAGGAAAATGAAGGATAACCTGACAGAACTAGGAAGAGTCAGTGCACTGATGACTAGCTCTTCATAATACTTTTACTATGTGGTGAATGTGGACTAGTGTTACCACTATACTGGAATCCCATTACTCCAGAGAATAGATGCAAGCATTTTGTCAATATGTAATTATTGTTTAATAATAGTTTCCTATTGCTTCAGAAAAGTTGGAACAAACAAACAAAAAAGACAGCAATAAACAGCAAAGCAACTACTTAATGTAGCAGATTTTTTTTCAAGTTAATTCAAACTGCCACCTTATGTGATCACTAACTTTTTTTAAGAAACCTCTGCCTGTTTTAGTCATGATTTTCCCAAATTACCCAGTACCCCACAGAAACAACTTCCACACAATACAATTTCTTCAGTATGCCAGTAATGCTAATTACAGAAAAAAAACTTGCCAAATGATCTATATTTGAGATAAAAATACAGACAAAAAAACACACAACTTTTTCCTTTTTTTTTTTTTTTTTTAACATCACATCATTTAGGAGCAACTATATTCTGCTTCTTTGAAGGTGACGTTCACCACTGAAAAGCTACTAATCTTGTCTTTACTTTAACTGTTTCCTACCCTTTTATACAAAAAGCAAGAAGGAGTTCAGTTGAAAATCTAGTTCACTTAAAAGAATAATAAAAAAAATAAGACCAAAATGACTGTTAGCAACAGAACTAACATATGCTGGAATCTGAAATGACTATAAAATAAATGCAGCTATTTTTCTGTTTTTATTAAATTTGTACTTGCAGACTTTAGACTAACAAAAGAAAACTAAAGCCATTCTTAAAAAGCAAAAGAATTTAATTAATTTCTCAAGTTAGTCTTCTTGAGGAATAATGGAGTTTTTCACTTACCAATTTAGCCTCAGACTGCACTGGCTGTGGGGAGGAAGGCCCTGGGATTCCTGGGATACTAGGCACCATGGTGACAGGTCTAACAAGCTGACCAGATAAAGTATAAAAATGAAGAAAACCTGAGTATGTTATCATAATACAGAGCATATGACAGCACTACCCTCTGAAGCCAAAACAGCTGTTTAAAGTTCTATGCCGCACTTATGCAAACCTGCTAAACTTTCAAATTAATATAGCATCATGCTTACTTACTGGAACTGCAGCAGGGACATGCACATTAGAATTTGTGATAGATGCAGGAATAGCAACAGGCATGGTTTGTCCATTAGGAAGATGTAACAGCAGAGGAAAAGGACCTGGAACTGGACTGAAAAAGGAATGATGTATATAAAAGAAAACTTATCCTGAGAAGAAAACAAGCTTTTATATTATATAAATATATATCTATTTTAAAACAGTTCTAATGTAATATTTATTTAGCAATTAAAAATATGAACTTAGTGATGTGGAGAACATGGAATTATATTTCACATGTAGTGAAAGTTGTATATTTTGTATGTCGTGAAGCACCACATTACACTAAAGCACCTCAAAGTTGTACATTAACTCTAGAAACAGTAACAGACAGTAAACAAGACAAAATAGTTTCAGAAGCTGTAAGAAACTTGACTGAGATTTATGTAACTTACACTATTGGTCTGTTAGAGGATGGAGCCTGGGTAATAACAGTACTAGATGTTGGTGATGGTATTGCCTGCTGAATAATAACACTTGAGTCAGAACTTGTAAGCAGTACATTAGGAACCTGTAGCGATGCTGGACGAACTATTGTTGATGTAGGCTGTGCAGTCTGCTGTAGTGACACTTCCTGAGGAAAAAACAAAGATCAATGAGTTTGTAAAATACAATTATTGTTAATTCAGACTGTGAAAGGAAAACCATAGAACAAATGCATAACATCATGCAAAATCAGTTATACAATTAAAAAAAAAAATCAAAAAACCCTTTGGAAGAATCATTTAAGCCACCAAAATGAAAGTGTTTGTGTTATTTTAGTTTTATGACCAACCCTGACTTAATTTATAATAAGGCTACTGTTACTAACAATTCAATTTTGATAAAATATTAAGATTTTTTAATGCCAAGAAACCCGTGGCACTATTTGCACCATCATGGCTACCCAAACTGAACAAAGAAAACATTTTATGGTGTCTTTATGTACATTTCAGTTTCAGTCCATTGTTGCACATTTAAAATAGGTTTATTTTTCAGTAAAAAGGAAAAAAAATATCTCTCTTCTTTAAGCCTTTAACTTGTATATACTTAACTAGAGTGCTATTAAGTAACTAATGCCAAGAGTGATAGCTTTGCAAAATATCTGGTTATCCTGATACAGCAGAAATGATGTGAGAACAGAAACTGAATTTCCTTAGTTGCAACTAAACAGTAGACATAACAGACTATAATTCTTAGCTTAGCAATCAGGTAAAGTACAATATGAATTAGAATCTAGTACCTGTATTTGCTGTTTCTGAAAGCCTATTAATGCCTTACTAAAAACAGTGCTTTCCTTCTCAGGAAACCCTTCATATTGACAGACTTCAGATTTACCTTCAGACAGGATTTTTCCAAGTTATTTAGTCCTTTGACGCTAACTACTGCAATCAAAGGTACAGAGCTACGATCTTGAGACTAGCATTTTTAGTTGCTCTATTGTTAAACAGCATTTTCCAATCATTTTCCAATCATTCCTAATCATTTTCCTAATTATTTCCAATCAGCATTTTCCTAATTTTCCTAGTCATCCTAATATCCTGGCAGGAGGTTTAGGTTGGATATTAGGAAAAACTTCTGTACCGAAAGGGTTGTTAGGCATTGGAATGGGCTGCTCAGGGAAGTGGTTGAATCACCATCCCTGGAGGTCTTTAAAAGATGTTTAGATGTAGAGCTTAGTGATATGGTTTAGTGGAGGACTTGTTAGTGTTAGGTCAGAGGTTGGACTCGGTGATCTTGGAGGTCTCTTCCAACCTAGACGATTCTTTGATTTCAAATGGAACATATCATACTTGTAACACAAGTCTACCTCGACTACCATTTATACTGAATTAAACTCAAGTTTTGAGTATTTTTGAATATTCATCAACAAAGCTTTAGGTTGTAGGATCTTAGCTATCTTGCAGATATCCACTGGAAAATGAACAAGCTCCTCTGAGCACTCCACAGAACTGTAAATAGGCTGGCAAATTCTGGGCTTTAAAAAATACAGGACTTCAGCTGATAAAACTTGTTCCCCTCAGAAGTTCAGAGGCTAGATTTATCATTAAGGTTTATTAGTTTGTTCAGGTTTTTCCCCAAGGATCTAAAAGATTCTATTTACAGTGAATAGAGCTTTTGGAGAGTAACAGAGAACTACACTGAGAAAGCAAAGAATTATTTCTTCAGTATCAATCTAGCAAAATTATACGTTATAACATTTGAACACAGTACCTAGGATTATGGGTGAGCATACAGTCAACAGAAGAAATACAGCACGGAATTGCAGAAACAAAAAAATTAGAGAGGTGACTAAGGCATATTCTTAGGACAGGATTAAACACTCCTTTGCAAATAAGAAATCTGGTGTAACAGCTATACAGGTCTTACTCTGTGAGAAGAGTCACAAGAAAAACATAAAGGAGACTGAACTTCATGACTGAGAAATTAGAGAAAGGCATACGGGGAGAATATTTGCCCTGAATCTACTTTAGCAATAGCTAATTGAGAAATGAGTATTGTGCCATTCTTCATTAGTTCCAGCTTCACCTTTTCCTTTCTGCTGTTTGCCACTATTACCTGTTATTGTTACTGCAACCGAGTAGGTTAGCATAGCCACCAGAAAGTCCATTCCCGTTGTAGGGATCTGACACAGGAACACCCATGTTTGCCCCTACCAGGGCCAACATAGTTATAAGAGCTTTTTTTTTTTGTTCTTCCTTTCACGTGAAATATTTACATACATGTGGCAACCACATAAATATGTATAAAAATAGATGTAGATATGTGAATACCACAAATTGAATATCCATGACACAGTAACGCCACTTTACATAAAAAGGTGGAAAACCCAGTTAGCTAACAGCAGCCACAAAGCCACGTGTGTAATAGCTTTAAGACGAAAATGTAAACTAACCAGACATTCATACATTCTCAACAACAGTAATGCCAATACAGCCCCTTCTTTATGGGTTTGTGTGAGCAGCTTTTGTAAGCGCCTGTGTGAGCAGAAAGGACAATAGCTACTAGAATAGAAAAGGCCAAAGAGAGAAGCATGTGCTGAGAGGCAGCATGTGAAAGTCTCCCAAGAACTGGTAAGTTCCAGTGAAAAAGGGCCCTGTTGCATTTGCAACAATGCATAAACTCTGAACACCAGCTGAATCTGTACATAGTCACCAGCGTGCACACACACGCAATCAACATGCTGTATCATTCCAATAGCATCCAAGAACACAGTGGCTGCTATGTGCAAGCCAAGACTACAAGATTACCTACAGACTTGCTGAAAGAACAGACTCCCTTAAGGACTTTCCAAAAACCTACCTAGAACTAACTGGCATGTCAGCACAACCTCCCACTTCTGAGCAAACAGCTGGGATTGGCCTCTCAACTTCTGCTTCAACCAGGTAACTATGTGTAAGTTACAGCGCTGTGTGAATACTTATCGGCTATGAATAACAAGAGCTTCATTAGTGAGTGTTCTAACAAATCTTGCCTTTGAACTGAGTCTCTCCCTGGCTTGACCCCCCACTTGGAGAAAAGTAGTTTGCAACTTGTACATGAAGTACTCCATGGTAAGCATATTTCTGTGACTGTCAGAAGATTAGCATAGTAACATAACTTCATTTTGTAGTATTTTGAAAACAGAATCCTCACATGAATACACTTTTTTCTGTTTTTATTAAATACAGCATTTGCATTTTGTTTAGAATAGAAATGATCTCCAAACATCAAAGGAATAACACATTTACTGACGAGTGTTTACTCTGTTGAAAACAAATCATTTTCAGCTTCCTCTTCTTATACTAACTTGCTGTATGCTACACTCTGGAAAATGTATGCATGTGCTAATTATTTCGACAATGTGGCATTAACATAAGCTGCAGATTTAAGTAGTACTGGATCTAAAGTACTCCACTGTAAAGTATCATTTTATTAACATGTAAAAACCAACAGGTACACCAGTCCAATAAAGATTGGTCAAAAAACTGTTCTTATGAAAGTGTACATTTTGTCTAAAATAAGGTAGTTTGTAATTATATTCTGCTAAGGAACAAGGACAAAAAAAAAAAGAGATAAATTGGCAGAATCATGACCCTAACTGATCTTACCTTTACAAGAAAGAAGTTTAAGCCCATTCAAAGATATTAAAGACTTACTGAAAGGACCTCTCCAATCCTTTTATTCTTGAAACTAATAACCACTGAAGTTCAGAAAATATTTTACAGAAGATGATAGTTGCATTTTTAGATTTGTTTTCAGAGATGTATATTTGCAAGTATTTTGCATCTAAAAGCAAATATCATGTAATAACTTCCAAACGCAATCAATGAACACATGGAATTCTTTACACAGAAGTGAAGGTAGACAGGACTGTTACTGCAATTGACTACTACCGTAAGAAAACAATTGGTTTTAAAATAATTAACTTAGGGAATTGGCTATCTGGCAACAACTAAACAACAACTTGTGAAACTCTGAGGGTTCTCTTTTAAAATATTGTTAATAAGAAACTAGGATGAGCTTGAAAACTCAACAAAAAAATTAGGATTCGATTGCTTATTATTTTACAGCTACAAGGCTTTATAAAATTCTAATGATATCTTGGTCTATTCCAAGCAGAACATCATGAAGCCCAATGGAACTAAGAGAACTCTAGCAGAAAACTAAGAAAAGAATTAAGCATAATTTTAAAGTCTCTAAGAAATTCCTTTGACAACTACAAAGAAAATGAGAACCTTCTTACACATACATGAACAGGCTGTAATCATTTAAGGCTACTAAAACATATTCAGCCAATAAAATAGTTACAGTGGCACATATATTTTAAAACCAGCTATGCCCTGAAAAAAAATATAAATCAAACCTTCCCTCCTTCAATACACCTATAGAAGGAGAATATAAAAATCTAACTGAGAAAACAGCAACACTCTGCTCACATTTCTCAACTTCTGCAGGCCACATTCAGCAGCAGCATACTCCAAGCAGCACCCTCATCAGCATCACCCTCAGCTTGTCTCTACAATCAGACATCAGAACAGCATTAAGCAGCAGCAGCTTTTCAATTCAGCACTGTTACAGTGACAACACTGAAATTACACCATGAATAAGTTTATAAGCACTGCCAAGCATTTAGATACAATTTAAACTTGTAATGATGCTAATGAGATACTGAACCACTACTGAAAAATATTTTCTCTTGCCAAAATCTGAGTGCTTAGAATATGTATTTGCAGAGAAAAACAAACTAACCTCTCCAAACTATGAAATATAGATTTAAGATTTGGACTGTGATTTGCTTGACCAAAGTAGCTCTTTACATGTATTTTTAAACCATTTTTACTATTTTTGACTATGTGATTGCCTTGATTAGCTATGATTCCTCATCTTCGCTAACTTACAAAACTCAGTACAGCTTTCTGAAGACAAATCTAAACTGAAACTCCCTCAATTTTTGTCACACACTTAAGGCTCTTCCCAACTGGTGCCTGTTGAGAGGACAAGAGAAGCAAGTTCAAACAGAAGAGGTTCACACTGGATACCAAGAAAAACATTTCCTCCACAAGGACAGCCTGGCATTAGAACACGTTGCAGAGACATTGTATAGTCTAACTTTGAAACCTCCAAAGACAGTGAATGCACAAATCCTTGAGTTTCTTGGTCTGATCTCAGAGCTAAACTCTGCTTTGAGCAGGAAGTCGGAAGAGAAACATCCTGTGGTCCCCTCAAACATGAATTATCCTGTGATCCTGAAAAGTCCTGCTAATTTTGGGAATAAGGTATCTGAGTTCCTCAAATGCAGATTGCCCATTAATGATGCACATAGAAAAACGGACTAGAGCAACCATATTGCTTACTACTCTCTGCTCCTAATATTTTTTATTGAAGTAGAAACAGAAATAATTAATGTTTCACTGTTTTTGCTTGGTTTTGTATTTTCTAAGAGAACTCCATTTGACGAAAACACTGCAAGTCACATATTGAACTTATTAAAACATTTATTTCTAGTACTACCAGAGCAGTAATTCTAAAACTAGTTTTATCACAATGTTCTCTAGTGACAGACAATACCCCAGGAATCCAGCCCTCTGTGATACTTAAGTAAACATTATACAAGAAACTGCTCATGATCACCACTTTTGGACATACTGCTGAAGCCTATCAGTTTTGTAGGTTATCAATCTTGAAACAAAATTATTTCATGCTTAATTGTGAAAGACAGCCCATTCATCCATGTGCATTTTTTGTAGGACATCCCCTTATGTTGTACAAAACAATTTATGAGAAAACATAGAATAAACACAAGAGTACACATGAAGAGTCTCAAACTGTTGAAATTGTTAAAAAATAGAGAAACTACACTTTGTTTTTTCATGAATACTACCTGATGATGCATAAAACAGAACAAAGAGCCCTGTTAGCCTTTTTTAACATAGTGTGAATATTAATTTTTATTTTCTTTCTAGGTTTACTGGACGACCAGTGTGGCGTAAAGAAATAATCGTGCTGGCCAAAGCTAACTAAAGAATTGAACAAAGTAAGTATGTATCCAACAAATCTGGTTAACAGGAAGTCTTTTACTTACAACCAGTAAAGTAGTGTGGGTATAAACACGTACAAGAAACCTACAGACCATCAGATTCAGATAATGAACTCATAGAAGAAAAAAAAAGCATTCTCTGACCTTTTCATCACTGGTAGTAGACTCTGGATGAGGTAAAGGACTATCTTGATGAGTTGTTTCTACAACAGAAGGTTCTTCAATTTTATTTCTTATAATTGGTGTTGCAAGAGGAGACAGATCTAGAGGCATCTAAGATCAATAGTATAAAACAAAATTAGTCAATCACTGAGAAATTCAAATACGTAAGAAAACATAAGTAACTAAGGAGAAAATCAGTCTTATAATAACAAAGAGGTGCATTTGGAAGATCTTGATACAGGTGCATTACCAGTCAAGTCTATTTTTTCCAGCACCTGCATGAATACCAGTCTTCAGTAAGACTTTGCCTTTCAATACCCATTGCTAGATAAAGCACTTCTTTTTGAGAATTAAAATCCCTTTTAGAGTTTATATTTTCCAAGTTTCAAAGGAAAATAATAACTGAGGAAGAACTATGCTATGCTTAAAAGATACACTTAAGATGTTATCCTTATACAAATTGTATCACATGCTACAAAGCACAAAAATTTAACTTCACTTTCAAAATAGAAAAGCTACCGTGGACTAGTCATTTCAAGCTTAGAGCAGCAAAATAATTACTAAAAAAGCAAGTTTTGTATTGCTACACTGTTAAAATCCACCAGGACATCTGAAACGCCACAGAGAAATTGAGTTATAAAAATACTTAAGCAACACTACAGATTTGAAGGCCTGTACTGCTGCCTAATTTACTGTCCAAATACCTTTGGAAGAAAGTTCCCCCAAAGCTCATCTTCCATTTATATTCTTCCAGATGCTTTTTCTACTTAATCCCTAGTTTTCCTACTGAATATGCTGTTAAAGAGGGAAGATTGTTAAAGGTGGAACCTCTTTTCACACTACAGCTGAATATGAAACACTACAGAAAAAGCTGAAGTCACCCCCTTCTTCCCCCTCAAAAAAAACAACCCCTAGGAAGCGTGTTATTATGGCAACTTCTCCACCCCCTAGCAATGTTTGCTTATTTATGTTAATCAACCAGAGATATATGGTGTGACTGTGTTTCTTCTTGTCAGCTTGGATAATGAGTATTAATTCAAAAAGTTGTTGAAATGTTTTAAATACTCTGTGATACCTACAACCTCCTCTAAGACAGTGGTGAAGTACACAGAAAATACAGTATTGGTACTTGAACTGGTATTACCATATGTATAGTTTTAAGAAAAGCTATAATGCCGCAGTAAAAAAAAAAATCATTATTTGGCATAGCTGTAGGAACAAAGCACAGGTGAGATGTTTTGTTTTTTTTGGTCAGGAATGGATAACAATACATCTTATTTGTAAGTGCATACTAAAATCTTTACCAAAACAGAAAAAACAGAGACGGATTCTACAAAATGTGTACGTATGAATATTAAAAAAATGGGTTTTGTTTTGTTTTTATATCACTGTCTATGGGAATCCACCAGGTAATCAACCAAAGGTAGAATTAATTATAGGGGATATCAAATAAAAATTTTCATTTGCAGAACTGTTAAAATGTTTGGGCCCTAAACCAGCTACAATTAGGAAGTGCTAAAATAAACAGAATAAAACACATTTAAACATATGGGAAGTTCCTCACAAAAACATGAAATTGTTGAACAGATACAGGTCAAATTTTGCTTACATT
This sequence comes from Cygnus olor, assembly GCF_009769625.2. NCBI lineage: Eukaryota > Metazoa > Chordata > Aves > Anseriformes > Anatidae > Cygnus > Cygnus olor. Next base: position 17,815,763 of record NC_049174.1, on the reverse strand, counting down.
TTAATCTGAAGTAAAAAAAAAAATTGTAGATGTTTAGATTGTTATAAGTAATTTCTAGGTAAAAATGTTTACTTAACTGACAAAGTGAATATAATCATAACCAAATTAGTGACACCTCTAAGTTTAGTGTTTTTGCTGAACTTTGTCAGTGTTCAATCTCATTATTGTTATTACTGATTCTGAGAATAACATTGCTATTTTAAATCTAAGCACATTCAAAATAGTCAGTGTTCACATACTATTCTTCTCACTTTTTTCTTTGCAAATATTTTTCTTTCTCCAAAAACTCATTGCTTTTCAGATATTTTTTGCTTATTTAGGGACTAATGAAATTTCAATCAAGCTAATAATTAACTTAAACAGATATAGACTAGATACTTAAAGAAGTAAGACAAAGTCATTATGCCCCACTGTCTATTCGATCTACTAAAGTTCAGGTAAGCCAATCTTCAGAAGGGTAACCTTAAATTTGTATTCTCTCCATAGAACATCTAAGCAGCTGGACAATGATTACTGGTATAGTTTAAAAGGATACATATAAAGTCAAGTTTGCTCTCTTTCTTAAATGGAACTTGTGATATAAAAGCAGCAGAAGCCCTGAAAAGAAAAAGTATTTGAACATACTTTCTTAATGTCATCTTCAGAAGCCTTTTTAAACTCATTTTCAAAAGGACTTGCTAATTCATTGAATAAGCCAACTTCTTCACAGTTCTTCAAGAATCGAGTTGGTGTTGGTGTCTGATCTGAAATGAAGTTTACAAAAAACCCACAATTTCATTTTTAAAATACTATGGTGAACGTATGTATTTTAAATATTTTTCAGAGTAAAAGCAGAGAGCACCAGTGTACTATCAAGATACATATTCATATAATTACACATCAGTAACTCTCATTAAAACTAACCCAAGCTAACTAAGGAACAGTCAAAAAAAATCTGAATAAAGTGAATTTTATGTTACAAAGGATTTCCTTTAACTTCATTTAAAAATAATATAATCATAGCAAGGTAACCTATAAATTTAAGAAACCTGTATTTAGCCTACACAAAGATGGTATCAACAGAGTTAGTTACCTACTCTAAATGACTTTATAGTGGATCAGTGTGAGTATTAACACTTGAAGATCTTCAGCAATTGACTTCAAAATTACTTCACTTTCTTCAGAAAACTAAGTGTAGAAAACTAAGTAAGTATTTTTGAATGTCTGGGGTGCTCCTACATTCCATTTTCCTGTAAAATGTTAATCAGCTACATATTTTGAAGACTGGTTAAAAGAACAAAACCTTAAAGTTAATACTTAACAGATTTGTTTTGATTTTCTCATGATGTACGTTACAGTAACATTCTCAAAAGATGAACTACACAACGAAAAGAATACCAACAGAAATTCTCTATCGAAGTACTTCAGTGCACCTGCCTGGAATTAAAGTCATAAACCTGTAATGAAAGTCATAAACCCCAAATCCTACAGTTGTGATAGAATGGCAGTTCTTTTTTTCCCCCCCCATCAGCCTTTCACAAAATTTGCTCATTTCAGACAGAATTATCTGGTCTCTTAGCCAGCAAGAACCATCTAGATATTAATAAAAAGCAGCCAACAGAGAGAAGTGAAAGATCACATGCATTATAAAACATAGTAATATATGGCATTTACATTAATATTCTTAATTTTTGTAAGCTGACATTTATTTGTCATGTTGATAGACAACTAGACTCTCAATTAGATACAGAGAAAACTGTCTCATTTTGAAGAATACAGATATGGGGGAAAGAAAAATGACGTGGTTCAGAATTCTGTTATGTCTTGAAAACACACTTTTCTGTCTTGCAGGAAAACCGACCACAAGCCATACTCCACCTGCTGGAGACAAGCAATTCAAGTCTGCAAACCACTAAGCCCCTTACAGTGCTGGATGGTTAATAAAGCTTTTCTTCCATCCATGTCCAGCGACCAGAGGGAGCTATTCTCAAGTGCCTAGTCTACCATAGCAGAGCACTTTGGTGAGCTAGCAAGCTCTAGTTACAAAGATAACGCTTACATGACGGCTTTAATAAAAACAAAAGTGTATTTAAAGCTCACAGTTTGCTTTTTTCTTCTCATATTGTGAAAACAGCAGTGATTACTCTCAAGTGTGTGGAACACACTAAAAAGAAGTGTGATATTGCACACAAGCCTGTACTGGCTCCTATGATGGCCATACCACTGAGCTGGAATCAAAAGAATTCTGGTATTTTGCTGATTACTGCCAAGACATTTTCAAAAAGGTCTTTCTATGAAATTTTTGGTACTATGTCAATTCCCCTTATTTCACTATTATTATCTGGTCAAAGATAACCGTATTTGCTGCAAAGTAACTGCATTTGAAATATCCTAAGTGGTACTATACGCATCTTCACTAACATAATGTAGTATTTATGACTACAGATTATACACTAGAATGTGGTTGCAAAAAGTTGGAATTATGCCATGGTTTCATTCTCTCACAATTACTGACAAGGTCCCTTCCTTATGGTTTAATTGTTGAGGATCACATTTAGAACTTTAAAACATGTAACTGCTGGCTTAAGAGTAACTTCATTTTTGTCTGCTCATCCTAGCAAGTTAACCATGTAAAAGAAAAATGTTCTGAAGATGTCTGAAAACCTCTGCAAGTTCATTTAGGCTCTTCCACCACTGAAAACAAACAAACAAACAAGCCACTCCGACTATAGCATGACTAGCACGTGCTATCTTCATTTAAGAGCTTTAAAGTATAGATTGCAATGATCCATTAGCAATTACTTCTGATCCTTGACAAAAAAAAAAAGGTACTTACAAACAACCAAGAATACGCTATGAATTCAGAGATGGAAATACAATAAAAGTAGTTGAAATTTAAACTGAAAAATACTTCAAATAATTAAAACCAAAATTGTTATTTTTCTCCTACTATTTCATTCAAACATAATAATTACTGGTTCATTCTCCTAATGTCCTAACTGATGAGTGGAGGGGCAGGCGCCAATCTGTTCTCTTTAGTGACCAGTGATAGGACCCGAGGGAATGGTGTCAGGCTGCGACAGGGGAGGTTCAGGCTGGATATCAGGAAGAGGTTCTTCACTGAGAGGGTTGTTGCGCACTGGAACAGGCTCCCCAGGGACGTAGTCACGGCACCAAGCCTGTCGGAGTTTAAGAAGTGTTTGGACCGTGCTCTTAGTCATATGGTCTGAATTTTTGGGTAGATCTGTGTGGTGCCAGGAGTTGGACTCGATGATCCTTGTGGGTCCCTTCCAATTCGGGATATTCTATGATTCTATGATCCTATGAATGTCATCACAGTATGTAAAAACTCCAGGTATTTTAAAATTTAAGAGACATGTAAACTCAATGAGAAAGTAAACCTTAAATACGGCATAACCTAGTTACAGACCCTGTTAGGCGTAGCCTTTATTAGAGGGTGTTCTTACTGAACGCTTACTACACAATTTAATTAATTCTTAAAGAACTGATTATTGAAAAATATTTAATCATGTATCAGATCTAAATAAAGTTACTTAAGTAGAATAACTGGCTTCAGATTTTAACAAAATTATGTGAGAAAACATTTACTAAACATGATGCAGACAACTACATTGAAGAAAATACTGCATAGTGTCTTAATGCAAGTCTATGCATTAAATACAGAAAATACATAAAATGTATGCACATTCCACCAGAAAAGTGAATAAACTAGTTATAAAAGTATATACTAACCAGCCACAATGACACTATCATTACGAGCCGGACCAAATTTCAGTGTCATCTCATGTTTATGTTTATGGACAGCCAAATGATCCTCATTGGTAAAACGCTGTGGCAGAAAGTTTTAAGAAATAGTTGTAATTTTGAATGTGAACACAGTAAACACAACTCTACAGAAAGGCATTTTTACAACATGTAAAACAGTTTTTACTCTGTTAACAGACAACTCTTAGGAAGTTATAGCTTGTTACTTGGTCAACATTACCTGGCAAAAAATATTATAAAACTCAAATAATGTTCACAGTAACCAAACAGTATCAGAATCAGTGAAATGGTAGTATAAGTACCTGCATTCATCAAAAGTCCATGATAAAGTTGCAGAGTGCTGCAGACTACATCAGCCACTAGCAAACAGCCATTTGCTATACTAACAAATCTTGACTATGTTTAGTAATTGATTATCACTATTTCAATTCTGTATTGTTTGTATTATCACAATAAAAAGAATTATCTGTAATCACAAACACAGACTTACTGTATTTAATAGCATAAAACCAAAATAAAGTATAGCTCCTGCCCCTAACAGCTTACTATATAACATAAGAGGCAGACAGAATAGGAAACACTAGAACATCAGACAACTGAAAGGCTGTGAATGAACTAAACTTATTAGCAATTTAAAAAGCAATTTAAGAACTCTCAAGTTTTCAGACGCATCCCAGCAGTGTTTTGCATACTTCCTCCAAAATTTGGGGTATACTCTGTGAAAGAAGCAGTAGGTAGACAAACTATGTACTGAAGATTCTTACTTCTATTAACCTGAAATTCACTATGTCTCTGTAGTTGTAGGTAAAGTTAGTGTTTCAATTGAGATAATCTAAAAAAAAAAGGTTTCCCCAGATACAGGCTTCCTAACAAGAACACATCTACAAAATATTCTCTTACTTTCCTTTATGAACATTTGGGACCCAAATTATGTTTCTGATTTTTCCCCAATCATTCAAGTCACTCCACATATGTCCCGTGTGATACCCATCAAACATAATTTTTCAGAAAACAAAATGGGAAGCTTAGTTGACCTCACAGCACAGTTATCCAGAATATTTCTGTGAAAAAGGACATGTCATGTGGAGCTGAAAGGGGATTTAAAAACGCAAGATTACTGAAAGGCAGTATAATACAGGCCAGACACTTTTTTTTTTTTTATTAGAACTCCCCTTGCCGAGGACTAAATGTCCAATTATCCATAGCTCCTATGTTTTATGTCTAGATACATTTGTGGCATAAGCCACAAATATTGCTGTTTATCATAGTAGGCCTCAAATACATCTGTCCGCACTATGAGATAGATAGACTCCTCTGGAGGGAACAGGTTCTCCATATCCAGACTCCCTCTCTATTCTATAGCATGATCTGGCATCTGGAGAAGCTTTGCCCATTCTCCGGTACATAAACTTCCTCCTTCACTTCAATCAAGGCTTGCTGTAGCCCCATGATGCTTCTTATATGAGATTTACTTGGCAAAACACTTCTGACAGAGCTTACATCAAAATGAGATTCAAATAGAATGAGGACAAACGTTGCTTAGGAGAAGGCAGTCCTCTTCTGTTACATGTCTCTGAACATATTAGACATAAGAAATCTTAGTTCTTTCCAGCTTTAAATACAAAATGTTCTATTAATATAACATTAACACTGTCAGTCATCATAAAAACTATGTTTTCAGAATAAGAATAGAAATATTTTGAACTCAAAATCCAAATAAATCCAAGTGCACTAATATAATGGAAAAAATCCAGCTTAAGAAATTAGTTCTCTATAAAGGCAGCAGGGATGTCAATCTCATGCAGCAGATAAACGTAAATTCATTCATTTTCAGGTTACTAAATTGAAAGTGTTAAGACCGCTTCCTTTTAAGCAACCATCTGTTAAAGCATTCATTAATAGTATTTTTTATTTTCTGCTCACTCAGTGCTATATCTACTAATGCTATTTAACAGAATATGTTACAAGCACTGTAGGATTCAAAACACATTTTGTGGCATGTATACTTCTAGCATCTCCCATAAACAAAAACATACATAAATTACAGTTATTTTATATTTGCAGTCACCATAGATGTGAAGATTAATCAAAGTATTAAACTACTCTGAAGTGAAAGAAAATCGACATTTTTAATAGACTTCAGCAGAGAATGCCTGCAAACTTCACAATGAGCTTCCCACTAACATTGAAATATTCTGAAAAATGCAGCTTACCTAATACAAATTACATTTAGTGAATATGAAAATGTGTGTGTATATATATATATATATATATATATTCATGAAAACAAATAAGGCAGGGTTAACAAATGAAATTGTGTTCAGCTCTGAAAGGGTAATTTAATTATCTTTTCCTTGTATGGATAACGTTTTTCTGAATAAACACAATTAAAATGCTAGAACTTCTTGCTGTCACCTGCTTTTCAGCAAAACTGGAAAACACGATACTTTCTACGGATCATCATAAACCCCCTTTTCTTCAGTCCCTTGAAATACGTTTCACTGTTTTACTTTTACTTGATCAATGTTAATAAGTTCAAGTCAGACCATTACCTGGCCACATCCAGGGGCAGTGCATAAGAAGGGTTTGTCATCACTCATATTCCACAGGTCGTTGTGCTACCTGTATTAAAAAGAGTGGAAAACATTTTACAAATATCGCAACAAGTTTTCAATACAGCCACATCCACAGAAGATTTTAATATTCTAGAACTTCTGCCTTCTAGCTGCACTAAGAATCTAAATAACCAGGACATAAGTAGCATCTGGACTCCAAACTCTGCAAGGTACACAAAACCAAATAGAAACATAGTAAGTCTAAAATGTGCATCTCAGTCAGAAAGGCAAGTATTTGTATGCAAAATGATCAATTGCAGAACATATCTGAAAACACAGTAAGACAGCTTGCTACTGAAATGAAAATACACTGTGATCACTACCCAATTCCCTTCCCCCAAAAAGAACAAAGCAGCGGATAATACTGAGTACTCAAGCATACACTGCCAACAGATGAAAGTGATTGATTCTGTCGTTTTTTTCATAATCTGTAACGCAAAGTTAGCAGATGCCCTTTATGTCATCTTTTACAAATACAACTACAAAAATGTGTACTTTAGTAACATCACAGCTATACAACTGAATTACTAACAGACTAAAAACATTTAAGAATGAAGTAATAAATACTAACACTCTTATATTTTGTGCTGATTTGCATACTTACCACACATACTGATACACATACCTGCCAGATTTCACATATAAACCTGTTTCATAGGGCAAGCTATCATATCCTCCTTTTCATGGCAATGAACTGTAATTGAAAGAAGATATTAATTACTATGCCTGTTAAATATGCAACAATCCATGATTTTGTAATGATAAATGACATGTTATAACGAAATACAACAGTTTTTTGAAGAAACTGTTTACCTCAACAGATCCACCAATTAAGTATTGCCTCTTTCAGAAAGAAAAAGGTGCTTCTACTATTAATTCTTTTGGACAAACTACTTCATTCATATTCTTCTAATAAAAAATTCCAGTACCCCTCATTTTTGAAGTGTGAACTCCCATACAAAAGTAAAAAAAAAAAAAAAATCAGCCCTCATATTAGCCGTAAAGTTCAGTGAGGGCAACAACTAAACTAATAAAGTTTCAAGGATACCACCAAGAAGAATTAAAATACTTAAGAACTACAGATTTTTTCCAATTAATTTATTTCATAGCTGGATGCCTGCAACAAATTGTTGCATCACAGAAGTTTTTACAAGCAAAGAAAGTCTTTTCAGTTCAGATGCTCTAACTTAGGTAAAATATTCTAAATTATGCAAGGAAGCTTTAGGTAGAGAATGAAAAGAAATACGTTGTTTGTTCTCATATCAGAGCAAGGAAAAAAAGTCACGCAGATCTGCTGTCCCACTCTCCCCTTCCACCTTGGTAAGACCAGGACACATCTGTACCATATGCCTTGGTACAAACGTGGTGACTTATTTGAATTTTTCACGATACCAGTACAAAAAAGCCTTGTAATTCTATGAAGTATCAATGATATTGTACTAATTTTTTTTGAATAAGTGGTCAAGGTGGTTTTAAGCTGTGGCCAGGAGGTATAACTGTCCCTCATCTCATAATTTTGAGCTCTCTGCTCCTGAATCATTTGGCTGCAAGATCTCTCAAGTTCATACTGGGCTCTACTGCTTTTTAATACTTTCCTGGTTACTGGACCTTACTGTAGCATGAGCCTTTCCCTCAGCCCCTTCCTTTTCTGGGTTCCAGCAAAGCAAAATGAATCCACTGGCTCTGTTTTCTGGGTTAGGGAGAAGGAGAGAGGGCGGGAGAAGAGAAAGGAGAGTGCATTTCTCAGTTACACTCTCATTCTACAAGCAAGCATCAGTCCACTTTGGGAGGAGAAAGAGGGACATGCATGGGATTAGGACAAGCTGTGCTAGACAAGCATAATAGTAATATGTAGATAGTGTGACATCAACGACTAAAAATAATGAAGTACTGGTACAGCAAACACATAAAATTATGATACTGTCACATCAGTAAACCCAACAGTGATGAGTAATTATTCACTAAAGTTATCTCATTTTAAGTTGACCTTAAAATAACAGTAACAGGAGGGGAAAAAAAAGCACCAATTTATCTAATTAGCCAGGAGATGACAAGCACTCTTAACCCATCTGAAGGTTTACTCTGGAGGAAACACGTTCATCTCTAAGCATGGGTATTTGTATGGAGATCTAACAGTGTTAGTTCTGACCTCAGCTTGGCTTGATGTATAAAGACGTCTTTGTGATTAACGATCATAAGCAGAATAAATCCATCTCTCCCCAACAGAGTAGTCATGAAAAGTTGTAAGGCTTTTGAAAGCTGCCTAACTATACTAAGAATATACACCATTTAGCACTAGGCACAAAACAGCTCAAATAAGCCTAAGCAAACCATTTAAGATGTAATACCTCAGAGATTCATATCTGCAGGGCATATATTACCTGATCCTTTTCTCTAAGACTGTACGGTAAAAACTACTGCAAAGGATATTACTTCAAGGAGAAGGAGAGCCCAGTGTCCTTGGCCATGGGCACCAAACAGCAAAGAAGCAAAACATGGTGGGGGGGGGGGGGGAGATTCCAGCATCACTTCTAAATATATACATTCAACAGAACGAGGATACTGAGACTGAGATCACAAGCCAAGAAGAGATGAATGGCTGCCAGTAACTTTAGAGTCTTTGGCACTGACAACTCAGGGAAACATTTATGTCCTGCAGACAGGATGCCAAAGCAAATCAGGGATGGAGATTGCTCTGCTGTTCTTTGCAGAGAGTCCATAACCTGTCTCAAGTTTCTAAAGAGGTGAAATATTTCGTGAACTGCTAAAACTATCAACTTGGTACTATCACTATTAAAGAATATTAACAATGTCATATGCAAAATTAATACTCATGACTAAGACTTTAGAATAAAAACTAAGGTTCTTCTCAATGAAGCTTTAGGATTCCACCCTAATTACCATACATTATTTCAAACTCCACAGGCACTTATAAGCCATTCCATAAGCACTTGCATTGTTCAGCTATGCAAAGCAGATTATTTTTTTTTAATGCAGGTTCAAAAATAGCAGGGTCAGTCTCCTTTAGGTCTTGAAAGGAATTAGCTTTATTAAATCTTGATCCTGGGGCACCATATAGTGAAATATGGCTGCAATACACACATATAGATATACATGATGAACAGAAGAGTTACATCCTTATCAGAAATGGTTGAAGATGATTTTTTTTATTCCAAAGGATGAAGATTTTGATTAACAGAAATGCTTACAGAGCATTATATCTGTTAATATAGCTCGTTGTGCGTCTTTGACAAGTGCATAGTATCAGCCATAAAAATCTACTACACCCACACTGTTAGCATTTTTCTTAGGTCACAATCTATAAAGATGAATTTTTCCTGTCTGTCCATTTTCTCTTTTAAACAAATATTACCAAAGCATGCATTTGCATATGAAGTAGTTACCTGGCTTCATGTTTTAGTTTGTGAAGCTTGTGAATTTTGAATATCCTGTTTATAAAGAAAAGAAAACAAAGTGTTGTCCTCCTGGATAACTTAGTGTAAAAAAGTTGGAGAAAAATTAACGTCCTGAACTTTCTAATATTACTTGACTGCAGACCACAAGGAACTTGGTGAGATACTGCCTTGTAAAGGGATTCCAGCTAACATCTGAGGAAAAAAAAGTCTCTTGAAGCACTAAATTTTTTGCACATAAAAGAGAAAAGAAGTTCACTCATGCATTCCAACAAGACCTTGGACATTATAAATCTAAATAGAAACCGGATCTGACAGGATGGGAAAACAAAGGGCTCACATTCATTAGTCTAGCCACATCAGTAAGGATTGTATTTACCTATTACAAAGACAAACGCAAAGCTCGCACCTAGAACAAAATAATTCCATGCAACACTACAGGCTGAGGGCCAAATGACTGTCAAGCAGCTTTGGGGCAGAACCTGTAACTCCTGGAGGACAACAAACTGAACTCGATTCAGCAGCATGTCACTTGCAGCACTGAAAGCTAACAGCATCTTGGGCTGAATTAGCAAGAGCATTGCAAGCAGATCAGGGAAAGTGATTATTCTCCTTTATTTGGCACTCACGATACTACAGCTGGAGTACTGTGTCCAGCTTCGAGCCCTTAAAAACACGGCAGATGACAAATTGTAGAGAAACCAGCTGGGGCCCCACCAAAATAGTTAGAGGGCTGGACTATTGCATACAAGAGGAGTAGCAGGGAGCTAAGTTTGCTCAGCATGGAGAAAGAAGGCTAAGGAAGGATCTAGTTTCTTTCTCTCATACACTACCTAATGTGTTATTATACAGAGGACAGATAAATGGCATCTTGAAAAAAGCATTACCCTCCCAACCCACACGAACTTCTAATCCAAACGCCACAGATAAACTATACAGATCTTCATTTGTTAACCAAGTAACAAGCAAACACCTTGTCACCCAGAAGAAAAAGATAGCTCTTGAAGCAATTCCATCTAAAAATGAAACTCCAGCCTTAACTTTATCTCTTCAGATAAACCAAATACTTCAGTGAAATAATTATTATTACAATCCACTGAAGTACAGCTTTCTTCTACAAGCCTTCCAATCCTAAACTCTTTCAGTAGCATAAAGAAACCTGTAAGTTCTCAGTGCAATTCTCAGTGAGAAACAGAATCAGAGCTGAACAGGAAAAGCATCAAATAAGCTCGGCAGTATAATCAATTTTGATACTAAAATCAGAATGCAATCTAACATTTTTGGAGTTCATTTGTTCCATATTTACAGTACAAAGAAAAACCAGATTGAAGTCAAAGTACTTTAAAATATCATATGCCTTGCCACTCATTATCTGGAAGGCAAACAGCACAGTAAACTATATACTTGTAAGTATGTATGCATGTTTAAAATGCATATAATACAGAGAGAAATAATAACAGTAAGGTTTGCAAACATTTTACTAATATTTAAGACAGCATGCTTATTTAAAAAGTAAAGGTGTTTCTATGACACACCACACCATAGTTCATCTATGTGTGCCACAAAAATAGCTTCAACGATCATTTGTATATTTTTATAAGACTTCAATTAAACATCTAAAGTACACCTTCTGGAAACTATTACTGCATCCTCTGAGGCTTGCTTGTAAAATATGTTCCTGTAGACAACTTGTAAAAGAAGAGAATAGTACACTTAACCAGTGTCTTGTTGGCATATTTTACTGCTAAACGTTCTGTTTTCTCTTAATTCCCTACATGTCAGAAGCATGGAAAACCCAACTGACACCTCATTTCAAATTTTTTCTATTAAACATTTAAATAGCTGTTTAAAATGTATACATGTATATTAATAATTCCTGTAAAAACATCTCCAAATTTGCTGAGAAAAATAATTCACACATACCTATAAATACTTGTCAGACTTGCTCCTAAAGCCTCTGAACACTTTATCAGCATCAAGCATGCTATACGCCAAAAGACCTTTATGCCTTAACTTGTTCCTGGACTATGCAGCCTTACCCCGTAATTTCTTATTCTAAACCCTGTAGCAATAAACTGCCCTCCTGCAATTTCAGAGTTGACACAAACAGCACAGAAGAAAACAACCTGAACTGAATATAAAAGGATGGGATCTGCTGAGAAGACAGACAACTATAAACAAACAAAATCTGGAAGGAAAAACAAAACAAACAAACAAACAAAAGCACCAAAAACCCTTAGAATTTTTCTATTTCAGCATTCCTCTGCTGGCCCACAAGCAAGAAAGAGCGGACATTCTCACGAGTGTCACCCCGCCACACGCACACCTGAACTGGACAGTCCATAGAGGACAACCTGAGTCTGCCAGCTTACATGTGTTGCAAACCCAAGTTTTGCAGCTAGGCTGACCACTAACAGACATCTATACATTCTGGTTAGAAAACACAATGAGCAAGTGGGACTTAAAAAAATGTATTAGATTTTGGACACAAATCAGAACGATGGTAGTCTGTTAGCATTAAGTCTCTGTCAGCATTAAGTCCCTCCTATGTCTGTACATCACAGAGGGCTTAAGTTAGACCATCAGTGATGTATTTTTCTACAGATGCTTGCATTTTCTCAAGACTAACCATGTACATTCAACATTTATTTTTATTCTTTACATTTGATCTGGGATTGTGCCCCTTTTTACTGCACCATAAACTTTTAGTGTATAGAGTTATTAACCCTCTGTAAGCTTTAATGTAGACCTCATCATAGCATGCAATTGCTTTAAGTTAATAGCATAAGATTTTTTAGATCGTACTCTAAAAGTTTCATCTTATAAAACAAAATTGTAACATAAAAGGGCAAGGTCAAAGATTTTCAAAGTCTTTATCAATCTACGATTTCTACTTGAAGTGCGTAAGTCTTTCATCTCCACATTCGCTTTTAACTAAAGTCAAGCGGACTGAATATATTTGTCACAGTCAAGAGCAACATTAACGGTTACCTGAAGAACTAAATTTAGTGACTTGTTTGGCTCTACGCAGGAATTTTGACAGAGATGCCTCTTTAGATGAGAAAAAGAAATAGCTATTTTTGTTTTCCAAATTTAACCACTCCAAAATTAAAAGCACTGGCTTTCTCATGCAGCCAAACTAGTCAATGCAAATCAAAACAAACAGTACCTTTTATACTTGCAATACTTGAATACAGCATTGTACAGCACAAATTTTAATCACCTTCCATATCTGATCTTCATTTCTAGTCTCCTATGGAGGCAGTCAACCTTGCAAGTTTTGCTTTCGGTAGAAATCAGATGCTTATGTGTAGAATACATCACTTACAAGATGTAAAGTGAATAAGTGAAAGTAATACTTTTACAAGAAATAACGTAAATAAAATCAACAACTCCATTTTAGAAGAAAAAGTCATCACTCCACTTACCCAGAGAGACTGGAACAGCTTTTTGTTATCTTTTCACTTTCCTGTAATGCAAAAGAAGAAAGATGAAGCAAAAGTAATTAATATTTCACCATTAGAGACCACTTTCAAAAAGTGTTCTTACCAACTGTATTTTGGTAATGCCACCACAGAATTTAACATTCATAAAAAAATAAAACTGAATAATGAAGAGACTGAAGGAGAAAAAAAAAACGTGAAGAATAACACTTTCCTCCTCATAAAGGAAGCAGAATCACCAGAAAGTGACTCGGTAGATTCTGCAAGAGAACTATAGGTCGTAGTCCAGAATATTTGGAGGCTGTAAGCCCCAAAAACTGGCAAAGAGGAAAACAGGAACAACTTCTTTACTACAGCCACTTCACTGCTTACTAGAGTGGTTGTTCCATTTCCTAGAAAACACATGGTCAGTTTCAGAGTTCTAGGGAACAATAAGTAAGAATGCAAAACCTGCAGCACGAAGCTCTGATTCTTCTTTAAAAAAGCCTAATGCTGAACACTTTTTCCTGATGTGCTAAGTTATGTGTTTGTAACTGACATCTAAGACAAACTGAGGAAGGTATGAAATTAACTTAGAATAAACAAGAAGGCAGCAACTGTGTAAGAGGAAAAACGTGTGAGAAGTGAGGACCGATTGACTCAACAAGTTCAAATGAGAACAAGATGTCCACTGGCCAGAGAGTCACGTGTACAGAAACAAAACAATGAAGTTACTTTGGTTTTGCTAAAGGATCAGGCTTTCTGCATAAGCAGGTACAATTCTGGTAGACAGGGCGCATTGACTGTGCTGTGAAAGAAAGGTCCCTAGGCCTAACTAACGTCAACTTCCTGGCTTGGATATTTTTCATTAATCAACTGCCTTGATTAGTGGAAGTTCATGCTATGTGAACGCAGCTCTTATAAACAAGTCAAAAGCCAGTGAGCCTCAGAGAAGAAATATAAAGAGTTAATATTCCCCTGATCTTTTCGCAATTTGCTTAGTGAGATATTAGGACTTACTTTCATCAGCTCAATTACCTACGTGTGAATGCTTTAATAGTGTCCATCAACCTAACAAACATTGAGTACAATAATTTAGAATTCAATAAAGAAAAAAAATCCTTAAAATATTAGGATCATCCCCCTACAGGACTCCCGTTGCTCATTGAGATTTACTGATCTTCCCCCCTATAAGCAACAAAGTAAGTGACCATTGGCATTTACCCAGAAATGGAAACACACTGCATTGCTTGGAATAACTTAACTGAAGACAAACACCAATCTGAACTGAAGCTAACAGAAAAATTCTCAGGTTGAGTTCCTGCTAAATTGCAACTGACAGAGAATACAATTGGAAACAGCATGGCACCAACTTGCAGAAATACGAGCTATTGTATAGCTATTAAATACCGGCTCATATTTCTGTCACTAACTATTCAATGTCTTCTTAGAGTGCACCTTATTGATTTGAAACAAACGTGGTTAAGTTATGCAGGAGGACATGATAATTTGAAGGCTATTCATTATTACAAAGAAAAGTTAGTACTACTGAATCACGTTTATTCCTCTGAAAATAGGTAATACATTACTTCAAGATCATTTTAAGACATCATAAAGATGTTCATATTAGAAATAACAGATACTCTTCAAATGTTAGTAAAGCTTTCCGAAGCTGTAAACACGCATTTGTAAGTTTAGTTAATGGTTTGGGGAGAAAAAGAATAGCTGATGAGAGAAGAATGTTAGGCAATAGATGCACCCAAAATTTAATTAATAGAATTCAAAAGAGTAGCATATTTCAGGCCACTCAATGCTGTCACAAAAACACAGTAGCAGCATGATAACAAAAATTATTCACAGAAGTATGCGTGATTAAATTTAGGACCAGAAAGCACCTTATGTTACATGTTGCACAGTCAAGAAGATTCTGGAAAAAGATATACCAAAGATGTTCACATTTCTAGAATTCAAATCAGGACAGAATATGACTGTACAGTGAAAAAGATCACAGACTCAACTAGTTGATTAAATATTAGCATGGCACATCAGTAGTAAAACAAACTCATAATGGATTTTTTTAAAAGCAGCTTCACCCCACATGCACATGAAATTATTTTTACTTCACATTTCTTTTGATGCACATTTTTAACAAGCAGTTCATGACAACATGACAAAATTGTTGGTTCTTTTAATATAACAAGTTTCCAACTTTGATTCTTCCAACTTTGGAGAATCTAAGTGAATGCCTAACATGACTATAGCTCGTCAATTACGCCTACAGCTAGAGTTCCATCAATGGGCAGCGAGGTATGTTTCAATGGGAAGTTGAAGATGCATCCAAAACACTTACTAGAAGCCCTGGACCACAACGAAAAGTTTTCCTCATCCTTGAAATGAATGTTGAATTTAGCATCTAATGCCATCTCATGTAGACACAGCAGTAACTTAAACTTAAGTTCAGCAACGTTTGCCTTTTTTTTTAATAAAAAAAAATCGCAACTATATGTAGCTTTACATTCAGCAAGAACTTGGGAAAGGCCGTTCACAGCTGTGAATAGAATAGAATACAACAAGATGAGGATAAAGATACTACTTTGAAAGGTGAAATAGGAAATTCAGTCTTAGTTATTTGCAAAGTAGTGAATGAATCAGAATTTCTAGCTCTATTAGAATTTTTCACTCTAGCATGAAGAAACGGGCGGCTACCTTTATTTGAGGAGAAAGATCATTTCCGAGAGAAGGTAACATAACGAAAAGCAAGCGTCACAGAGCCTGCGGCTGGGACATGGAAGCACGCTCACGGATCCCGCTTCAAGAACGGGGCTGCAGGTGGACAAAACCGCAGGAGCAGCACGACAACACACCCCCAGCCCCACACCGGGGGGATAAAACCCTCGTGCCGAGACGCCGCGCAGCCACCCCACATCCCGGTGCCCGCAGCCCCGCTCGGAGGCCCGCGATGCGCCGCTTCCTTAGCCGCATGACAGCCGCGGGACCCGTTATTGCGGCGCCCCGGGAGCCGCACGATCCGGCTCCGTCCAGCCCCGGGCGGGCCCACGCCTCTCGCCCGCAGCGGGGCGCCCCGGCCGCCCGCAGCCCCGCCGCCGGGCACGGCACGGCCCGGGCCCTCCCTCCCGCGGAGCCCCGGGGCAGGGGCTGAAGGCCGGCCCGGGCCCCGCTGCGGCCGCCCCCGCCCCTACCTGCGGTCCCGCGGCCCCGGTGCCGGCCCCGCCCGGCTCTAGGGGCGGCGGGAGCCGCAGGCCGCGGTGGGGGAGGGGGCCGCCGCCGAGCGGAGCGGCGCCGCCATGTTACCGCCTCCCAGGCAGCCCCCGCACGGCGCCCGGCGGCGGCGCTGCCCCCGGGCCGGGCCCGGCGCTCCGCTGCGGGGCGGGAGGGGGGTGCCGGGGCCGGCGCCGGGGCCGCTGTTTACAAACTCACCGGGCCCGCAGCGCGCGTTAACGGCCGGGTCCCCCACAGGCTTCCGTCGCCTCTCGCGAGAGCGCCGCCGACATCTCCGCGGGCGGCGGAGGAGCGCGGGTCACGTGGCGCCGAGGGGCGGCGCGCGCCGCCGATTGGGCGCCGCCGGCGGGGCGGTCGGGGCCGGGGGGGTGCCTGTGTGGCCGGAAGCGCCGCGCGGCTGGGTGTGGCCGCGGCGCCGCCGTAGCTAAGCAGGCGCCGCGCGAGCCGCGCGTGGATGGGTGACCGGAGGGGCCGGCGGCGAGGCGCTGCCTGCCGGGCGGTCATCGCGCTGCTGCCCAGTACTGAGAGCAGTAAAACCCACCTCTGCCTCGCCGAGGATCTTAAATGGCTGCCTTAAGGCCTCACCGGCCACATCTTGCACAACACAGGCCTGGGAGCCAAGCCATACGAGATCCGTGCCCCCTCCTGCACACGGGGTAAAACCACTCAGGGAGGGCTCGTGTGGAAGCGCTGGCTGAGGAGCTGTGGTGCAGCTCCGGCCCTGCTGCTGCAGGGTGGCTGCAAAGCGCTGGGGGCTCTGCTAAGCCACAGTGCTTGAATCATGTCACATCCCTGTTTGGGACTGCTCAGACCTCGCCATGGCTACGGTCCTTGGGATCCCCCCTCTGGTGCCCCGTGGGCAGGAGCTACCTCGTGCCTGAGGCCACAGCTCTGCTGAACACCTCCAACTTACCTCTCCACCGAAAACACTGCATCAAAGCACAAAGAACGTAAAACGTAAGCAGCTTCACCTAATTTTTACGCAGAAGGAATCGGAAACATTTTGGATGAATTCAAAAATATCCTAATCATAGACATCAGCACAGTTTAGCTGGTATGTGCTCTGAAGCACAGATTAAGTTTTAAATTATCAATCATTTCTTCTGAGACTGATCAAAGTCTTGACCTGATACTATGAACAACAAAAAAAATCTTCAAAAATAAAGTATTAGTTCCAGTAGCATAAGCAAATTCTACAGCATGTAAATGCCATTGCCTGTTTCCCTGAACTTGCAAAAAGACAACATGGTATGTTTCATTTCTTGTCAATTGCTTTGGTAGAACTTCACAGAAGTGCTGTACAGTGCCTTCAAGATAAAGTGGGATAAAACAGTTTAATTAGAATTCTTCTTAACTAAGTATGCTGTGAAGGGCTCAAACGAGAGATACTGCAGAGAGGAACAGAAATCTTATTTCTATGCACAGTTCTAAACTTCTTGCACAGAGCAACTAAGAGCTGTATCTGAAACAGGTATTCGGTTGCAGATCTACCTTTACGTGGTATCCATCCTGAGTCTGAGCAGAAGGCTCAACTGCAAGTTCTTTGCCTTTAGTCTGAAACTGCTGCAGAAAACATATACAGAGTACAAGCGGGGAAAAAACAAAGAAAGAAGCAGGTCTGGAAGCATGAATCACTTGCCTGCAGCAAAAACATAACAACATAACTGGTTAATATAAACATTTCTTTCACCACACATCAGGATAATACTTGTGGACATCACTTTCAAAGGTGGAATGATATTGGATCTACTGGAACAGCAAGCAGAAGTTAAGAGACAGTGGAGACCTCTGCTGCAGCTAGCTCCATCCATGAAGAATCCTTAGTTTGGAGAATATGAATCTTTCCAAATTGAAAGCACAACAAAGGTTTCAGGAAAAGTGAAGCCTCCTGTTGCCTCAAGGGACTTTATATCTGGTTTCTCTGACCTATGAGAGATGTTTCTTGATGTAAGCTTTTCTGGAGAAGGTCAAGTCCTTTTAGATAGCTCACTGCTGCCCAATCACTGCAGAGTTTTGGTTTTTTTTTTTAATGCATAGACATGTTTTTTATAGTTGTCTCTTTTGTGAAGATTTTAGGAACACACCAACTTTTTGGAAGACCACCCAAACTAACTGAGCTGTTGCAGTGATCCAGTAACCAGTGAAACCAAGCTGTTTTTCAAGAACAGGGAACTGGAGGAATAAAGGGAGTCCATGTGCCCTAGGATGTGGAAAAACCCACCCATTCTTCATTGGCTAAGCCTCTTATGGTCTATAAGGAGGATAACCCTCCCTGCCTGAAGGTTTGTCTCCATGTTTTGAAAGAGCTGGATTAGTCTTTATCTGTAACACTGACATCCAATTCTTCCAAAGTTAGCACAACTTAACAGCAATTTTGCTTGGTTTTGGACCATGTTAACCAGTGAGTGAAGAGTGATTTAAAACGTGTCAAGCTTGGGGAGATGCTACTACTAAGATGGACAGGTTTCACACCTGACATACATGCTGCCTTTCAAACAAGGCTGACCATACAGAAAACAGTACATGTTGACAAAAGTGAACCACAAGGGAAAGGACTGGATATAAGTCCAGTAATTGTGGTCACTCAGCTTTCTTACTGAGGTTCCAGAACAACTGCTAGCCAGAACTCCCTACACCAAGCAAACAATTATAACTCAACAGAGCCGTTTCATATGCAAACCAACTTGTACGTATTATTAACTGATCCAGAGCTAGGTTTAACCAAGTTTGAAGTTACTTGTTTGGCCAAATCCCAATGATACAGAAATCTGAAACCTGAATTAAGCACTCTCATTGAAATTAGAGTGCTATCAATTAAATGCAACTTCAACACAACTCTCATTAATGACTGTAGAACAGACTAGCAGAGTTATATGTACAGTTAAAACAATTACCCAAGTCTGAAGTGATGAGAAAAAACTCACCGAATTGTTAGTTCATTATATTCTTCATTGGAGAGCAGAAACTAGAGAGGAATTTCCAGTTAGCTCCAAATAGCATATATATATATATATATATATATATATTTAAATCCACTAATTTCATTTTTATCTGGCATTAGGTAGAGCTGGGAGTGTAATTCAGCCTTCATATCAGCCTAGACCAGTCCAAGATACTGGCAAATGCAGACTACCACCTTGGAGGCCTGCAGAGATTTCTACAGCACTGAAAGAACAGAAGATTAAGATTCAGGGAGAAGAAAGAAATACAGGTAAGCAGATGTAACTACTGCCAGAAGGACAGCAGTACACAGATGAGCTTTAAGCTATAATTCTCATAATCATTATTTGCCCTACATCTAGGGCAAAAATCCCCAAAGAGAAGCACTTCTAGACCTCGTCACACAGGGCACTAATACCACGCTAGATCTGAATCCTGAAAGACACTACACATTTTACACTCAAACCTGCAGTTAAATAAAAGGTTGCTTTCCGTATTTTCAGAGTAACATTTAATCCTTTCGCAGAGATGACTGTTCTCTCCAAAGAAGATACGGGAGAAGTAGCCTCTTATGCTAGGTTCAAGTTAGGCTACGTGAACACCATTTGGTATTTAAGCTCAGACTAAAACAAAGGCCTTACCTCCATCTCACACCAATCTAAGAGCCATGAGCGAGTTTCTCCAGTTCCTGAAGGACAGTATACTTACAGGTCACACTAGATAGTTCCCTCGATTCAAGTAACAGCAGGACAAGGCAGCTCGTAAACCTACTTACCTTCTTCCAAAGTTCACTCTATATTTGAAAGATCAGATCTATTATTTAATGTTCAAAGCCCCCCACCAAGTTAGTACGTAAGAGCACATAGTATGTTGCTGTATATGTAGATAACTTAAATGCATTTAGGTTATTAGAAGACAGATGCTGTGAGAAGCAAAGGCTGATACTGCAGACATTTTGTTAAAGTGCTTTGATCCTACTGCTATTAAAAAAGTTTGGAAGAAAACACAAGACTGCCTTTACAAAATTAGGAAGCTGGAAGTTCTCCCTTTTAATTAGGTGATGCTAAGCATGCTCTAATTAAGTAAGAGAATAACGTTTATTAGCCACAATTAAATGCCTTTGACCAGTAGTTTAGTTCAACCTGGACAGTGATCAGAACCAAGCAGAAAATTTGTTCTAGGGTGATCAAAATTCATCGTGTAACTGGGAACAAAGGTAAATAGAACTTTCCTATGACTGTTTGTGGATTGCTTGGCTCCTTCTATCAAGCAGTGCAAAAACATGCTGTGTGCTAGCTAGTCTGAAGGAAAAAAAAAAACATTGTGCACAGAAACAGCTCTGGGTAAGCTTGAAACAGGTGAAGGAACAAGGCCAGCAATATAGCTTTTCGTTCTCTGTCAGTGTATCCTCTGATTTCCCTAAGATTGGTCACATTGATTTTTACAAACACATACTGCTCCCACATATATTAAAAATGTTTGACTTGAAGTCATTGTTTTAAGGGTCCTATGTGATACATCATTATCAGGACAAATCCCCAGGGTCTGAAAAACAAGATGCTGTCTTCCAGATATCCTAATGAGAAAGATAATAAATGCAAGCGACAGGTTGACAGTTGTTAAAGTTGTTATCTTTAATGAAATGACTTTGGAAATAGCATCAATTTCCATGACACCAACATTTTGGGAGTCCCATAAAATATGCAGAGTTACATTCCAATGCCAGTATTACAGGCAGATCTCCTTTCACATGGCAAATAGGATCAAGAAAGCAACCATCAGACAGAAGAGACCCATAGCTTCAGACAGGGCGAATCCCAGGATAGCATATGAGAACAGCTGCTGCTTCAGAGAAGGATTTCTAGAAGAAAGCGAAGGTGTAAAACCTTTTTATCTTTATGTTTAAGATGTTTTTCATACACAGTTTAATGTACCTGACAGATCCAAAAGCTCATACTTCCCTTCCACAGATTCTATAAAGGAAATCCCGTAAATCCATGCACAAATTGTTATATTTTTTAGCAAGGATTTCATTGAAGACAAGTGTCCTGGCAATTAAGACCAAATTCAGGTTATGCAGACCGTATATTCCAAAAGAACATAGCTTTTATGACTATACTCAGCCTTTGAATTTGCTTTTCCTTCCATGCAGGAACCATTATGGTTTATAAATTTATTTCATATCTGTAACATTAGAACTCTATTCCAAAGAATAGTTTGTGTGTACAACATTAAGTAGCTCACAAACAAATCAAAGAACTGAAACCATCTAGAGCAAAGAAACAAGTATGTAGCAGTTTGTTACAAAAAGGCAATGAGTTATCCCTACATGAAGTGGTGGCAGTGATGTTGGGGAGGCAGGAAAACCCTTTATCATAATATCATTAAATAATATTCCACAACCTCTATTGACATGTTCATGCCAAAACCAAAAAAACAAAAACCCTTTAGCTTTGTATGGAAAACACTTGTGTTTCTTCAAGCACATAAGCCTCCTTTTCTTCATTAAGAAATAAGATATAATCAAGCCTTAACTGGTTGAAAGAGTAATGAAGTAAAGCTTATTTTATGCCTGTTTCATTCAGTTTCTCTTTAGGACTTCTCCACTCTTATGGAAAGACATCCAGGCTACATTTTGAATTCCATTCTGGAATGGAATGCTGGAACACTGAACTTCAGTGACCATAACACTGACCCAGTCTAATGATTTCATTTCTTCCGTGTCTCTTTTCCAGGTAAGCTGTACCAAGTTCTGAATTTATCAGAGCCATCCTGTTGAATATACTGCAGTGTCACGCTATTTAGCCATGTTTAACACTAGTAATTATTAACAGAATTTATTACAGTTCCATGATCCTTACTACAAATTAGCTTATCTGCAAATGCTGCATCAAGATACATCTGCACATAAATCAAGACTTTTATATGAGAGAGATTGATTACCTGGCATAGCCAATGATTAGACTACCGAAGACTGTTCCAATACCAGCACCAGAACCAGCCACACCTACTGTGGCAGCACCAGCACCAATAAATTTGGCAGCAGTGTCAATGTCCCTGCTGATAGCACTAGTCTGGAATTCTCTAAGTGCTAGTTGGGAGACAGTGTTTTGGGCCCCATTAAGTGTTGAGTTGCCCTAAGAAAACAAAACATGAGAAAACATTATTTTCAGACACAGATCATTTTCCATGACCAGCTTGATACAGTGTTATTCTGCAGTTACAAAAGTTGCATTAGAACCAGAGCCCAGTTACTCTTGCAAGGGATGAGACTATAACTAAGAGTTAAAGACTTCAGAATGTTACCCATTCACCTGAAAGCAATCAGTGTCAAAGGCAAAGGACTTTTCTCACAGGGAAACAGCAAGACAGCAACAGATGTTATTAGATGTTTGATTTAAAGCAAGTTTCAAAGCAGAGATTTTTGAGTTAGTACAAGTGAACTCTAGGCTGAGAACATTCAGGCTCACCAGGTAATTTAGGAAGATACAGAATTTTGTATATAAGGTACCTCTCCAGTCCTGACCTCTGGCCTAGAAAACACAGATGCCGAAATTGGTCTGTACAAGATTCTTGATCCAGCACGGATCTGGAAAAGGAGGGAAAAAGTTATAAAGAAGAAACACTTGATTACAGTTGTTCCTGTAAAGTCTTATTTAAGATTTTAAGACTATCACCTGCTAAGCCATTTGTCTTAATAGAAAGACAAAAATCTTTGCGCTGCTGGATATACAGTAGATCATACAGAAACAAACGCTGCACGCAATTTGATAGCACCGTTTTCAGATGACATTTTGTGAATAGCTAGATTATTCAATGAACCTATTCCTACTGACAGGAAACGTAACAAAACAGCGACCAAGTAAAGGGGAAATAGATCAGCTGGCAGCGATACGTGTTTTAAAATGAAAAAATAAAAGACTTCAAAACGAATTCCCAGGTTGCTAAATGGAAGGATGTAGCGTAGACATTAAAGCCTAGCAAGGCACAAATGAATGAATCCTCCTTCACGAGAGGCCTGCGTATGTCCTTGGGCTTCCATCCGCCTAAGGTCATCCCTGCTCCCGCACAAAGCTCTTCCTGCAGGCCATGCCGTGCCCGCTGCTTGCGAGAGGGGATGTTCCGCAGGCCACAGAGGACGTTTGGAAGGAGGTCAGCCCCTTGTCTCCACAAGGGCAAGAAACCCCCGCCCCGCGCAGGCCTGGCACTGCCCGGAGTTTGACCTACAGCGGGGCGCTGCGCACCAGGCCCAGCCGCCGGGCGCTGCGCGGCCCTGCCCGCCCACCGGGGCCCTTCACCTTGACGAGGACCCCGGCCCCAACCGAAGCAGGCCCCGGCCCCGCCGCCCTCCGACCTCCCCCCCGCGCCCCGCGCCCCCCCGGGGCTCGTCCTAGGGCAGCCCCCAGGGCCCCTCCCGTCCCCCGTTGCCCCGCAGCCGCCGCCCAGCCCCGGCGCAGCCCCGCGGTGCACGGTGAGGAGCGGCCAGGGCCTCCCCGCGGGGCCGGGGGCGCCGCACTCACCAGGGCGGGCGAGGCGGCGAGCTTGGCGCAGGCGAACATCTCGGCGGGCGGCGTCCCCGGGGGCCACAATCCGGCGTCTCTGCGGGGAGAGCGAGAGGGTGAGGGGGCGGCCGGGCGGGTGGGCGGCGGCGGCCGGGCGGATGGCGGCGGATGGGGACGGATGGAGGCGGATGGCGGCGCCGCCACTCACCCGGCTCCGGCTGCGGCTGCCGCTCCTCAGGGCCGACGGGCTGGGGCTGGCGCTGCGGGAGGGGCGGGCTGTGCGCAGGCGCGGCGGGGCCGGCGGCGGGCGCCCGGATGCAGCGCGGCGGAAGGGGCGGGGGGGAGCCGCCAAGGTCACTTTGTACCGACGCCATTGGCAGCGCCGGGGGGCGCGCGGCGGCCTCCTCCCCCGCGTGGCCCCGCCCCCAGCGCTCGGCCCCGCCCCCAGCGCTCGGCCCCGCCTGCGCCGTGTCTCCTCTACGCGGCGCCTCAATAGGGCCGCAAGGCGGGTGGGAGGTTGTGGCCTTGCACTGCCTTCAGGCTAGGAGAAGCAGATATAGGTTGCCTGCCTCTTTTTTTTTTTTTTTTTTCTATTTCACAACCTGTACCCATGGTTTGGGAACAGAAGTACATGGGCAAACACCAAGGAAGACATACGTGACAATGGCAAAACCTTTAACAGTTAGTCAGAACTTTCCTTGTTGAAAAAAATAAAAATCCACCCACATGCCGCTGTGGTAACGAACCTTCCCAGCACCACAAATAAAAAACCATAAAGCAAGTGTGGGTGCTGCCCTGGTGGAATTCATTACACGTTGCTGTACTGTTGATAAACACCACACTATCAAAGGCATAGCAGTGAATATTTAAATTCTATTCACCTCAAAATAACTGTATTTATTACCCATCCAAAAGTCCATTTTATATCTGTCTTCTGCATCTTTGCCAGGGCGATCTCACATCTCCTAACTGAGATTGTGCTTTTTGTTCTCAAGTCACGTATTTTCCTGTCAGTTCCTAAAATCAACCTGGAGTCTCAGGAGTGTTGTGCATTTTCTGTCATGATTCCTGCTCTGGAATGCTTTGCAAAAATGCATTCACAAGCTGTTTGGTCTGAGCAACATCAAAACCACCATTAAACACTTGTTTATTGTTGCTTTTAAGGCATAACAGCTGATATTATATTTTACATGCAACTCAGTTGTTGCTTTTAGGAGGAGTCAGAAGCACGGTTATTGATCTCTGGGGACCATGTTCAGCTTAATTCAAGCAGTTCTTCATAAAGAAAGACTTCTGTTAATCTCACTCTGTTTCCTATCGGTTTGACCTGCTGCTAGGTCCCCAGAGAAGTTCATTAGTGCCCTAAGGAATGGTGTAATTTCCAATTCATAGAATATCCCGAGTTGGAAGGGACCCATAAGGATCATCGAGTCCAACTCCTGGCACCACACAGATCTAACCAAAAATTCAGACCATATGACTAAAAGCACAGTCCAAACGCTTCTTGAACTCCGACAGGCTTGGTGCCGTGACTACGTCCCTGGGGAGCCTGTTCCAGTGCACAACAACCTTCTCAGTGAAGAACCTCTTCCTGATATCCAGCCTGAACCTCCCCTGCTGCAGCCTGACACCATTCCCTCGGGTCCTATCACTGGTCACTAAAGAGAACAGATCGGCACCTGCCCCTCCACTCCCCCTCGTGAGGAAGCTGTAGGCCGCAATGAGGTCTCCCCTCAGCCTCCTCTTTTCCAGGCTGAACAGGCCCAGTGACCTCAGCCGCTCCTCATATGTCTTCCCCTCTAGGCCCTTCACCATCTTTGTAGCCCTCCTCTGGACACTCTCCAACAGTTTCACGTCCTTTTTGTACTGTGGTGCCCAGAACTGCACACAGTACTTGTGAGGCCGCACCAGTGCAGAGTAGAGCGGGACAATCACTTCCCTCGACCGACTAGCAGTGCTGTGCCTGAGGTACCCCAAGGTACGGTTGGCCCTCCTGGCTGCCAGGGCACACTGCTGGCTCATATTCAACTTGCTGTCAACCACAATCCCCAGATCTCTCTCTGCAGGGCTGCTCTCCAGCATCTCGTCGCCCAGTCTGCACATATAGCCAGGGTTGCTCCATCCCAGGTGCAGGACCCAGCACTTGCTCTTGTTAAACTTCATGTGGTTGGTGATCACCCAGGTCTCCAATTTGTCAAGGTCTCTCTGCAAGGCCTTTCCACCCTCAACAGTGTCAACAACTCCTCCAAGTTTAGTGTCATCAGCAAATTTGCTCAAAACACCTTCTAGTCCTACATCCAAATCATTTATGAAAACATTGAAGAGGACTGGCCCTAAAATGGAGCCTTGGGGGTCCCCATTGGTGACCGTCCACCAGCCTGATGCGGCCCCATTTACCACAACCCTTTGAGCCCTGCCTGTCAGCCAACTGCTCACCCATCATATGATGTTTTTGTTTAGCTGTATACTGGACCTTTTGTCCAGTAGGATCCTATGAGAAACTGTGTCAAAAGCTTGACTGAAATCCAAAAAGATCACATCAGCTGATTTCCCTTGATCAACTAGATGGGTGATATTATCATAAAAGGAAATCAAGTTAGTCAACAGGACCTACTCCACATGAACCCATGTTGGCTGGGACCAATGACTGCATCGTCCCTCAGATGCGCTTCAGCAACTTCAAGAATAATCTTCTCCATAATGTTACCAGGCACTGACGTGAATTGCTCACCATGTACCTGAAACTCTTAAGTTCAACTGAGAATGTCGTCTCGCAATCACAAAATCTCCTGAAAGAGATTCCTGGCTTTCCAGGGGTCTCTCGCAGAGAGGGCCAGTTAGGCCCCTTCAACTCAAACCACAAAGACTTCTCCTGGTCACCGTGTCTGTGTTTTTAGGAACATCACGGGAAGGCCCAGTCTCACTTTGAAGCCCTCAGTGGTTTGGTATCTGTGCATTTCAGACCGTGACTGTCACACAATGTGAGTGTTGGCAGAACACATGTAGTGTACAGACAGAATTTTTCTGGTGACTTCCTGAAGAGGTCTGGCAAGCCTTTCTGCCTGCTCAGTTTGCCATGCAGGAATCACATAGTAAGGAAGCTGGCCATGGTACTTGTAAACTGGCATTTCTGTCTGCTATGTACAGGTTGGTCTTCCTTCAGACACAGATGAATTTGGGCAATTGCAGAGTAATATGTATCTAGAAATTCAACAAGTAAAACACTGTACAATGTTGAATAAATGGCTCTGTCCAGAGTGCTTTGCACCAAAGGCTCTGTCAGTATTCTACATTCATTATGAATAACTTGTAAAAGATGACTATATGTTCTGTATTTGCTGACAGAGAAATCTTAGCTAATCAGGAGAAATCCCATTGTTCAAAGTCTAAATAGATAGTTCTCCTAGATCAAAACCTATTCTTTCAGGCTAAATTTTACTTCCCAGCAGAGGATTAGTACCTCCAAGCATATCACCCACTCATACTAGTGTTTCTAAAAGTTCTGTTTTGAAGGGGAGATACGTCTGGAAAACCAATATATTCCAATAACCCTTAGTTCTTGGAAGAGCCCCAAAGGGGGTGAAATTGGATCAAAAGCCTCCTGAGAATGTCCTAATGGTTTTGAAATGCTTTAAAATGTAGAGTGGTGTTATTACCTCAGGGTTAGCTCTCCAGAATTTCCAGATTTATGCTGTACTTTGCATTGATTGTTATTGATTTACAAAGTCAGGGTTTGTCAGTGTTTTCCACTGCCTGGGACACGTTTCAGCACAGAATATCGTGCAACTCTCCCATTCACTGCTTCATGGCTGACTTCCCAATCATGACCACCAGATAACTGGAGCAATTGCTTTTGGGAAGAAGCTATATAGAGCAGAATTAATAAGCTTTACAATATTTGTACTGATTTAGCTTTGGAAAGAAGGAATGAAGCCATAGTTATATGTCTCTGCTTTAAGGAGAAGTTCTCTTGGTAGTACACTCTTCATGCCTGTTTGTCTTATTGATTATTGGTAGTTGGCAAATCTTGCTATAAGTAAAATCGGAAGTTTTAATTGCTGACTTGGCTGGATTGCATGCAATGCTTTACAGGAAAGCAGATGATGGAAGCCTTTTTCTCATCATTGTAAAGTTGTCTTTTACAGGGGAAAGGGAGAATCTGTTTCTTGAGTGATCTTTGTCCCCCAGAGTACTTACCCAAGCTATTTTTTGCTCAGATTCATTTTCTTTTAGTCTCCATTCAGTAAAGAGCTGAACGCAATTAACCACATAGGACTAATTTAGGCTATAGAGCATTCTGCTCAACTATCCATTGATTATTTTAACACCCAAGTGCTAGAAACTGATGGCATTAACCACAGAGACAAACAGCAGACCATGTCTGTACTTAGCAAAACTCTGAAGGTATGCAGATACTATTGAGACTTTTGATGTGATTTGAAGCAAAAATCGTGGTAATCCCTGCCGTATCATTTTTGGGTCTCTAAGATCTGCTTTAAATAACAGAATGATTATATGCATATGTTCTACTACTACAATAGCCATTATACATCAAAATGGGAGTATTGTCAAGAGGGAAACTACTCTGCTATGGTAGAAATTAAGTAAGGGAAGGAGGTGTTCTCATCTTCATCCTAGCTACTGGATTCTGGAGGAAAGTGAGACCAAGGCTCCAAAGCAGCCCTGCCAGGAAAGACAAGTAGAATCACTCTCACTCTGGATAACAAAGCCCCGTTGTCCAGTGTTCAGGTTCTGCTGGTTGGTTTCAGGATGTTACACAACAGTGTAAATATGTAGTAATATAGCCACTCTTTTGTGAAGCCCAGCATGACATGAGGTCAAAGACAATCTTCTGTTTTTGAAATCCATTTTCTATTTCAGGAAAAATTATCAATCTTCTAAAAAAAATCTCCGTTGCTATATTTAATTTATAATTTATTTGCATTTGCAATATAACTCTAAAATGAAATGCTTGACAGATTCGCAAATAGTTTCGCTTTATGGTTCCCATCTATAGCCGCATGTGCTACGATCGCCACCTTCAGGACGACTTTCCATGTATTTAAGCATTGCTATGTACCTACCCCAATACTTTTTGAAAATAGATTTTTGAGAAAAAGCAGTAATGAAACAATCTATTGATGCTTAATCAAATTATTTATTATAAACACACAGAAAATACAGAACCTGGGGAATTAGAGTACCTCTTCATTTGTTACTTCAGAACATGAACTCCCGTGAATGACATGTTTTTCTCAGATGATTCACGTTTCCCATGGCTGGTTCAGGTGGTCTCTGTGCTGTGTTGCAAAGAACAGCCAATACCCGAAATGATCAGTCAGGCAATCAGATAGCACACACAGACATTGCTAGTTTACAGAATATCACTGGGATTAAATTAGAATAAATTCAGCAATGATCTTTATTCTTATTAACAGCATTAAATATCTTTTCGAACAGAAAACAGTGTTCAGCCGGAGGTTGACCACATTGGCTGCACTGTTTAGAGCACACAGCTGGCAATGCAATTACAACACCGTTCACACGATACACATTTTCTGCTAAAACAGACATCCAGAGAACTGCACAGACAACCAAGACTTTGGCCACAGTAGAGCCATCGTTTCAAGAAATACCCATAAGCTTTGGTTGCTGAAGTCAAAGACACCCCCAAATGGAGGGATGCTTCTTTAGTGGCCTCTTTTGAAAGCACAGTCTTTTTGTGCAAGGGGTATGGCAACAGCAAGGTTCATGGTGTTTAAACACTAGTACCTAAGCTACGTTTATGAAATTTTTGGACTTTTTGTTTCTCAAAATAATGTAAGTGGTTCTGGGCAAGTCTTTGTGGGAACTATATTTTGGCTACTGACAAGCTGCAAAGAGAAATAGAAAAGGTAGCTGTCTGGTGCTCAGAAAAACAGGAATTAATGATTTTTGTTTGGGGATTAAATCACTTTTTTTTGTGTAACTGACTTGTTATGTCTATTTGTGCCTTGTAAAGAGCAAATGCAGGGTACACATATGTATGCCAGGATTGTGGCAGAATGATTTTGTCTTCCTCCACCCTCTCTGGAGAGACTATAGATCCAGTTTGTAGTCTCTAGGGGGAGGAGAGATGGAACCATAGCCATTAATACATGCAAGATTCATCTGCTTAATTGTAAGTGATGTACCTTCCAAGTATGAGTCTAAATTCTCACACACTTGCAAATTACTTTGGGATCACTGCCCAAAAGGTGCTGTATAAACGCAGAACGCCAATTATCATCCTGAAGCACATTGATCTGCCATGCTCAGCAGAAAGCCTGTGGGATGGCGCTGAGCCCGTGCCTGGTCCTGCCCTCCCAGACCCGGTGACAGTCTGAACCCAGGGAAATAGCTGTTCCAATTCAGATGGCGAATGCCATGCTTTGCGTGTCTCAGGCAAGCTATTTTTAAATTACTATAATTAATTTTGCTCATGGTTACAAAGGAGGTTGTATATTCTTATGCTCTGCACCTAAAGCCCAGAAACTCTGGACAGCCTGCCATGTTGCAGCTCTGTCCCCAGCAGCCAGACCCGATGAACACGCTGGCTCTCTGGCACGCCTGCGCTCGTTCCCATCTGCTGTGCTGGCGCTGTTCCCACTCAGAATTAGCTATGCCGATTTCAGCAGGGCATAGGTGCTAACCAAACACGGTTTTAGAGGGACAGCTTTCATAACACAGCAAGTGCCATCCCTTTTGCCAGCAAATCCTGCTGTTTGCAAATAATTCCAGCTTAAGGCCACGTGCTTCATTACATGGGATCACATCTGTAGATGCTTGTGGGCATTATAAAAAATAAAATAATTAAAAAAAAAATCAACAAATGTGTACTGTAATTCTCTTTCAGTTTGGCTTGGTGGTTGGAATTTTGCATGTAGAGAATGAATGCTCTGCACCTTGTTAGCAGGAGAGAGCCATTGGCTGTTCCATACCGCGAGCAGTCTTAACGGGTCTCTGCATGAAAGCCGAGGCAGCAGACTACAGGATTTTAGCACTGCTTTTACAGGTGGCCCTTGACTGCTTTGTGTCTGAGGAGAAGATGACAGAGCATTGCCTTTTTGCACTGCAGCTTTTGCCTTTCCAGATTCTGAATAGGTTTGTGCAAAAGGCATATTTGGCCCCTACCTAATTCCAAAGTGGCATATAAGTAAGGCAAAATTTATGCTGCTTAGTAAACATTATATACGAGGGGTCTGTATATGATCTATAAATACTATAATATTATAAAAACAACATTAATACCATATTAATATATTATAGCTGCACTTGACTCCTGTTTGCCCCACTGAACAGATTACATGTATTAGCAGAATTACTCCGTATATAAAGCCAGAATTGACTTAGGAAAGAGCAAAATCTGTTCCCGAGCTTCACCTCAACATATCACTGTTCTCAAATTTAAAATATAATTTTGTAGCTAAGAATGTTTTGCCCAGAATTCTCAAAAATATTTGAAATACTGGCAATAAAATAAGATTTGGAACAGATAATTTCCAACTGGACATTTCCAGTCATAGCTACTGAGTTTTAGACATTTTGCTGTCCAGGCAGGATCCTGGGGGGAAAAAACAAAACAAATAACCGAAAAAACCAATAGGGTTTTTTTTTTTGTTTTTGTTTTTTAAACTAGCAAAGCACTGAAGGCTACTTAAAAATAAATTTTACATCTCTCTGAAAGAACACTGAATTTAAGAACGTGCAGAAGAGTCAAAATTTTAAAGGTCCTAGCCTTTTCAAGGATGCAAAGTGACAAGTAGACACCTGAATACACTGGAAAATCCTGTTGAGAATCAAGGTCTAAAATTACTAAACTTTTGTATGAGTACATTTCAGAGTAGTAGTGTGTATTTCTGATCATATTTTCTTTAATGTAAATTTATGATATCAGGTAGAGTTAACAAGATTTCAAAGGCTTTTAAGCATACATAATGTGCTTTTCCTACGATATCAAAAAGTCAAAGACCAAAATACTATGTTAAGCTCAGGAAACAAAAATAGCCAGTCTCATTTCAGAGCAAATTGCTGTACCCTGATCTTTATCTCCTCTTACCTGTCTTCTGTCCTAGTCTTTTTGGCAGTTAACCTAGCCTTCTGGTTTAGAAGCACTGATTTGCTTTCTATACCCCTTGAACTCAGAGATACCTTTTCTTCCTTCCCCTAGCTCCTAAAAGCACTCCTTCTTAGTACTGTAACGGCCTGGCCTCCCCACAGTTGTTGACATTCCCTGTTAATGAGACCTGCCACACATGCTGGTCAATGCTACGTTCAATTATTAATTAGCCTGCAGTTACTTATTTTGTATCCTTCTATATTGATACCACAATTAGGAGGTGCTCTTCCCAGCAGTGTCCCATCCAGTGCTCTTGTTTACCATGTTCCTTGGAGGTCACCTGTCCTGTGGAGGGATCTGCCGTCCTTCGGGGTGAGCCGAGTTTTGCTTGCTCAGCACCTGCCACAACAGCAAATAAATGGTACCACAGCTGCCCAGTAAGGTATCAGTTGTGAGAGGCTGCAGTGAGCATCTAGCCCGTTATCCCTCCACCCAAACCTCGGCTCTTTCCCACCAGATATGAGGTGGGCCGCAGCATTCCTGCTAGGGAGCACCTAATGGCAGCGCAGGCTGGGTGGGCAGGGGACCCGCCAGAAGAAGTGACCTGTATTTGTACAGCCCCTGAGCATTGCCTCATTGAAACTGCTGTCTCAGGAACACCAATAATTGGAGATACATATGCTTGCTAACTTGAAAAAGGCATGGCTGGCTTGTTCAGATTCATGGCTGGGTTGTGCTTTTGATGCCTCCAAAATGACCAATAGTGTGTATAAATAGTGACATCCAGTGTTCAGTCAGATCAACCACAGGTCCGTGCTCCATAAGGTCATTCAATTAAAAGATTTATTACAGACCCTGTTTAAAATGCCTGTGTAAAGATAGTAGGCTAATTTGAATATTAACTACCTGCCAACTTCAACACACCTCCACAATAAAAATTTCCTTCCTGACTTGTTGGGGAACAAAAATGGTGTGGCTCTTGTATAATGCTGTAACTTTCTCTTTTATGACAGCAAGCGTCTGATTATTCCCAGGTGCTCCTGGTTTCTTCTTTCTCTGCTCCTGTTGCTGTGTATGTGGCCATTAGGGCAGCAGTCATAAAGGATGTGTTCACCACTTCCTTCTCTGTCTGTCTCTTAACATAGCCACAAGTCCACCGTCTTCTATCCACATTAATTCCCTGAGGTATCCACACAGTATTTGTGTTGACTGCCTTAATTTTGATCTTCTCTAATCATTCCCTGCCAGATGGTAGTTAAAATTTAATGGTCCCTGTAAAAATAGTTCCCTTTCTTCTTTTAATCAGTCACGTGTGTTTGCTTAGCTAACTGTTAGATGTTCAGAAAGCATGAAGGGACCACCAACACAATTAGTTCAAAATACACATCCGTGTTGTGATTTCAGTGCTATGTAAAAGCAAAGGGTTACAGGGTAAGCGAGATTCCTGGAAATTAGCATGGGCTCCACAGCCCTGATTTGCTGTGTTCCTTTAGATGTATTAGAAAGAAAAAAGTAATAATTTGTGACATTTCCTATAATTGAACGCAAATAATCTTTACCAATTTCTAGGCTGCCATGTTTGTATATGCCGTGCTAGAAAGCGTATGAGTGTTACGTTTTTAGGGATGGCTTGAGCAATGCACTTCAGCAGACACTTAACTTTAAGCAGATGGGTAGGGCTAACAATAACACTGTGTGCAGTGAGGTACTTGGCATGTGCTTAATGTTAGGCCCCCAAGGAGTTCCCCTGAAGTTATTTACCTCCTTGTGCGTTTAAGACTACGTATCAACACCTAATGCCATGGAGCCTGAAATTCTCCAGTATGTATTTATTTGATTTAAGCCTATTAGGGGTTTGGACATTTTGCTGAATCAAGAATTTAATTCAATTGCACATTCATGCTATGCCTAAGTAGCAAATCGCTTTACAAGCAAATGGTTTAAACCGTATCAGATACCTATGGAGTGCATAGGTATTATTGCACCGCTGAGGAATATGGAGAGCCTGGGATAGTGATGGGCTAGAGGCTGAATCTAGCTCACAGTGCTGCCAGAGGAAAGATTGCTGCTGAATTAAGTAGAGGCTGGATCAGGCCCTGAATGCCTTGCCTAGAGCAATACAGGAAATATGTAGCAGAGCCACTAACAGAACCCAGATCTCCTGAATCAAATTAAGCTTCTTTTGTATCCAACATCTGTGTGTGCTGCAACTGGATGTGTCACTGCAGCCTGTGTAGGGGAGATTCCGGATTAGGGTTCGTGTGAGAACGCCTGAGCCTGCTGCAGGCATCGCACCACCTACGCACCCCAGAAAGATGAGCCCAGCAGAAGTGCAGAGCATCCTGCAGTTCCCTCGCTGGTGGAGGACTGAGAAAACAGGGATCCTTGCACCTTCTTCCAAAGGACGTACCAAGAACCACCTCCAAAAGAGGGTACCAGATATGACAAAGTATGTACTACAGTAGTATACCCCACCCAATTTTTTGTTGTTTTAAATGAGAGGGAACTCAATTATAAGGGCATTGTGATCACTTTAGTGCTCTTTCCCTTGGCCATGGATGCCTAGAAGCTGGACAACAAAGGGAGCTGCTTTAGCTCCGCTTCTTCCTGTTACACCTTTGTTAGCGATGAGCAATGTGGTTATAACATAAAAGAAACAGCCATGACATTTTGCTTAAAATTTTGACTGGAAAGGAAAATTTTCTGTTCCTCAGCTAAGTATTTTTCCTCAGTTTCTTTTTACATGCAGCTTCTTTGGGTAAGATCTAAGCCAGAGAGCAGAGGCATAGATGGGCCTGTTTGTGTTATGATAATAACTGGATGACCTCATCGAGATCAGGGCCTCAGGGTACTAGATGCTGGGAAAAATGTCATAAAAGCCAGTCTCTGCCCAAAGGAACGTGAAGTCTAAATACTCAAGCTATTTTGTAAATCTGGGACACAAGAGGTTGATTTGCCCAGTGTCAGGCTGTGGCAGTTGCTGGTGACTCACTCCTGATCTCTTGTGCCTTAGCCAATGGCCTTAGCCCCAGCAGCATCCTTCTTCTCTATTTATATTTAATTAAAATGGCAGCAGAGCCCAGCTTTGCTGAATTTCCATATGTCTCAGCTGTAAAATCTGTCAGCTGTGGAAAAGTGGACATACCTATATTTTTTTCTCCCCTGGTTCCCTCTCCTGTTTCCACATCAGAGAAACATTCACCATTTCTTTCCCTGCTTGGCTAAGGACTGCAAACATATAAATGATCAAAATAGAGCTTGCTGGGCTGATGATGGCTAATAGCAGGTGTCGAAGTGAAGGCGTTCCCCCACGGACACAACCCATCACGGTTGGGCTGGTGCCCAGCTCATAGGAAGGAACATGAATCTTTCACATGGAAAGGGAGATAAATTGCATCTAAACACTCTAATGATGATAATGTAGAGAGACAGATGTGGTAACTGAGTGCTAGAATCCCTCCATACGCTCTTTACTTCTATTATACTGTCACATTATATACTATTGACTAGTATAAGCCAGATGCAAAAGCAGAATGCTGTCTGAATTTATCCTTTGGAATTCTCCAATTTGTGCCATTTATAGATAGAAATATGTTTCAGTGGTGAGCTGACACAAAGGCCATTTCTATAAGCTTATGCAAAGAGTGCAGTGGAGAGCCCTCACCAGCCTTTGTTCCAGCTGCACAACTTTTGTTAAAACACTGGCACTACAAAAACCAAGACAATTATGGCTCAGAAATCCTGGTTCTGTTTCCTTGCCCCACGTGTGGTCACTGACACCTTTGCAAGGAGGGTGACATAGAGGGGAATTGTAGCTCGGAAGTGGTTTGGATCGGCTTTACCTAAATGTAAATGCCTTAATGATTTCAGAAGGTGAAAGGGAGTGTGAGGGGTAGAGGGGGGGGAGCAGCAGAGGACTGCCAAGTCAAAGCGTGGAGAATATGTAACAACTGCACAGAACATTTATACACCTGATATAGCATACACCAGTTGTTAAGGCAGAAAGCCAAAGGTAATGAGCACTCTGAGAATTATGAGAGCTCCTTCTTGGACCAGCTTCTTGCCTGTAATTGAAGTGCTATCCTCTACTGATCCTTCAGGTGCTATCGGAGTGATTTTCTCCAGGCTTCAGGAGAGAACCAGTCCCTGAAGAGTGGAGGAAACTTTCTTTACATTATAGCTCTGCGCTAGAAGAAAGCTATGGATGTGACTCATGGGTATTCTTAATAGTTTTCATAGAAAGTGAAATTCCTAAGTGAGGTTTTGATTTTAATTTAGAAAGTGATTTTTACGTGTGCTGTAAGATGAATAGAAAACCATATGTACGTTTACATATTTGTTTTTAGAACCTGTCTATCATGAAATGTACATTAATCTGTTTCTATTGCGTTTATTAGTATTTATATTTAAAAATATTTCTGTAGATTTTAAGAAATAATTAAGGCAAGTATTAGCCATACAGAAGCACTCTCCATCAGCCTGCAATCTCCAGCAATTTTAACAGTATGCTATTTATTTTTCTATTTTTCTTTAACCAGCTTCTAATGTATTCACAGACAATGAGTGGTTATAAGACATTATAATTTTATTCCTGAATAATGGACATCAGCTTTGTTATCTTAGTGAGCTTCTTCTCATCTACAACATTGAATTTCAAGGAGTTGGTGGCTACTCTCTGATGCTGAAAACTTCTATGTCAGTTTCCAGCTTTGAAATCTTTTCTAAAGGATAATCTATACTTCAGATAATCAGACTGAGAAATCAAACACCAATGAACTTGGCAATCTCATTAAACAGTACATAGTAATCACTTTGCTTACCTTCCAAATTCTGTCTTCCTTTCTATGTTTTCACTTCATTTACAAACTGTTTAGGACCAACACTTGCTTTTACTTTAGGCAGGGGACCTGGGACAATTATGTGCTGCCTAAATATTCAAATCTATTTTTAATCTATTAATTTTATGGTTTAGTACGGGGCATGTGAGTTCAGAATCATCCTTCAGAAATGTCCGCTTAGGACATTCCCCACATTTTCAGATAACTTTAAAGAGGTAGCCATCCTGGGAAGCACTGAGTGTATAATTGACAAATCAGAAAAATAAGGAAAAAACAAAGCTTTAGAGAACATGTAGGTATACAGTTAACTAAAATTAAAAAAAAGAAAAAAGAAAAGAAAAGAAAAAATCACCCCAAAACAAAACCAAACAAAAATTATATATATAGGTGTATTTTTTTTTCTGAGAGTTCAGTGATGTGCTATAATAAAAGTGAGAAATTGTTAATTTAATTTGAATAGGAAATGGAAATTCAAAGCAATGGACTCTACTACAAACTGGAAACAATGGAAAACCATGTGATTCATTCATTGGAAACTAGACAAGGCAATGCATTACACTTTACTGCACACCTGCGAGGATGAGACAAAGTGTTGTCTGTATTTGTTCCAGCTAACATTGGTCTGGGAAGACACATATTTAATAGGTAACATTAAATGCACTATTTCTGTTACAGGCCAATGGATATATCCGCTAGACAAATTATAGAAAGGACCTCCTTTGGCAATCCATAACTACTTAAGGACATGACATAATTAATGTCTCTGCTTATCAGGAAAACATTCATTGAAGCATACAACAAACAAGCACACCAATGGAGTTTAAAGAAAGTAAATAAATAAATAAAATCTAATGCTAATTTATACTTTATGAGTAGAAGTAGACTAACAGGCCCAATATGGAAGAAGTTTCCATGCTATATGGTGTCTTTCTACTTTGTGGTAGCAGTAAGAAACAGTTTTTATCAGCATGACATTTGCATTTAGTTTCCGTGCAGAAAGCTTTTCTGAGGAACAGAAACCCAAACTACAGTACCAGCTGAGAGAAGTACAGAGCAAAGCAAATCCATCCTTCTCAGAACAAGCAACGTTAGAGAAAAATGTCTAGCTGACATACCACTGCTTCTGCCAGAGTCCATGAGTGAAAGTTACACTGCTATATTGCACTGGAAGCTCACAGGCACTGATTATACTGCACCCACCTAACTCATGAAGAACACATAAGAACATTAAAGAACTGTTTTTGCACCTGTTATCCTTATATTACGCTTTGCATTTTTAATGTTGAGCAGAAGCTGTTAGTGTTTTAAAATCTTCACCAAATGTATCCATGCAGTGTGGAAAAAAAGCTGAAGTCATTAAACTGTATGTCATACAAAAGAATCATCTTGCATTTAATTACTAGATTGCAAAAGCAATTACTAAATTTGGCCCAGGTGCCTGCCTAGAGGGAAGCCAGGTTTTTCTTCCATTTTGAGAAATTAGCCTCCCTTGTTTTCTCCCTGGATGGGGAGCTTGCAGCAAGAGCACTGCCTGGCACAGGTGGCCAGGAGCATACAGGATGCTGCGCAGGATGGCTGAGCGAGGCAGGAGCTGTGCTTGTAGGAAGACCCGTCATGACCCAGAAGGTAAAGAAGACAGACTAGCCTTTCTGCAGGAGTTACAACAGAGCCAGCCTTCCCCTTCCCATTGCATGTAACTATTGGCTTCTTTACAGAGGAGTCCATATCCCTGACATTTTCTCTCATTTTTGCTACATGTTTCCATGATAACTCGACACAGAATAAATATAAAATGTGTTTAACTACAAACAGGCATTTAGTAAATGCCAGAAATAATTGATCACTGACATTCTGGAAACACATAAACAACAGTCACAGTAAAAGAAATAAAAAAAGAAATAGGCTCATCTAATTTAAAACAGTAAAATGACCAAGTTCCAGGGCTGAAATGTTCCCTGAGGTAATACCATGACTTCACTCAGGAAGCATTACTCAGTGGGATCATAACTGGAACATTTTCAACCTTAAGGATTCATCTTCAGAAGCATCATTCTTGGAGTGCAAAATATCCTGCCCCTCCCATTGCTAGCATGGGGTTCCATTCATAACTCACATTTCTGTATATCACAAACATCCGTCTGCTCGTGAGTCATCTTGCTGTTCAAGAACTGTATAAAAATTCAATTTTACATCATTAAGGGTTAAGAATCCAAGGAATTCAGCTTTCATTGAAATGAGTGATTTCCCTACGCACTCCTGAAAATCCTGTCTCCAATATGAAAACACTGAACATTTTGTCCAAAGGAGAAAACTTCATCCAGTTTCTCGTGGCCTTTCCCTGTAAAAGGAGATAAGATACATCCAGAATTGAGATAAGGTGGTCTCCTGCTATGAACTGGACTGTTCAGTCTGGTGAGGAAGTGAAGTTGGTTTTATTTATTCATTTACAAAAAGTACACAGAGATTGACATCTAATTAGAGTTCAGGTGTGCAAAGCTGCATGACATGAAGATTTATGGGAAGTTTTTTCCCCTCAGTGTCTTAGCCAAACTGTGGAAATTTCTTCCCCAGTGAGACAAACTAATGGATTGACAAAAATACAAACTCTACCTAACAGGCATTACGGAAAAGCTGTGTCTTAGTCCAGAGTACAACAGAGGAAAGATCACTTTCATAGTGTCATCTCTCTCTCTCTCTCTTTTTTTTTTTTTTCTATTACACAAGAATGATCAGATTCAGCAGGATTGGTCTAAGTTCCACTCCTAAATAGCGAGCAGAAAACTGTCTTCAAGCTTTTATAATTTTGGTTTATTCTGGTGAAGGAGTAGGCGGTTTTGAATTGTTGTTGATAAATATTTTACCATGAAAAAAAACATGTGAAGTAACTTTTATTATACTAAAGGTTTAACATCAGTTAATCTTATTTATTGTTTCTTTAGTGTCTGGCATTCTTCTCTGATTGTGAAAATGCTCCCTTTGGGGACCACTGCCCACATGGAAATTGCATTTGAATTAAGTTCATGTTGTTCTTTCTTATAAGAGGAAAAGTCAAGAAGCTGGAACTATGCTATCACTTTCATTGTATTCCTTTTCAAAAATGCTGTCACTGCTGCTGCTGGTGTTTTTTGCTGGAGTACTAGTATGATTTATGAGTCATTGGAAAGTCTTTTTGTATTTGTCAGAAAACTGTATTTTAATGTTAGTAGCTCAGATCACTAATCTAATACTGGCTCCTTAGGTACCCACATGCAATTGTATAGTCAGCACTCCTATTATCATGCCACTGTATTCAACTGTACCCTTGACAGATCAGAGCCATAAATATCTCTTAGGATGAAAGTAATTTAGTCATGTATGTCTGTGTATTGTTTCAGTCCAAAATGCTCATCCTCAATAGAGACTATTAAATGAGTTGAAATGTTTCTGTAATATGCACTGATGTGAGACCAAGAAACCTATTTGACTTAGATGCATTAAGTGGACCCAGATCTTCAGTTTTATCTTTGCTGTTACCTTTTCCTGAAATGTCACTTATCTGTAAAAAATAAAATGAGGGGAAACATATTTTCTTGTGATCTAAAGGCATTTGGCTGTAGTTAGGTATCTTCTCCTGGTTAGAGAATAATGACAAGGCAACATAGTTATACCTGCCTTATGTTTGAATTATCAAAACTTACACTGTAATATGAACGTGTAAATACCAGCTGCGTGACAAACACTAAGCTCAGGATCAGATTCTGCTTTCATATACATACATGGAACTCCTACAGTAGTCAGTGTAAGTTGCATACACAGACTACATGCTAAAGTAATATGGTATTGCATCCATTTACCTTGGCAGATAGATTTAGTTCAGAGAATTCTCAACAAACTAATTCAGTGATTTAACTTTTTACCATATTCATATTACGATGAAAAGAAGACCTTTCACTCATGTGGTGTAAAGGCAGATTTAGCAGGAGGTATGGAATCACCTTGGATGGGAACACATATGAACACAACGTAGGTTTCAACACATACATCTCCTGAATAAGATATTCGTTGTTTCACTTACTGTACCCTGAACAATTTCTGCTAGGAAAAGGATAGTGGTCATACATTCACAAAGTTTTGGGCAGAATCCCTCATGGAAGCTAGTTTACATCCTGAACTTGATCTAGTGTTTGCTTCAAACTATGGATTTTTTCACGTGAGGTAGTATAGTACTTTAGAAAAATAATCGTTTTAGAAAATAGATGATGACATTGCCACACTGAACAAGTCAGATGAAACAGATCTCATTCTGATGAAAAAAATAATAACGTTGTGGGTATTAGCTAAATTGCATATAGGAACTGTGAATATTTTGTTTTAATATTATGAAACAGTCATAAATCCATGACATTGATTGCAACTTTACTTTTCTCCTTCACAACCAGCAGAGGGAGCACCAGTGACAAAGCTGCGCAAACCTGGCAGTCTGCACACTGATGCACTCCACATCCTCCCACGGCCAAATTCTGCCTGCAGACACC
Source organism: Cygnus olor (assembly GCF_009769625.2). Lineage (NCBI taxonomy): Eukaryota > Metazoa > Chordata > Aves > Anseriformes > Anatidae > Cygnus > Cygnus olor. Next base: position 17,774,437 of record NC_049174.1, on the reverse strand, counting down.
CAGGTAGAACTTCGGGTGCTGTCAGCAGGAACTGAGGAAAGATATCTGAGGCTACGAGTGATCCTTCCATGCGACTAAATATTTATATATTCTTCAAAATAAACCCTCGTCCACCCAGAAAAATAAATGCCACACAGGAGTGGTATTTGGAATATTTGAGACCTGGCTATGCAAACCATGGACATCAAATTTTGGAAGCTGAAGGCATGCTTCAAAGATGTTTAGCAAGCTCTGTTTCTTATTTTGCAACGTAAACAATAGTTTTGTGGGAAAGCACATTTCAAATATAAAACTATGGTTACGCAAGCTATGATTTTGAAAGACATTGGAATTCATTTCAAAGTTACCATGCTTTGCAATTGTCTAATATAGCATACCGAATTTCAGACAGTATGTAAAAGTGTCAGAATTATTATATCAGTCCTTAACAGATGTTTTAGCATTTTCATTCAGTCATCAAATCTACAAAAAAAAAAAAAAAAAGGAAAAAAAAGGACTTCACAGCTGTTGAAAAAATATGTAAAAGATGATTGGATATAAAGCAGCCTAACTCACCTCCAGAGCTCAATTTTTATCTTTTATTTTTTTTCTGGAGTAAAGCAGCATAGAGGATCTCTGTTAAAGAACCCTGAGCACTGAGTCTTAATATGTCAGAGAACATGGTAGGTTTTACTCATTTCAGCAGCCATTTTTACCAAATCTGAACACCTATACTGTTGCCACATCATATAAAGTAATACACGTAGCTACAAACACAGAAAAAAAATCTTACATCGGCTGGGATTTAAGCTTATTCTCCCATATTTTTTCACAACAGCAGAAGTACCTAATAGCGAAGAATTTGAGAGCTAGGCCAATGTATATGCTCAGCCAAGATATCCACCCCAACAAAGACATTTCAGGCTGGCTGAGGAGGCTGTACACATGAAACCTTTTTCCTTCAGCCCTATCAGCCACTCTAATTGAAGATACTCTCTCTCTTTACAAAACCTTACCTGCTTATAATCCTAGCAGTTCATCTCAAAGACAGATGCCGAAAACCGAAAACCTAACTGCGATCATTAGCCTGACTTACTACATGATTCCTAATGGCTGCAGAGCAGTTAAACTGAGAAAAATGGCAGCTATGAAGACTTTATGTTACAGGCAGAGACAAGATCCAGAGTTTTGCTGGCGGTCTTGCTTGAAAAGAAGTGAGGGATCCCAGAGTCTTTGTGAGTTCCCCCATCACCATATTATCATACATCTAGCTTTATAGAAAGTGCCCCAAAACATTACTGCATGTTACTCTCAGCCTATATAATCCACTAAGGATCCAGTTAAAATGCCTGGCATGTGGGAGGTGGACACAAGCTGTCTGAAGCATCCAGTATTGTATAAATTATACTTAGTCACCAAAATCCAGTCCACACATCCACTCCCTTTTTGTCTACATCCTGTGGTGACTCCTGTACTCTTCACTTACTGATTGATGTCAAGAATTATGACAAAATTAAATCTTCTTATCTCAGGTGGCATTAGAATGACGAACCACTCTTCAGTATCCAGGCTGCATAGTCTTACCAGTTATTTATCTGGTTGAAGGCTGTACATTGTACCTGCAAAGAACGAATTCAAACATTCATATCTTCCCCCCAACAAAAGTTTCTCCGAGAAAGGTCAATGTTACTGTGTCCACAGGGCTTACTCAGTGTGCCATACTGCTGCATGGACTAAGCAAAAGCACGAGGCTTTGTTTTGTTAGACAAATATCATTTTAGCTAGCTTTGAAGAAAGGGCAGAGAACGGATTAGCAATGTAACTGGAGCGTGTTTTCTGTTTACCACCTTTACAATACTTCATCATTCTTAGTCTAATTAATTAAATGTTCACACTTTTCCAAAAAGATATTCCTGAAAACAGCAGTGCAGTTTGGTTTGTAGCATGCAATATCATTAATTCATACGCATTCATACTCAAAAGCACTTTGTCACCGGATTCTTTGAAAGGTGATTTGGGGCATATTTTCACTGTGTATTTGACACATACATTTTCCATTTTGCTATATCTGATTCCTTCTGAAAATTATTTATCATTTACCAAGATTGTTTACCATGCAAAAAGAAAGCAAAGCAGAAAGAAGCAACAATTTCAGAATTCTCATGGCTAATCAAGTGAGTGGCTCATTATTGTAATGGAGTAACTTTAATATTGAGTATTTCTCTTTCAGATAGCTCATGTCACTGGATGTTAATTGCATGATATTTACTAATGTAGCTAAAATGGGATTCCCTTTACAGCAGTCTGAATTGTTCAATATATAAACTATTTTTGTCTGCTTTCCAGAAAGAAATGGTGACTATTTCTCTTAAAAATGTACTGCTCTATAACATTGCTTTCCGATCATGGGGTGTGTCGCTCTCCTTAGCTAAATCAGAAACAAAGAAACATTTTTTGCCACTAATACTGAATAGTTAAAGCATGGTTTATTCATGCTTTACATGCATACATATGCATAAGTAACATGGTTGTTTACTTCCTATAGTTTAATTTGCCCAAATATAGAGAAATTTTCCCCAATGATTTCATTGAAAATAACAAATAGAGAATGATACTGTAGATTGCCTGTTTTTTGTTGTGATCCATAAATGTATGTGCCATTTAACAACCAATAAAATATGACAGGCATATACAATTCTGTCTGAGCAGGAAAGGAAATTTTATTGCTCAAGTTTTAGTCACACATGCCCTACATAAAGTTGTACAGTCAGATCCTTATTTTATTGTTACTTACCATATGTGAAACCCCATATGTCATACCCCTTAGGCATGAAAGAGCAAGTTAGACAGAAAGCACAAACCTTATCTGCAGAAAAAGGAATTGTATCAAATGAGTTTATCATAAAAAAAAAACAAAAACAAAAACAACAACTTTATTTGGAAACAAAACAAAAAACTGGAAACAATTATCTCATATATCTCAGAGAAGAAGGGACCCAATCTTACAATCTTAAATTCAGCACCTTAAATTAAACACCTTACACACTGAAATCCTTGATGATGCACTACCATAGTCCACTGAAATCAGTGAGTAAACTGCTATCTGCTAATCCTTCATACCCACTATATCCCCCCAGAACTTCTGGTATTCAGGGTCTTCTCAGCCTAACACAGAGAAAATATTCATAATCTGATGTGGCTATGTGCATGAGTTTGTGCATAAAACTTTGTCAGAATTACCAGGTAGGTTGCAGAGGGGTAGATCAGCTGTGAGTAGTGAATGCAAAAGCGTACATTTGCTCTCTGGTTTTCAGGTTCCTTGTACACCCCAGTGTGAGAAAGAAAAATGAAAAGTGGTTACTTTGAGGCATGTCTGCAGCTAGAAAAGGGTTTCAGAGCCAATTCCACTGGCTTGTTATCTTGGAATACACAGATTCTATTTTCTTTAATACACATATAAACCAGAATTTATTTTTACTGACGTACTACTACCTGTGTTTATCTCCACAAGTTTAAACAGTATGTTAAAAAACTGCAGTGCATTAGAAGGGCAGGATATGAACCTACACAGGATATGAATTTATAAATGCCAAAGGAGCATAGTAGCAGCAACATACAAGTCAGAGTTCATAAAGCCAGGAAATATCTTTCTTTAGATCAGCTTATACGGAGTAGCAATGTATTTACTGTTTAGGGGAAACAGCGAATAATTTTGTGGAAACAGACTGAGGGACTGAATGATCTGCAGTCACTGTCCTGGCAGGGATACATTTCTGATGGAAGAGAGGGAGAGGAAATAAGACGTATTTCAGATTCCAGCAAGCGATACACCAAAAACACTGAGTAGTCTCTGAAAGCCAAATAAGAAACCTTTTCAGCTTCTTTTATTGTTCTTTCTTTTGGCGCTTTATTTAAGACAAACAGAAAGAAAGAAGAGCTACCAGGTAATAGCTTGGGGATATTTTTTAAGCAACATGGGCTGAAATAATGGAGGAATGAAGAAATAGCACCAAGAATCTTACAGACATTTTTCCTGGATAAAGTTGCTAATCTCAAGCTTCAGATAAACTAATACAGTCCCTGCCTAAGCAAAACTTCTGTACATGTTCTTTAGAAAGTAGGGTAAAGTTATATTTTCGCTGCCATCACATAATCGCACAGAAATATTTGTATATGTATTTAATGTTTGATGGATTTATGACTGTCTATAGAAGTCTGAAGATTACAGAATTACAGCCTGAAGAGCGAACCCTTCTATACAGCTATCCAAGTTGACAGTAACTTTTCAGATTTTATTTATTTTTAAAATCACAATGTTTTCAGTCTCCCGAGAAACTACACATAGTGAGAAACAATCTGTTTGAAAGACTGGAGATTATAAGTAGAAGGTGTTAATTATAGCTAAATGTTCAATTCCCCTCCCCCCACCCCAGGCTAAACTCTAGTTTTAGGATGCTTTCATTTTAGTAACCATTTGATCTTTCCCAGGAGAGGATTTGGTACTATTTCTTTTAATCTTCTCTGCATGCAGTACAAAACTGGCTCACTGAACTCAATTTTAAGTTAGTGTTTGTGTTTATGAGCAAGAGATTGCAGGATCTACAACAAAACAAATATGTCAGTTAAAGAAAACTGTGTGAAGTAAAGTTTGATGCATCTGATTTAATGACACTGTTACTCCCTCTGCTCACTAGGATCAGTGGGGAAAACAATTTAGGAACCTTAGACCTTTGCGAAGTGCGATAAACTTTGATCAGAATGCCTTTTCAACTAGTGAAAAATCTAGCAAATAATTTAAAAATACGTTGAGAATAAAACAGTCTATGCATATGAATATCTCAGTGACTTCAATTAATTAACCAGACAGAACAAAGTTAAACAAACACATAAATCTTTGAAAGGTAGACATTCTATGCAGTAAATTATGCAACACTTCCACTGTCATCAGATAATGTGCATTGATCTAAGTCAGTGAAATAACTTCCACTGAGCTAGATTTTGGCACTAGCATCAGTGCCATAGATGATGCTCTTGCAGCTCTTAACTTCTACGGATCAAAAGTCTCCAGAAATCAAAAGTTCTCTATTTAATCAAACTGGATGGGATTTAGGTTAAAATGAAAAAAGGTCATGCATTCAGCCAAGAAATTGCAAAATGTGTTTTACCCACCTCAAAATATTGCTCCATATCTCATTCCTTTTGTAAGAATGTATATAAATCCAAAAACTTATTTTCCACATTCATTGTTTTAATAAAGTTCCAAAGAGACATTACTTTCCCAACCTCCTTCTGGCACTACAACAGCAATACATACTGCTGGTGTTATCCATAGCCAGTCTGATTTCAGACATCGTGACAGATCAGCTCTATAACCCACAATGCACAAAGGAGAAATTGCAGCAATACCCTAATTATGCTTACAACAGGAAAATATACTGCCAAAAGTATTCAATAAATACTTGAGAAATTAAGAAAAATCAAGAAATAAGGAAAAAAAAAGTAACAAAGAAGAAGAAATCTAGCACAATATGTACTGGTCTCGACCCCACAGAGTAAGGATATCCATGCATTAATATATCAAAAACAGAGTTACCAATCTTATTTGTACTGGCTTTACTTTTAAAACCTATTGAGGCAAATTTATACTCTGGCCCCATTAAAACCCACTAATTTCAGAGTTGTTGAATTTAGGAGCATTGCATCATATAACTGGAAGCAGAAGTTAATGTACTGAGTGTTGTTTCACTGAGATGAAATATTAATTCATGCTTATTTTGAATGTTGATTGTTTTAATACCCTGAACTTAGCGACAGAAAATTAGATGTAATGGGTTGTTTCCATATGTCACAAGTAAACCAGTTGCTTTTTTAACCGTAAATTCTGTATTATTTTTTTAGCTAGCAGTTCAAGAAAATGATTTAAAATTAAACCATTTTCCTCACACCTGTAAAAATGTGTAATTGATAGAACTGGCAGTATGATGATTGCTTTACAGATAAGCAGTTTCTTCATCATCTTCAAGGACATTCAGATTTATGATCTAATCATTCAGCCCTTTAACAGGATGCATTTGAGTTTGATTAAAAAAGAAACAAATAGCAGATTTATTAATGAAATCTGCGTGACCTTTTCACATAAGGAACTCTCCCAAAATAGTGAGTTTAAAGTGGAGTATAGCTTCCTCAGCCTCTTTAGCTTTGCTTGTCCTGGTATGCAGTGGTTTTGGTGTGCTTTTTCCACATTGGCAAGTGCAAATTTTGGAAAGTTATCTCTCCCTCCCCCTCCTTGAACTTTAATTGCTTAACCTACAGCCTAATTCAAGTTGCTCATAAACCTTAGCCTTTGTTGTAGGTCCGACAGCTGCGTTATGTCAGTAGCAAGTAAAACCTTCACAAAGTTCCGGAATGCTGCAAGACATTTTATAGGTGCTGCAATAAAAGGCAAATTGAATTTACAAAAATGCATTTGTCACTGATTAAAAACTTACAAAGTTAATTGGAAACACTGTGTAGGTGTTGCCACACAACTAGAGGTGTAACTGGTGGTTTTAATTCAGCTGGAGCATGCGGGATAGTAGCCATTCACATTAAGGCCAGCAATCTTATTCATATTTCTTTTCCTTTGAATAAGCAGGGAGTATTTCCTGGAAGATCTGCATGAATGTCAACATTTAGCAGCATTAAGGTATTAGTTGAGGAGTAGTGACCACTTCCTTGTTCAGTCTTCAAGGCTGTATCAAAGTAAAATTTGCAAGTATCATTTAGTGTCTGATAGTAATTGCTGTATCCCTTGGGAAAAATTTCAAGGCCTTTCCTCTCCCCCTTGTCTTACCTTGGAAAAGTTGACACCACCATAGCAATCATTGCTTCAACAAGTGAGGAGGGAGGTAACCAACAGCCAAGGCAATCAGCACCCTCCCCCTGGAGCTGAGTGAATTATCTCCATATAATCCACTTAACCTTTGCCATTGTGGGACCTGGGAAGCTGAAGGTATTTTTAAACCTGAGTCTTTTAATTGCCAGTTTATAGTGTCACTAGTCCAGCTCAGCTGGAAAGAGGATGATTGGAAAATAGTTCCATGAGGCAATAGCTTTTCACCTCGGCCAGGAGTCCTAATTATTATTAGTTTTGAGGCTCACTGTCCTCCAAGTCCACGTAGGCAGTGGTCTACAATGAATCCACAGGTGATGGAGTTTCTCTAATATAATATTACTTCTAGCTAAAATGTCACAGATTTCAAATTACTTACAATGGTGAACTTGAGTGATATATTGTCATTAATTGTTAATATGCAGAAAAATCCAAACAAACATAAAATATAACAGGAACAATTCTGTAACAGAGTTGAATAATATAAGAAAACTGCTTTGCTATTTCTATTCTTAGCAATCTCCACTTGCTAAAATAATTTCTTAAAATCCCACTTGATGCCCTTATCACACTTCACAGAAAACAAACAAAAACTCTAGCAAATGCTGAAGGATGCTTGTTGATAGTTTTCAAAAGACCAGCTATGGAAAATTTAATTAGCAAGTGGTTAGTTCACCACACTGCAATAGTCTCTGAGAGCTTTCTGATATATTTTTTTGAATAGTATTTACCTATTTTATTGGTGAATATTCCAGTGTGCTGGACTGTGTGTATGTCCATGTTTCAGTGATCACTAAATCAAGCAATTAACTTTGCATGTGGTCTTAGCAGACATACCATGAAATGGAATCTGTACCTTTTCTTGAGCTGGAATTTTCAGTGGAGCCCCAAAGAGTTAGGCATTAACAAATTCTGGCTTCTTTGAAAACCTAAATCTTAGATTCCCTGAATCATATAAGTCTATCATGTTCCTTTAAGATCTCTCATAAAAATGGAGTGTTAATACCTTTTACAAATATTCAGCCAATCCTCAGATCTATAGTTGCTCATTCTCTTCACAGTTCTAAGAGAACACAAAGATGTCCTACAGTGCTGGTAGCACTCATACGTCAAGTGTAAGAATATGTCAGTCCACAGCAGGCCTACCATGCTAGTGATTTTTCAGCAATGCAGATAATCATGGTCCAACATACTTATACTGTAAACACCAATGCAAAAAACCACAATGGTACATACTCCCAAAGACCTTCTGAAGCACTGGCTGCTAATTCAGCCATCTCCTTCGTCTGTGTTCTTTGGTACATACTCAACCACAAGAAAACCTGCCCATGTGATACCTTAGAATCAATAAATAAATATAATTATTCTGGGAAACTGATGCTAAAATAGTATTAGCATATTTTTCACCACAGTCTTTGCCACCTCCTTTATTTTTATTAATAATACGGAAGCTAATAGTAGTCAGGATTCAGAAACAACAGCAAGGTTGATCCAGATATTTCTTTCCTACTCCTGCTATTCTACAATTCAGCACTATATGATGGGAACACCATATTACATTATTTTTACTTGTAGACTAAAAACTTCAAAACAAAACAAAACAGAAGATTTCCAAGCCTAAATGTATAATTTTATCCAGGCCTACTAACAAAGAAAGAACATCTATTCAGCTTTGTTGGGCATTCCTTCTCACCTTCACTCCTAAGTGGTTCATGACTTAATGACATTCTTTCCAGAAAACTTAAAAAATTGACAGAAAGGATGTTCTTTAAGATTTTTAGGAAGCATCATGTGTCCGTGATTTAGCCAGATTGTGCATCTGGGTAGTTCTGGGCTAGTATTTCAGCAGATTTTTATGCAAAGTCATTCTTCTTGGCCTATATACAATGAGCAAAGTACGTGGCAAAGAAAGGATTAAATAACAGAAAAAGTGTTTGGGTTATTTTTCTAATTTCTCTAGTTAAGCCTTTAATGAAATGATCAGCAGTAATATGACATTTAACAATTAAAGAATAGGCAGAAGGAACAGCTTACTGGCATTGGTGGAAAAAGAAAAGCAGGAAGCATAGCAGCCATACTTTTCTTTCCTCAGGACAGGTCCCAAATGTAAAACAAACTAAAACAAAAGACTGTTTATATTGGTGTTAGGAGCACTCAAAACCAATTTAAGGATCTACTTTGGTTTGGATGATAATGTAAAAATTTTAGATAAGGAAATCCTCAAAAAAACAAAAATCCAAAACAGAGAGAGGTTTTACAAACAAACCTGAGTTTTTCTTGTTTTTGTCTCTTTTATCAACCTCCCTTTTCTGAGAGATATAAAAACCTCAGAAACAGTTTTCAGTTTATACTTGGAAGACAGCAGAAACTGAGATTCCTCCTCTGAGAAGAGTATTTTATGTGAGGCTATCGCACTGTGAAAATGTGTCCATTATGGACAGATGTGAGCCTCCTGTACGTTCCTGCCCCACATTACAGCAACTCGAGAGTAACAAAGAAAACTGTGGTAGTGCCACCACAGAAAAGCCACTAGGATGACAGAAAGAGATTTCCCATTGTAGATTACACAGATTAACTGCTTGAAACCCACTGGGTATTCAGGGGGAATCTACTCTGAATTATTTTGCAGATTAATTGACTTTTCTTGTCAAAAGTTGTTTTTTTTTTTAATTCATTTTTTTTTTTAGGGAAATGTCACTATTAGATATGGGAAAAAATGAAAGCCCAGCACACTGTGCACAGATAGTCTAGTTAGGAAAAGGAAACGTAGAGGAGTTTATTCCTGGTTTACAACTGAGGTGAATTCTGCATAGGCCCAGCCATTTTGGTGGGTGGTGCCAAGCACCAGTCTCCGCAGCTGTGTCACAAAATGGTGGTCAGGAAGGTGCAGCCATGCCAGGGATCCCACAGGCAGTGACTACAGCGTTAAAAGCAGGGAAACTGCTCTCCCAGAAACCAAATAGGACACACTGAATTATTTTAATCTGTTCCATACTATTTCACAAACGTGTTTACAAACCTAGTTGGGGGGGGTGGGGGTTACAATTCACTTTTAAAAAGAAGAAATAGAGAAAAATGTCCTCCTGAGCATTACAGTCTCTCATGACAAAATGTACTATCTTAAAGTCTTCAATGGACCCATGCGTGGGGTATGTTTGTCTTCACACAGGAGTGATGGCTGAAATGTGGTGCCCCCTGAACGGTCAAGAGTTTTGCCACTGCTTTCAGCTTTTCATTTTTCCTGAAGAACTGTGAACATGTAAAATAGATTACCTTTGTGTTTCAATTTGTGAAAATGGGCAGAGAGAGAAAATATTGTCAGGCCTTTACTAGAAGCTGCTGAACACAAGAGATGTTATCTACAATAATACTTCATACAGCTGGAGGAAAGTTCCTTTTATGTAAAAGTTCTTTATAAGTTTAGCTTCTCTTGCAGCTGATGAGATAGGGCTTTCACCAAATCACAATGAAGTTGTTTTGTTTTCAGTCATATTTTTCCCCACAGAAGAAAAAATGCCTTTCTCTGTCAGCACAGCGACTGTAACTCCAGATTAGAGATAAAGCACAGGAACAGAAATAAAGCCTCTAAAAGAGCCTGGTATCTCTCTCTGGCCTGTAACAGCCTGCAGCTGACTGACCTGCAGGCAGCCAGCTCCTAAAATAGTACATGTGGGTTATACCGTAAACTAAATTGGAAGTTATGTAACCACGCACCCTGCTGCTTTCACCTCTGTCACATGTGAGAGTGTATTACTGCCTTTCAAGGCAAAAGATTTTGAATTTCTTTGATATGATTGAAAATACCAGACTGACATAGCATACTTTGCTGAAGCATTTATCTAACGTTTCATTCGTTCGTCCCCATCAGTATGACCCATGGTATTACTGTTGTTAATTTAATAACAGCCTTATTAACAGGTAGTAAAATCCTTATCACTGATGTCTGATATCAGATTGGGGAAAACAGTTCACCCATTCCTTACATGAAGCTTATAGTAAAATCAGATGCCCAGAAGTGGCCTATATTTTGCAAGTTCACATGGATGTGAGCTCAACCAGTTTTGATTAATGAATCCATGTCATGAACTGCCATCCCCTTTATATTCCCACTGCCACTGTAATTATTACAATTCATATGCTTCTCCCATGTTTGTGAATATATGTATGCAGTGTTTGCTCATCTAGCTAGGCATGGCATGTCATATGCTAGCTATTTCTCTTGGGAGGAAAATTGTCAACTGTAGAAAAAGTTCACAGCGTAATTAAGAAATGAAGTATTTTTTTTCATCTCATAATATATATATATTATATCATACTTCCTTCTTATCTGAAAGATATTGCTGTACTGATGGAGGTAGATAGAAATTCTGATCATGTTTCAACGAGTGAGGGCATATATCACATGTAGATTTATTTTTATTTGCAGAAAGGTTGTGTGTCACCCCCCATTCCCCCAATATCTACTTTGATATATGGATTAATGGGGAAAAGAAATAAAGGAAATAGTGAAGAGACATGGCTAATACACCATTACTGCACCAGTTGTTAGAAGGGTGGAGAACTGCATCCTGGAAAGGGGGAGCTACAAAGATTTGGAAGATATGACTGCAAACCAGCAGAAAGGATCTCTCAGAACTCCAAAAACAGACCTAATGTGATTCTTCAAGGTGTAGATGGAAATACAGAGAAAAATGTGGAAGTTCACAACAACAGTGATATACATGGCATGAAGTCTATTTCTGAGATAGGGCATTCAGCATGGGATATACCTATGCTTTGGAAATATGTTGACATATCAGAAAACCTCTGAGCAAAAAACCTGAGAAGTGGGAACCTGCATTTCCATAGCAATTTGGAATAAGTTCAGTCTATTTATTTTAGCTGCAGTTAGATGAGAGATAGTTTGGTCATGGGCTATAGTTACCTACAGTTGGAGAGATTCGCTACTTATAAAACAGTTAAGCTGGTGAAATACCCATAGCAAGATATAACGATTGGAAAAAAGACAGGGAGACACATTTAGAGCAAGAACAAAGTGCAAAGGGTACTTATCCACTACAGCTATTTCCACATGGTAGATGCATCTTTATCTGAAAATTTTATATCATGCTTAATATTTGTCTAAAGAAACAAAATAGCTTTCCAAAAACTTAGAAACTTGATGCATGGATTGTGAGGTGAATATCTACTGCCCGTTTCATCCAGTACAGGTAATACCAGATCAATGGAAGGTTGCTGTAGGATTAATAGAAGCTTGTGATCATTGCTAAGGGTGAGCTCCTAGAGAATGAGTTAGGGACTATCTATCTATATCAAGATTAACAAAAGATTTTGAGGATGTTTATTGTTTTTTCTTAATGAAGCATTGGGTCAGTTATAGCCAGTAAAGCTTCTTTTTAAATCAGAAAACAAGGTACACACTGACCTATTCTTAGCATCAATGTGAAAGTCTATTGGCAGGAGACAACGTCCATAAAGTGCACCATTTTGCCTAGTCTATTTAAAAACAATGACAACAGCTCGAAGCTAATTACTTACATACCTTAAAAATGTCACCTCTTTCTTATTTGGACAGGATCCTCATCTGTGAAAGCTGCTTCAATATGCTGACCTCCTAATAAATGGAGAATAAATGAGCAACATTCATTATGGAAGCAAAATACATAGTATCAATGCATTTTTATTTTGATTAGAGCTCAGGGCTCTGTTCCTTGAAAAGTCATTGGAGATCAGGGTTGTCAGTGAAACTTATGTTGAGAAAAGTTTATTTATACACATACACACATATATAGATATATAAAAACCAGCCATGTATAATAATGTTTTAGAATTATGTGATTAATTTAACTGGTTTTATGTTGACCCTTTGACAGCTTGGTCAATCTGCAACTGGTCTGTCAGAATAAAAGTAGGACCCTCTTGGATCGCACCAAAGTTTCACCACAAATTCTACTGCTCCATATCTGATGGCTGTTTACGGGAGATATTTGTGATCTGTCACATGGCAGGTCCATCTAGATGTTTGACGTGGAGAATGCATCTAGATCATCATATTTCCTAGACACCAGTGGATTTCTCTTTTGCAAATTGTCTAACCCCTTTTTGAGTTTGTTTATACTTTTGGACTGTGCAACATGCCATAGTAAGGAACTCACAATTCAACTTGTTTTTATTGCCTATTTTAAACGGGCCATCTCCCTGTTTGAATATAGGCTGCCTAGTCTTCCTGTTATGAGCAATATGAACAAACCTTACTTCCTTCGTAATATATTTTTAGAATATATATGAATATATTTATAAAAATATATGAATATTTGTAGACTTTCTTCAGCCATCTTTTAAGGTACCTTTAAAAAAAAAACACCTTTTGTAAAGAATTAAAAAATTTAGAAGTCCCCATCTAGTCAGTTATTTGCATGGAACTGCCCTGTGTCTGATCATCCCACTATACTTCCATTACCTTCCAATTCTGCTGTAATTTTCTGTTGTACCAGAACAATAAGCTACATCCAAATTATGGGCACATCAAATATCTAATCAGTTTACTGTTTTGTTTGAAATTTCTTTTGGAATTATTCTTGACAGTATTTACTTTATGGAATTTGAGAAATACCAAGTTCACGTTTTAATAAAGCTACCCAGTGAGTTCTCTTTCTTGAGTGGCAGTAGCTTGCTTAGAGCTGATTTCTCCATAAACTTTTTACCGTGTTATTTTGCACCTAGCAATGTGAATTTCAGCTACAATTTTATTGCCCAAACAGTTATTATGAAAGTCATAGGCAATTTCTACTTATGGCTTTAGTTTTGACTACCCTGCAAAATTTTATATCATCTTCAAAATTTGTCATTTGACAATATACATCCTTTTCCAACTCCACATTTTGCTGAAAAGAGATGGGGAGAGGAAAAGAGAGAAATCTTTTTTTTTTTTCTTAATGGTACAATGGAAATGTATCCATTTTAACGTCATTTAATTCACTACTTTTCTTCTTTTTAATTTCTCACAGATTTTTGCTGTTTTGTGTTATAAAAAGTTTCAGTCTGTGGGGAAAATTAGTGATACTAAAAAATATTTCTTTAATCAAATTCTGAGCGCTGGTAACGGTATTTTCTAAGGTATATGCTATCTAACAAATCTTACATTTTATTGGCTGTCTCATTTTGTTCTCTTTCATATTTCACATTTATGATATGCTCAGACATACCCCTGTTTTGTTGAGCAGGACTCTGTGTGGTCTTTGATGTAAGACATAATTTATTTGACAAGGAAATATGAGATGGTGCCCTGAATCTGCATTTAATTGATGGATTGAGAATTTTTAGCATTGCAACAAGACAGATTCTCATCCAATGTGTCATGGAAAGAGCATTCTTTTAATCTGTCCTCCTGTGAATTAAAATACATGTATATATATTTTGAGGAGTAATTTAAAAAATTCTTTATTGAAGGTAGTTAGTAGGGTTTTCATACATGTCTGACATCCAAATACTAAAAGTGATTGATGCTATTATCTGTTCTTAAGGATATTTTTATATCTATGAGAAGTGAGTGCTCGATTCTGACAAGTCTTCAGTGAATATCACTAGCATTACAAATGAATACTAGCTCTTGGTAATGCATTAAGGCGGCATATAAACACAACCCTTTCTCATCAGTGCAAACTTGCTGTGAGTTTGTGCTTGTAATTAAATCTTCTGCCATTTAAACATCAGGCATTCATCTCCATTTAAAAAACTTAAGTGATAATTAGATTGTTCTTCCACATCATTTTGCATAGGACAATGTAGCACACCAAAAGCTTTCAGAGACTTCAGTCAAGTGCATAGTGCCTCAACAAGCCATCTCATACCATCTTTTGCTTGTTAGTATTTTTGTTTATCATCTTCATGCACCTTCCATCTACCACTTAAAGTTATGGGATGCCCTCAATCTGAGACAATTGTCTTAAATTAATAAATTAAAATAAATCACTTATTGTTGAAGTCCAATGTAATGCCTTTCTGATGGTGGTTCTTGTGACATTTTCATATGGAAAACAAGGACATTTTTGATCACCTGCAGGATTTCTGCTTCTAAAGTTACGTATTAAGTTATTTTAGAGCTACACGAATGCTGGCAAGTGACCAGGTCACTGAATATGCCTCTCTGCTTTTTCTCTTAGCAAAAGGAAGCTTTAGGTATGGCTATTAAATGAATGCTAGCATTTAGCCTAAACTTCTGCTCCCATAGATGTCAATAAAAACACTGTCATCAACGTTAGTGGCAAATGGATTTGGCCACAAAATCAAAACAGAATTGTTGACAAAGAACCTAACCTTTCACCACTGAAAAGGAGTAGGAATCAGTAGAAAGGGGACTGAGGTATAATATCTTTAAGTTGATGCCCTTTGTTTCACAGAAACAATAAAACTAGACTATAAACCACATATTCAATTTTGCCTTATTTCACATCATGGTAAGTTGAGAAAAATCCATAAAGCAACCCATAGATATTCTAGTGTCAGCATAGTTAAAGTAAGAGATCCTAAACACATTTGCTCCCAAAGTATCAAGATACATGTGTGCTTATGTATATATTAGTTTAGGAGTACTTTAAAATCATTTAATCTTAAATCAGGGGATAAATTATTTTAATTTGTGCAATTCAAGATGTTGACCACATACTTTACATTTGACTAATTTTCTGCTACTAATGAAGGAAAACCACTTTTCATGTTTTTATTGTTTTTAAATTATTTTTAAATTAAAAAAAAAAAACTTTAAAATTAGCTAAGTACTGTGATTTGTTTCTGAGAAAGGACAAAAATTGCCAAGCAACTGCTGATTTTTCATAGAATATCAAATGTAGGCAAATATCCTCAGAAATACAAGAAAATATGATAGCAAAGTTTATGAGGTATTGCTGTCATCATGTTTTAAATATGTTCTTACATTTTGTTATCCATATGTAGGCGTTGAGGTAAAAACTATGAATTCAGATATTTATAATGTTTAGAAAATTCTGGTCACTGAAGGTTCAGATTATTATGTTTTCATTTTACATTAGGCAAGAAAGTATCATAGCCACAACAGCAACAGAATTGGAGAAGGTAGGGCATAAGCCCCAATTTCACTGATTACTGACTTTTGATTTCATTCTCCCCCAATTCAGACAGACTCATTCTTTCCTTCAGGATTTTAACATAATGCTTGTAGACCGTAGTTACTTCCTTCATACTTTCGTTTTGTCTTCACCACCACTGTCTGAATTAGGTAAATTTGATTTTTCTTAAGTAACCCTGTGGATTATCACATACACCAGAAGGCTCCCCTTTTCCTTGCAATTCCTATTCACATGCTGCAGAAGTTTTATGACTATTTATCTGTTCCTAGGACTGAAACAAGAAGACACTTACACATGTAACCAATGGCTTCACAGGGATTTCTTAATTACATATATCTTATTTTTCAGGCCCTTTAGCAACATAGTGAAATAAAACACACCTTCCCTTCTTTTGCCTCTGGTGCTGATAGACTGTCTCAGTAATTTGAATTTGTAGTACATGTATAACCTGTATCTTGTCTTTGCATGCCCGATGGAAACTCTCCCCTCCCATTATCAAATTATACTCCCTTTCTTCCATTTCATCCAGCTGGAATTTACTAGGAAAATGATATTTTACTAGTTTAGGACTCCTCCGCCCTTCACCCCCCCCCCCCTCCTGAGCATACATTTTTGGCTGCTTTAGAGAAGATCATGTTCTGTCTCCAGTACTTTTCCATAATTACAGCAACATTAAATGCAAAACAGAAAGAAAAAAAAAAAAAAAAAAAAACAGCAATGGCATTCCTCAGAGACTGCATCATATCAACAGCTGTCTAAAAGAGAACAGATACAGCCAGCAGCAGCAGCATTACAGCAGTCCTCAGATGGCCCTGCAGTGCTTGGTGCAACACCTTGGTGCTGCTTCGGAGACTTGAAAAGGCAGCCCAGTCTCCAAGGCTGACAGTCTCAAACTTGGTGGTGGATATGCAGCATCTCCACAACCCTAGCAGTACAGTGGTTACAGCACAAAATGATTTCACATAGGGCCATTGATTAAGCAAAAAGTGGTAGAGACTCTTGCACTTTCCTGAATTCAGCTCCAGTAACCTGTGGGTGAAACACTTGATGTCTCAGTATCATCACTCCCTGCACCATCACATTCATACTATGTCCATGGAAGCTCTGTGGAGAGGTAGACATAACATCTAGGTAGCATTTTTTTTTTTTTTTCTGCTGAGAAACGTGGATACGTTTTCTGATTTCCAGCTTTACTGACACTATCTCCTCCAATACACAACAGGAGTTAGTGCCTCCAGCTACGATCAGAAGGTACATGGGTAGGCCTGCTGGGGATCAGCTGCTCTCCCCATGTTGAGGGGTATGCAGGAGGCTGTGGTGGAGTAGTCCACATCTTCAATAGTCAACATCAAAAGGTGTTTACTGACTAGCTAGGTCCTGAAGTCAAAGGAAGAGGGAGATGACATTTATTTGCTAGCGAGACGAGTGCTAGCAAACTCTTCCAGTATCCCCTAACAAAGGTAATCTGTGTTACAACCAGTATCAAAACTATGCTTTTAAAATTTTCTGAAAAGCAATTTTTTTCTGTTTTTGTGATGTCTTACAGAGCCTTCAGAGACCAGACTAGTGACCTGGAAAGCCTGCCAGTTTTTGCCTTAACAAAGGCTGCAAAATCAGGTTCATATTAGAAAATTAAAATAAAAATAAAGGAGACATAATATACAGCAATGGCCTCCTTCAGTTGTAACAACCTCTCTCATTTTTACCTTGCCTGCAAATTTGTGTGATAAAATAATCGTCATTTGTCATCATTATGTCTTTATATCTTTCATAAGAGAACCACTCTCCTTGTTATCTTTATTCACTGCTGTAAAGAAAAAAAAAAAAGATAATGTCCCTTACTTCATAAAACAATGCTGTTTTAAAGCTTTCATTTTAGAGGTAGCTTAGGCCATGATGAATTGCTGAATGGTTGATTTCCTGACACTCTTTCTTACTAACCTTTCCTTACAGCTTCTGGATTGCTCTACCTGATAATTTGCACTATAATAATGGCTACAGTGAGATGTCTCTTAACTATTTCCTTTATTTTTAACAAGATTCTTAACACCCTCTGTAGGTGACAAAATGCAATTACAGACGTGTAGTGTCCCCCCGAGGCCGGTTGCTCGCAGATGCCACCAGTACTTTAGTAGCGCAACTGTTAAATGAAATGAAAACAAAGAATCAGATTCTCTAAACATCCACTTCAAATAAAAATTTAATTAAAAGTTATGAAGGCGTTTTATTGATTAACAATCTTAGTAATTAAATAGTGTAGTTGACTTTTTTTTTTTTTGTGTTGGATTTGTTCTTCCTTGGAGATCTCTAATTGTTGTATGGCTTTACATTTATTGATAACTCTGTTTGATGAATACAGATGCCACCTTTTATGGTAGTCGTTGACAGAGTAATCATATTGTGAGAAACACCAGGCTTATGTAGTAACAGCTGTTGCAGTTATACATGCTGATATCCATTGGGAAAATGTGTTTGCTGCTATCATGGGTACACAATAAATGGAAGGTGCAATAAAGCACAAGCTAACATTTTGAAAATCCTTACAACTCTAGGAACTTTATTGCAGATTACAAGCACTTTGATCTCTGTCCAGTACTTAAGTCTTAATTATCAGACTAATTGCACAGACTATGTTCATTTTCAGTGGTAATCCTTTCGTGATTAGCTTCTGTGTTCAATAACTGACTTATCCTTTAATTAAAAGGACTATTAACCTTAAGGCTGCTGCTGCGGTTTGGGATTAAACCTATACAGAGTTAATATTTAATATCATTGTAAAAGCCTTTGGTGAAAGGTATAGAATGAAAATATAGTGATTCCCTCCTTCACTGTAACTTGCTTTAGGAGAGAGCTTCATTATATATCAGCATAATGTATTTTCCTTTGACATACTACTAGCTTAAGTCCATTAAGTGAATGCAAGAATATGTATGCACTTTGAGCCCTTTTCTCATTTACAGGCAGGGCATACTCGCGCTGGATATTTCCCAAGTCATTCTAAACAGTCATGATCAGTGGCTGATCTGCAACACGCACACAGAGACAGGACAGGAGCAAGCATTTAAGGTCCTCCTTTTTACAACATTGAATTATTTTTTGTATTAATGGACTAGGCAGTGTTATTTTTGCTTATGTGGCAGTGAGGAGTTTATTTAGGAAAAGGGAAATGCTGTGTGAAATGTGCTATAGAGGAAAGGGTTCTACAGTTTTGACAAGGGCCACCGCAGTCCAACAGTTTGAAAGACTAAGAAGCAAATCCATAGTCAGTGATGCCCAAGTGCGTAGGCTGCCAAAAAGCCAGATGCTGCTGTGGGAATCACTGTGTATCTTCTAGTTTGGCATATGGGTCCTGATATGAGCAGCCATGCCTAATGCCTGCCTGTGACTTAAGGTTCTACTGCTACATTAATATCTTTGCTTTTGTTTTTATTAATTTGTTTTAATACCACCTTCCCTCTTTAATCTAGTCAAGCACTTCAGGCAGATTGGTTGAAAAGCAAGCTAGGTGCAATGTCAAATATCTGCTCTCCTCAATAGCCTCATTGACTCATGGTGTGGAATCTGTTGCTAACTCTACCTGGACAAACTAGACTTGTTAAAGACTGTCTTCGTCACTGAACTTGTTTGCTTACTTTGTATATGGTTAATTTGGGGTTAAGACTTAATTATTAGCTAGTTGTCATTAATGAGAGCTAGTATCTATTAACCAGCTGCTCAAACAACTTACAAGTTGAGTAGGAAAATGTATCATCTCCCACCCACATTTAAGGTAGTGACAATATCTCTATCATTTCAATGGGACTATTATTTCATTTTAAAGGGAAAAATATTCTTCTTTTTATGCGCACCACTCTAAGAATATAAGAAAATGTTCCCTACGTACAAGAGTTTCCTCCAATCTGTTACCTTCCCTGTATAACTCAAATGATATACATAGTGAGGGTGACCCGACCACACTCTTTCCTGAATGAAGATAAAAGCACTGTATTTGAAATCAATAGAGGTGACTTCTGGCCCATGATGGGAGTGCCTGGCTCCAGAATTATTATATGGTGTTAAGTGCTGACAGTGCAATAGGATTTTCACAAGACATAAATACAATGAGGGATCTCCAAGCCTAGTGCTAGCCTGAGAAACGAGCCTGTTCAGGCTGCCTAGATAGAGCATGCTGGAGAAACACAGCCACAAACAAATATCTCTTGTTAGATATAGAATGAAAGGCTGAAGTACTTGGCATTAAAATATTTCCACACATGCTATTTTAAGTACTTTAACTGAGCAACTCTGACTGAGTTCAGAAAGACAGCTGTGGAGACTGGACTCATATTCTGGAAGTTACTAGCTTTCAGAAGTTTGAGGATTACCTTGTATTTAGCTACAGTGTTCTGATGATTCATAGCAATTCCCTGTTTGGTCTTACCAGTCTAGTTAGCAATAGGACTGTTAATATTCATTGTCTCTTGCATAGTCAGTCAGCAAATTTTTATCTGAAGGCTAAGAAAAAATAATGGAAAACTCAGGGAGAATTGAGACTCCTGAAATATTCACTTAACAGCTTGAGAAATAGGAACTAAACATGGAAGATAACTCTCCATTTTCACTGACTAGAGAAAAGATGAATCTGTCTACATTAAAGCTGGTATCTCTCCAAAAACCTCTTGCTTTCTTTCCTCTTGCATATGTCATTGACATATAATACATTCATTTGAGCAGCTGTACAAAGACATCTCTCAAGGAGATAGCAACCCAGGCAGGGTGACTGTAGATACTGATAGATACTTCTGGTATCTTCAGAGACCCAGAAGCAGTGGGAGAAACATGGCATGGCACACTGGTATGAAGGCCATCACCAAGTCTGTATGTTTCTGAGTCACGTTTAAGGTTACTATGTTCCATCCACTCCAGTAGGATAAAAAGAAGTGGATAGAAATGGACATGTCAACTTGACAGAAAGGTAGTCACAGATACCATCACAGGTATATATTTTGTAGGAATAGTTATATGAGTAGCAACTTTATCTTTTTCATTCTCACCACAGAGCATGATTACACAGTTACTCATTTCTGTGAGCTTTCATATCTCTAACCTGACATCCATTTAACTATTTTAGTCACTGTACAGCTCTGTCCTAGTAAAGCAGGATAGTTATGGATCCAAAACCCCAATTCAGTATGGTACTAAGAATATGGTTAACTTTAAAAAGGAGTGTGTATATACTAAAACTCTGCTACAGGCCTAATTACTGTAGCAAGTCAACATTAAAGTCTCAGGAATACCAATGTATTTCAATTAAAAGTACAAAACCCCTATAATCTTATTAGAAGTTTAAAACCATTATGAAATACAGTTAGAGCATGTCAGAACCTACTATAAATATAAAAATTAAATAAAGGAATTAAAATGAGTGGAAAGGTTTTTATCTGGAAGTCAGGACTGAAGTTCAATCTAGAAAATATTAATAAACTCCACATTTAAAACAGGAGGTATTTGTCACAAACATGCTGCTTATCTACTGAAGTTGGTAAATATTGGCTATTTAATAGCTTTAACTCCATGTTTTAATAGATGATAATCAGACATTTTCATCTAGATGCTTCCACACCGAGGGTGGCTCCTGGGCAAACAGACTTTTGTCAGTGAATTCTGATTGCCAATTTTCAATGGCTGGGACGCAGTCTCCTCGTGTGTACTAGAGCAGACAGTTGCCTATCATGTTGTTCCAGTTGCTGCCAGCTCTTTGCTGATTTGTACAATAATAAGCACCTATTTCCATCACTATTGGTAATCTTGTCATTTTTGTGATGTCATCAGCGCAAGTCAGAACAGAAAAGGTCAGTGGTACAATGATGTACTGTATATAAAATGAGCCATTAAGAGAAAAAAAAAATGGTTAGACATTTAAATGACCAAGCTTGCCAAGGCATGGGAAAATATGTACTGAGATGGTCAGGATAGCTATATTTTGCAATTCCCATAATAAGTGAATAACTTCACCCCCACTGTGTTGGCCTAGAGCAGTACAGCATGTACTGCACAAGACAGCCTTGAGCTATGCCTGGATAAATATATATTTAATGACTGACACTAAGCATATTGAGTAAATCTTGTGAGTGTCCCGTATTCTGCCCTTAATTTATCTAGTGTCTATACTATAGAAATATATACAATTTGTATATAGTGTGTAGATGTTTACCATCTTCTGTATTAAAAAAAAAAAGTGACCAGTGTAACAAAACCTTTTTGTACCACAAATGAAGCAGGAGATAAAGTCAAAATTCAGACAAAGCATGATGCTACCAAAACATCTGAAATGAAGTTCCTATGCCTATACACAACACAGGGGGAGGAAGGGAGGGAAGAGGGGAAAAAGGGGACCCTGGGCTGCAATGAGGGGCTCCTGCTGATTGACCAGGTAATCCCACACAGAACAAGAGAAACACCTCTTTGTCAGGTCTTGCACATTGCTTAGCAACAGAGCAATCAAGTAACTCCTAACATTACCAGCTACTTTTCCTTATTTTTTTCTCCACCCTCCCTCTTCAAAAATGTGACTCAAGTCCTTCCAGCCACCTTCAGAGCGCATCACCCTGCTCCACTCAGCCTACAGCTCTCTCCAAACAGAATCAGCAGCATTTGGTATGCTTACCATATACAAGTGTATCATCAGCAAGCATTTTAAATTTGTGATAGTCACAGTTCTTTCTGTGTTTCCATCAGTACTGCTTACAAAAGTAGCAATAAGATAAGGAGAATGCGGGATTTGAGTGGCCTCTGATAAATATTTCTCTCTGATTCATTGCTGCATTTTTACAAGATGCTTTTGCTGAAGTTAGGAAGTGAAAGACCGAAAAAGCACGATTGTTCTACATCAAAACTGAGGGACGACCAGGAGTATGCTGTGGATAGGAGCAAACAGATGTTTGCTCTCACAGCTAATGGTGGCACAGTAAGGCAGCAAGTGGTACTGCCTGAAGGCTGTATTGTGTTGCCTACCATACTTCTCAGTGATCTTTGAATACAGGCAAGCACTGAGGTGATAAAATGACTAAATTATGCAGCTTATCGAAGACCAGAGAAGGCTGTGAGGTTGACAGGAACCTAACTCCTGATGGGAGGTACTCCTGATTAGGAGATCTCCTAATAGGAGATACACAACAGCAGATTAAATTCAGTGCTGACCAGTGGGAAGCAGTGGAGGCAGAAGAGTTCTGTGAGCATCTTACTATTTAACACTGGTCACTTAGCAATCGACAAGCTGACTCTGTGTGATAAAAGCTAAGGGACTTCCTTCACACGGGCCTCTTAACCACACAGTCCTCTGAAACTCTAGGTTTTGGCATCTCTTGTAAGTGGGGTATCAGAAAACTGGTTCCTTACAGCAACCCAATCTCCCCCCTGCCATACTTCAAGTTAAACATAACTGCTTTCATATCACCATTTGCATTTTTCTATTTAAGATGTGGGGAAGTCATGTGATTTTTATGAAGACTACAACACCAGTCTATTTGTATTGTATTTTTAGAGACATTGTATTGATTGAAAGAGAGTGGGCTAACCTGAGATGTAAACAATGACTGGCATTGGCCTTAACCCATGTGATTAATATCACTGATTTGTCATGCTGAGTGATGTGAAAAGAGAAACGATTGGTTGTTGATTATTGAACAGCTCAACACAGGGCACATTTGGCATGTCAGACGAGAGGCTATTCTAATGAGCTAGAGCTGCTGCCAATTACTTAAGAACCAGCGCCTCCTCTACAAGCTATTTTGTACATCTTCAAAATGTTTAACTAAATTCCAGCTCAGTAACAGATTGCAAATAAGATGGTTAGACTCAAGAACCTGTGCATATATATTCCTTTAGCAGGCAGGTGCACATGAGATGATGCTAATGGAGCCTTTCATTCTCTGGTGATAAGTAATTAACATATAGCACAGCAGTCAGTTTAAGAAAGGTTCAGTTCTTTGTAGAATCTGACAGACCTGTGTAATTGAAACATCCCCTCATAATTTTTATTTACTGGATTCAGGAACAAAAATTATCAGTACTGAAAACTATTAGAAGAACAAACTCTAGGAAGACAAACTCTAGGAAGAGACCTCTGATTTTGCATGGCCTGCTGTAATGACACTCTTAAATACCTAAAGCTTTGGCCAGAAAGAAAGCAAAATATGACAACCAGTCATAGAAGGTATAAATATTTCCATTACATCAGTACGGAGCCCACTAATCATAAATATCAGCTAAAACTTCTATTTTATTTTTTCCCCTCCATGGATGTGTGATCAAATTCCTCTTTTTTTTTTTTTTTTTCAGTAGCATAGACATTACCCATGTTCAGATTTTCCATAGTCCCATTATAAAAAACAAACAATACTCTGGCCATGCCCATTCAGCTACTGAACTGCCTCTACTTAGAGCATACACAAGGACACCTGATTTAGAGTAAAGTTCTGACTAGTTAAGTGTTCTTCATTTTAGTGCTTTTACATTACAGAATTAAAATACTTGTCCCGGAAACTCTAGAAGCTCCTTTCTCTGTAGTTTTAGTATGCTATCCAGAAAGCCAGACATAACAGAAAATAAAGATGTCCTCATTCATTTTGAGATACTTTTTAGTTTAAATTCTTCCTATGACAACTACATTG
The DNA here is from genome assembly GCF_009769625.2 of Cygnus olor. NCBI lineage: Eukaryota > Metazoa > Chordata > Aves > Anseriformes > Anatidae > Cygnus > Cygnus olor. Next base: position 17,749,832 of record NC_049174.1, on the reverse strand, counting down.
TTTTCCACTTAAAGTGTATATAGATTCTAACTGTAAATTGAATGTTGAAAAAGTGTGAGCTTTTGTGAGCCAGATGGATCTCAATAGGCTCTGTGACCATGAAATTAAAGGTACGTCAGTATTGTTTCTGGTTTAGGCACATGTGCAAAACAGCATGCATGCTATGTGCTAACGTGCACAAGAAAACGCATATTGAATGCCTCTCTCCTTTGATGAGATCAAATGTGTTTTACAACTGGAAGCCTATTTTAGTTAACTCCTACTGCAAGCAAGTTATTTAAGGTACACTAACACCATAATTATTGCTATTAAGATTAGTCTTTTTTTCCCCCCTCTAGATACTTGGCGTATGAAAAACTCTTAAAAACCATGTTTGTAATAATTTGTTTTGGGTTCTGTAGTTGAAGCACCTTTATATTTTTCCTCATGAAATATTTGCTGCCTCCAATCACCTGGGGAACATTACCTTGATGAAGCCACTGAAATATGCTCCATCAGTCTCAAAGGGTTTTCCTAGCCTACTTTTCACCCCTTCTTGCCAATTAAGCTGCCACATTATGTATGATAGTGAGGGTCACTTGTTTTTTCCAAGTGATATTCTGAATTGGTGAAGATGACAGAAGCATACTGGCCTAGTGAATAATTAGAGTGGATCTTAGAGCCCCAAACCCCCATCTTGCACTGCCACATGCTAACTATTTTTAACCTTAGCTCATCTCGTCTAGCAGGATACATGTGTTTTTGCCAGGAAAAACTACTGCAGTATTCTGCACTGGGTGTCTGTATTTTATATTAAGAAGCTATCAGATAAAATAACTAAAGAGATGTTGAAAAATATAAAATTTGAAGAAATATATATATGCAACACAAGGCTTACTTCCGTGAATAAGACACAACATTGTTGTCGGACCACATAACATTAATTACACTGTATTTTGCAAATATCTAAGCAATTCTTCATTCATTCACTTCAAATTCATGCATACATCAGTTTATAGAAAAGGTTAAAAAAAAAAAAAAGCAATCCTTTATGTTATAAGACCAAGAAGTGCTACTGCATAGTTCTAAAGCAGTAGTCTCCATTGTAGTCAATGAAATAAATCATCAGGTATAAAATGTTCAATCAGAATTTCTGTACAGTTTTGCCACTGGACAATCTCCAAATAACCACAGGAGACACAGAACATAACAGGATTTAGTAGTTTCATGCAGAGACAAATATTTGTGATTCTAAGTCAGACTTTCCAAAAGGAAGACACTTATCTTAAATGTTCAGGATTAATCCACTGCCTAAGACATTTAACAAAAGGGCTTAAAGGGAAAGTTACTGACATTGGATGAAGGTTTTAGTGAAAGAGCAGAGATGCCTTGGCTTGGCTAGCTTCCCTCATATAGCTATTAACAAATTTTACTGCAGTAGTGATCACCAGAAACAAAGGAGCAAACAGGACAGTAACGCAGGGCTGAGTAGTGACCTTTCTGCCTCCTTCCCCTCATTGTTCAGGTTGGAACAATGATGCATATTGTGACCAAATTCCTCAGCTGAGCTCTAATTGTGGACAGGGTGCAAGAACTAGAAGATTTGCCATTTGGAACTTGTAAAAACAAAATTAAAAAAAAAGATTCAGTCTTCAGGGAGTACTCAAGAGGTCATCTCCTTTTAAAATGTAACCACACAATTGTGTAAGTTCTCCAACCTCACACTTTTTGTTGCTCTGTCTTCCTTAACCTCAGAAAAGTCTTCCAGCTACAAGAAAATGCTGCCTTCTCAACTCCGCTGGAAACGGTGCTATTCACTACTTGCACAAGTGGCTGGGAAGCAGAAAGTAGATGCCCCAGATCACAAACAGAGATTCTGGGCAGTTTACAGCAGAATTACTGTTTCGACCACGGTCCATGCCTATTCCAAGCTATTGAGAGCTCCACCAACTCACCCAGCCCCAGATAAGCAGGCAAAAAATCCTCTCAGCCTTAACAGCATAGTACACCTTATATTTCAGCGAGTTTTTTCTTTCCCCTGCAGCATGAAAGTTTTTTGGCTAAGCATCCTTCTAATCAGGACATTTCAGAATTGTTTTCTATGCAGCACTTCACCTTCTCTACCTAGGATTGCAGTTAGCAATTTTGTTTCCCTCTGTCTTACTTCATACAATTTGCTGAAAAAAGAGTGGCAGCAATAAAAATTGAAAAAAATTGAAAATTGAAAAAATTGAGTGCAGACCAAAAAAAAGGAAAAAACACAAGAAACCCACATCAGTGTACATATGCTGGTCCTTTAAGATATTCTGAAACAGCATAGGAAGGGCAGTAGCAAGCAGGTAACTTGGATATAATGTTTATTTTAGAGTTAGTGATAAATCACTGTGAGATAATAATGGGAGCATATGTCTCCAACAGCTTTTCAGAAAAGGTGTTCTATTCTAAATGTAAACTAGTGGACCAAAGAGATAGTGAAGATTTATTTCCTCTTTCCTGGCAGAAATAGATTTCTTTCCTTAGCATATTAATGATGATGCATTAAAAATGTTTACAAAATACCATCACTTGAAATTATGAAATGAATGTAATTAAATCACCTACAAGCCCTTAGGGCTGTGAACACCAGCTTAAGCATTAGTGAGACAGATTGCAAGCTAGGATTCTGGTTGTTTCTCTCATGCTGGGGAGAAATGGAAATAGTATTGCGACTGATAGCCCTACCACTGCACAGAATGTAACACTGGAGCACAGCAGAGAGGAAAATTCCCAGTGATAGCTAGCACCAACTGGAAGTCCTGCCAACAAGAACAGCACTGCCAATTTGTATCTCTGACCAAGGTTATCCAGGAGAACATTTGCCATCATCTATTTTCCAAGCAGCTTACTTTGGAGTTGCTATGGTTAGGCTCAAAATGGCCTTGGGTGAAAAAGAAACAAAATCAAACCAGGGTGGCAGACCTAAAAGGGATCTTTGTCTGAAAAAGAAATTTTCCTAAGGAATGGTATCACCTGAGCATACAGTTATCCTGAGGACAGGACCAAGCTCTTCCAGTAAGCCTGTGAGACCAGACTGATGGGTACCTGCATTTGCAGTCACCCCTCTCTAAGGCTCCTGTGGGTTATATTGATAGCTGGACAATTATTAACAACTAGGCTCCATCACCTACAAAAACAAACAAACAAAAAAAACCCACACCACACTACCACCAAAAAAACAACAATCCATCCACCCCCTTTATTCTACAGCTTTGAGGTGGGTTGTCCTCATCCATGTTAAAAGCTTGAAGTTAACCCTGGCAGAGCAGCTCACCTGGTGAAAGATAGGGCACAGACATCCGTGGGCCCTTTATTTTAAGCTTCCACTGTCTCCAGATCTGCTGCGGCCCATGCAGCATATTGTACAAAACATGAGTAGCTTTTGCTGAGTGGGAAGGGGTAAAAGATCTACTTGTCACTCTAGACTTTCAACTGTTCGATTCCTCCTTGGATCCAGAAGCCTGACCAAGATTGCATGCCTCATGTTCAGTCTGGTCAATTTTTTAGCTCAGAAGCTAAAAAAACATGGAAATCAGGAAAGAGAAATTGTTTGTACATGATAAATCTATTTCTCTACTGTGTGCAGAAATAGTCTCACTTGTAGCACCATTTTTTTTTTTTTAAATCTTACAGTGTATGTTTTGATCAGAGAAACATCTGGCTCAAGCAGTCCCTTTGCTGCTTAATTTAAGAGAGAAAAAACTGTGAAATATTGTTTGAGTCCATCTTTAAAAAAAATTTAAGTTGTATATACATGAATTCTTACAGACATGACCTATGCTAGGACATCTCTGCAGAACTGTGCAGTAGACAACATCCAGAGAATATCTGATTCCCTACAAAACCTTGATTAAGTTTTCTACAGAAATATTGAAGAGCATAGTCTCACAGTTAATACAGTTGCATATGACATACTCCATCTCAGTTTGATAGTTATCTCAGCAACAACGCAAATGACTCATAGAAAAAGTTTTCCACAAGTAAACAAAAATTTCTGTTCATCACTTTTCAATTTTTCCAGGTCAGAAACCATGCAGATTCTGAAGGTGTTAGATATATGTACAGTTGGAGCCAAAAGATTTGCAAGAAGGGCAGAAAGTGCCAGGAATAGGAAGTCTTGAGCTTAAATTTGAGCTTTTGCTATGTGCTTATTGTATTCTTCTCAATAAGTCACTTCATGTTTTCTTTGTACTCTCATGCATAAACAGAGAAAAATAATCCTCATGAACATGTACTTCAGAAGTATCTTACAGCTTAAATAATTGATGCTCCAGCAGTACTTTAAAGAGTCTAAGTCTTTCCAAAGGTTTGCTTAGAGAGAAGTACTCTACATTTTCTGAGAATGACATTTCTGAGGTGTTCAAAAAATTAATTCAGATTTAATCTCCCTTTTTTAGCCTATCCACATATACAGCGTAAAGCAATTTTGAAGCTGAACACATTAACAACAGCAAGCAGTAACTCTATAAAACTCCTATGGCAATGTTTCCTTCATAAGCATTTGCCCCAGTTCTTGGGAAACATCCACCCAGTAGGATTGGGGTTCTGCGTAAAAGTTACGTGAGACAACACAGTGAAAGATTCTATTATATAGGACATGCCCCCAAAGGGTCAGATTTACAATACAAATATATTAGCAGTAATAAGTTGTAATATATATACATAGTTGTGTGTGTGTATATATATATATATATATATATATATGTAGTTGTAATATATATATATAGCAGTAATAAGTTGTAATGCTCTAAAATCCCTATTACAATGATTCCTTATTCAGTTCAGGAGGTGAATATCATGCAGACTGACAATTGCTCACACAACAAATGGCAAGGATAAAAGTGACACTGAACCTTCATCTTGGTTCCTCGGAACCATCCATCCAGTGATATTAGGGATTCACACAAGGCATATGTAAGAAAGCATCATGAAATGTTACAATATAAGGTTCTACTACATGGCACAGGCTGAGAAAGGGTCAAGTTTACCATAGATACATCACCAACTTCCAACTGCATACACTAACTTCAGGAGTATTTGAACAGCTAAGTACTATAGGCAAACATTCTGAATACATAGAGCATGGATATCTACATAGGATTTTCATCATGTGTTATACACCCTTCTGTAGCCAGTGTTCATCAGACTGGTAACGTCTTCCTGTTTCTTGGAGAAGAGGTTTCAAGTACCCTTTCCACCTTCTTCCCACAAGCTCTAGGGGCAGTGTCCATGCACTGACAAAACGTTGGACTGATATTACCGATGGTCACCAATAAAATGGGCATTTCAGTGTTTTACACCATGCTTTTTCCAAACTTAGCTTCTAAGCTACGTCTCCCCGTACACTTTACTGCTTTCCAACATGAACTGTCAGGGTCTTCACCAGGCACTACATGATGCCGGTGTGCACATACCAAACTGCAGAGGCAACCAAAGAAACAATCAAAAGGGTGCACATGTGACAAACTGAAAGGCAGCTCCTCTTATTTGAGGAAAGAATGGGCATATTCTAATTAGGAACCACACCTAAAATTCCACCTTGTAGGCTCAGAGCTTTCTATCCCTGTAATCAGTGCCAGTTTTTATTAAGTTTGTGAAAACCACTGAGACACAAGAGATGCATCACAGATTCTACAGCTACTGGTACAACGTAGCTCCCATTTGAAGTTGCTACCGTAAGGCAAAACATCCAAGAAGTATTGAACTTCATAGAAGCAACTGTATCCTAAGCCAGTATTACAATTTATGCATTAGATTTGCTACTATGAAGACAAAAGATGAACACTTCACCAGACCCAGCGTCTTACCTACACTGCTCTTCTAAAATGCACAAGAAGCCCTTTCAGCACGTGTGGGCAGATCTAGCTCAGTGGTGAAGCCCAGGATGTAGTTGCTTTCAGCCACTTATCACCACCTTCCTGAAACATTTTTACACTTAATTAAAGGCAATGTCAAAACCTGGAGCTCTCCTTTTTACTGAGGGCAACCAGTTGGTGTTGTACTGAGAGCGAGTCCCAAAGGGCACTTTTCAATTAATAGGGGTACTTGCCACAGCACTGCAAAAGGGATGGCTTTTGCTTAATAATGAATGCATCAACCTACAGCTAGTGAAAAGAGAGTGAGATTAACACTAGTATTTAAGAGGTTTCTCACATAAGCAACAAAATTAAGGAGAAAAAAATCACTTTGTTGCTTTATCAGTTCAGTGCTCTCCTTTAATCATTGTTTGAAGTCCATCTTTTTTTTCTTTCTTTTTTTTTCCTTAACCTTTGTGGGTTGCAGGAGTGCTACATGCTGTTAATAATAGCACTATGTCGATTTTTTGTGTTACAGCAACAGCATCTTTTCTTTTAATATTTTTTAAAAGATAACGTTAGGGTAAGTTTCTCTTATTTATACAGCTAGCTTCAGCAAGACTATAAGAAATTTTAAAAAGGATAGAAAAGAACATAAGATAACTTGTGTAATTAAAAAACAACAACAACAAGAACACCCTTACCAATCTTAGTTCTCAGTAAATAAAATGCTTTCAGACTCTTCCAGGCATGTTAGAAACATTTAAAAGCACTTCCCAGAGCTCCTGAGAAGTACACGTCTTCTGTCAACTCAACACTGCACAAACTGAGCAGGAAAAACTCCCTGTTACTCCTTCACATATTTCAAGGTGTAAATGGAAAGGTACTGTGTCTGAAGTCAGGTGGTAGCACTTACCCTCTAAGACAGCTCCTCCCAAGACCAGGTTTTACCTCCATCTCCATGGAACCAGTACAAAACCTCAGTGCATCAGGTTCCAGGGAGTGACCTCAAATACTCATGTCTGTCGCCTATTCAAAGGCACGTGACAAAATTATGAGCTAAGTTCTGTTGATAATCAAACTGAAAATGAAGGTAGTTGCTCAAGGCCTGGTCTTTCTGTCCTGTACTGGTAAGGTGATCCAGCTGACTAGGCCAGAAGAAAGGCACAACATTATGGCCTCTGAGCCAAGTCTTGAACAGACTATGGAAAAAAATTAGTTTAGCTGCTCCAAAATGGGAAGAGATCCTCTTGCAGTAATGCAAATGGAGTTGATTTCAGATCAAACAGATCAACATTTATGGGTCAGACCCCTCTGAAGGAAGTTAGGACACCCACTCAGGGTGCAAGCACTGAACCGTGCACTTCCCTGAGGTGACTAGTTTCCTGCAATTTGTGTTTCCCAGGCCTTAGTGATACAGCTTTGGCAGCTCTAGAATTTCAGGACTCAGCCCTAAAACCAAGGTATAATATCTATGGTAGCTCAGTCCAACATAGGCTAGCTGTTGCTGGAAGTCATTCCCTTTCCATCTCTGTGTGGCAGGAAACATTTGGACATCTCATCCCCTCCATGTAAAGCCAGTGGGCAGGTCTGGTCCAGGAGGCCTGGTGGGCCAAGTACCTCAGGACTCTGTGCAGCTTTCCTGCTCTGAGCATTTTTTGTTCTGCTTTGAAGGTCATGTGCATTTGTTCCTTGGAGTGAGTACCAGAAATTAGACATTACCTCTACAAATGCGATGTCAAACCACCAGACAATAGTTATCTCCTTTAGAGAATATAAATAGTCCATTTGGAATAGAATAGCAGCAGCAGAAAACAGTTCATCTCAGAATAACCTTACAGTGGTGGTTAGGTGCTTTCCTGGAAAACATTTCATTCTTGAGTAGCCAGTAAGGGAATGTAACTTAATCTCAAGTGAGAATTTTAGCTACTGGTCTAGAGGATTTAAAAAAAAAAAAAAAAAAGAGTTCCTCCTCCATTTTGTGACCTCAAAATGAAAAACATGGCCAGTCAGAAGTATAAGAATGTTTAAAAACAATCCACAAAGTGTTTCAGGTTGACTGGAAAAGCTATTTTAAAAATAAAAATAATTTACAAGGCCATAAAAATGTACCCTATCCTGCGTGAGTGACATGAAATAAATCTATGGCTCATCTATATCAAGCTTTGGAGATGCTATACAGAGGGTGTTTGTAAGCAGGCATGTGTATTTTCTGAACATTTGGATATATATTTTTGATCACAGTTGTACCTTTTTCATTTTGTGTTCCAACGCTCCTTTGAGGCTACTCATGTACCATACTGGCTTGAAGTGGTACATCTGTTCCTTCATTATGCTCTGCTCAGGTCTTTAAATACCTGGAGCAAACCCCAGACTCCAGATTTACCTGCTATTTTAATATAGCTGAACTATCTCTTCTCTACTTGGCAGTCAGTGTTATTGCACAGACTGTATAGTTGAAGATCATAAATTTTTCTTTGTGCCCAATAAATGCACTCTTTCAATAGGTTAATGCTTCTATCCTGCAATTATTTCAAACAGGTGGGCACTCTGACACTTGCCATTAGCCAGTCCACAACACACAAATGTATTGATCAAGTCAAAGATGCACTTCTGACTTGTGCTAATCAATGTATCAGTTCTCCAAGGGTTTTTACAGTGTAACGAGCAGGAAATATAAACACCACTGCTAAGTTTCTCTCTCTTCAGGGAGCAACTGAGTGCACATATAGAAGAGCTGATGTACTGATTCACAGCAAAATAAAATGACATCTCCAAATAAAATTTTAATCTTAAGCTTGTAGGTAAAGTTTTGAGGAAGACTGATAGGTAAAGTTGCAAAGTTTGCAGAATTAGAGCACTTAATATACAGCTATGGAGCTACTGTGCAATTGTACCTTTTGTTGTAAGTTTTCCAGAGTTAACCAGAGCTTGACATGCCTTTAGGCGCCCCAAAGAAGCCAAATGATGTGACAGGGAGTGTTTTTGATGAGGAATTAGTAGTTTCTGTCCCACTAAGCTAGGGCCAAACACATTCCTTAGGGTGTTCTTGGGATTTTTGCTTTTGGAGGTGATATTCTGAAAGTCCCTATCAGTGGATGGTCTTTAATTTACCATGCTTCACCTTCAGTCTTGGAGTTGCAGCTCTATGTTGACAGTGCCATGCAACAGCCATGCATTTTCTGTTAGTCCAACATTGTTTACAAAAATGAACAAATGCATTCTGTGCATGCAGTCACTGAAGTAAAGCTTGCTGAATGCTGGCATCATAAACATATTGCATTCAAATTTAGTTAAGGTTGAAGATCTCTTTTTCATATGAAATTTGTTGAGCCTTTCTATACTGGATCTTTCATTAAATAATCAGAGAATAATACATCTTCTCTGCAGTCAGTGATACCATTTGCCACCCTCAGTAAAGTTTTATGTTGTCTCTGATAAGGCAGCTGATGAAGTGTCAGATAAAGGGCATTGACAAGCTGCAGTTAGGATTCTGGGTCAGTACAAATCAGTGTTGACCCCAAGGTCGTGAACAGTATCTGAGGTTACCTGAGGTTTAGGTAGCACAACAAAAACGATGCAGAGAAAAAAAGTCTAAAATCACTAAAATCTTTTGCTTGCAGTAAAACAGTTTACTTGAAATAGATGGGGAAAATAATAGTATACTCTGATCAATCCCTCCAGTTTTTACTGTATTCCCATAGTTACCTTCAGCCCCTAATGACAGGATGGGAGTCTATAACTCTTTCTTCTGGATCTCAAAGTACATACACCAAATCCAAGTGCTAGGCTTTTTTATGTCTTTAAACCAAAGATATCTGAATCAGTCATTTTTATAATGTCTCTTGAAACAAGAACTCTTACTGAAGCTTTATGTAAATATATAGCTAAATGCTATCACCAGCTGACCCATTTCCCATTGTCTACTATATATCAGGGACAAAACTCCTTCTGAGAGGCAAAAATGCAACCTAGGAATTCTTAATCCCAAAATTCAATGTGTAATCCACTGGCACAGCGTGTGTCATATATTTTAATGGCCAGTGTACATAGATACACGTGTACAACTGCAAGCAGTTAATGGGTTTACTCTTTTAATGGAGGAAGTCTTGGCTGCTAATCTGAAGGCCCTGGGTTCAAGCCCTACTGATGACCCAACTTAAATTATTGTTTTATTAAGTAAAGACTTAAATATGACTGATATAATTTAAGCTATTTAATCTTCCATTATAGAATGATTAAGATTCATCCATCTGTTCTATAATCAAAGATTAATAAAGTTATGAAGCTAATAGTATAACAAGTGTTTTTGCTAATCCCAAATTGTTGGGATAGTTCTCATCTGGGAGCGGTGAGGGACACAGCAGGAGGAACAGTCCATCTCTATTAGGAGTGATTAGTATAACTTTAAGCTATAATTACTTGGATACATTCACACAGGAGACTGCTACCCAGCCATTAAGTATCCTTAAGAGGATGATCTTCTCTACCAAAAGGTCCAGCAGTTTTTCTGACAGTTGAGAAGTTTATCTCCACTAAGTGCCTGAAGGGTGACTCAGTGATTCATATGAATGACAGGTGGTTTTTGTTTGTTTGTTTTTTTAAAGTGGCTGACAATAAAAAAATAAAAATTTAAAAAAAAAAAACAATAAAAAAAGATTCTATATCACCTTTCTATGCTCATTCCTCTAAGGGGATATCCATCAGTTAAATGGCAGGAAGGTTTTACCAAGCTGAAGGCATCTTGTGTAGCCTACTATCTCCATACTAGTCCTGCAGAATCAATAATTTCTTTGGCTATTTGGCATTACCACTTCTTCAAACATCTAGAAAGAAACCAATGAAGAAAATATGAAATCCTGTGGGAATGTTTTCTACCCTAGAGCCATGGTGTACAGCAAGAGACATTCTCAGGTGCCTGCCAAGAACAGCTCTGTGCAGTACAGGTCTGGCAGCTCATGAGTATCTATCAATAAAAACAGCAAAACAGCGACACAGATAGTTTGCCTAAGCATTCTCAAAAAGTACACTGAGGTCTAGAAGTCAAGAAAGCCATATTCTCCCTGCCTTAAAGGTAGACAAGTAGAGGATCCAAAAGGTAAAACTAATAACTCAAGAACTGCATTTATGAGACAAGGCAGACTGAGAGTCTTCAGAAAGTTAATACTGGTCAGTGCACAGATGGAAGATTTTTTACAATCCTTTTTGGATACTTTTTAGTGGTCGGTTTTTATTTCTGATAGGAGCTGAAGACAGCACCTAAGCAAAAGGTGCTTCTGCTATTTAGCCAAATTGCTAAATGAAGAGAAATTTCACTGAGAGTGCTTTGAAGCCAGTTCTATAATATCAGAAATAATCACGTCATTGTAACTGATCCATCTGAAAATTGTGCATGTTCCCTATACTCTTTCTTCTTCCCTTTGCAGAATGTTGTTTAAAAACTCATATTTCTAGTGAATTGCATGGACCTTCTTCTAACTTCCTATTTGAATTTTAGCTAGGCCCGAAGTAATCTCCTTCTATTAGCATCAATCTTTAAATGGAATGGCTCTTCTTCCTCTTTCTATTTCTTTGCTGTATGCAAAGCCAGTATCATATATCTTCATCAGCTTTATTATTACTAGCTTAGCCAAGCCTTGTACACCTGGAGCATACCTATATTCTGAAATACAATAAGGTACAGAAATCTAGAGAGGGCATCAAACGTTTACATTCTTACCAGATCTAGTGCACTAGTGGCTGGGGCTGTATACACTAGCTGATTACAGGGTGACTTTCACATGACCTTTTGTTTCTGACGAAATCCCAAATAGTACCCAGAATACTTTTTAATATTGCATTAACTTTAATTTAAAGCTTGCTCCCCCACCCCACCCCAATTCTGCCTATATAATATTCCAGTCTTGTTCCAAAACAACAAGACCTTCCAAATTTGCATCAGCTGCAGAGTTCATTAACCCATCTGTTTTGTGGCAAGGTCATCATGAAAACATTCTTTCAACTCTAGATTTTGTCAGTCTTTGAACTAGTACCATTCTTCCAATAACTTCCCCATTCAGCTCAGCTAATTATCTCCTATTTAGCCAGTTTCTTGCTCATCTGATCATTCTTTTGCCAATGCAATATTAACTAATGTTTACTTGAGACACCTTACCAAAACCTTAACTGAGCTGCCAGTTCCATACATTTTATTCACAGTCCCACACTTGACTTTTCAGGCTTTTTACCTTCAGCTTTCTCACCTTCCCTTAAGGCTATGATGTACTTCTTGAGTATCACTTACTGGAACTTCTGCTTGCCACCAGTTCCTTAGTATTTTCTCTGGCTTTATTTTTTTCTCACAAGCCTTCACAAAAAGCAGCCAGCAAAACTCTAACAAGCTCCACTTCATTTTCAGTACTGACACCTGCCTGTGTTTGCATAGCAGGAGCTATTGCATTGCCCACGAGCTGAGCTCTGTGCTTTCACAAGGAGAAAGCTCACAGTTGTCTCTGCAGACACAAAAAAAAACCACAATCTCTAATCCTTAAAGGTGATGCATAGAAGAACAAGTAAAATCTTTATCTCATAACCGTAAGAGAAATAGAACTTCTGCCCAATTTGTGTAACAGCATTTCCAGCTCAGAATATGTCCTTGTCTGTCTGTGTAATCTGGTGGGTCTTTTTCAAAGGCTTTAGGTGCAGAAGTTGAATGATTGCACAAAAGTCTTGGTTCAAATTTCGATTTCAATAGAAGTACATTTTTAGTTAATATGGCAGAGAAGAGTGAGAGGACTACAGATGCAGACTCAACTGACAAAAAATAAAAAAGTGAAGTGAAGTGAAAAGAAGGAAATTTTTTGTTTCTTCAAAATTCTGAAATTAGGCTTTTAGAGCCTAACTCAAATACGAATGCTCAAGGTATAACTGTGGGAATAGGGATAAGAATTAAGATAAGAAATGAGGAAACACAAAACATAAATATTAAATGAAGGGTCACCTAGAAACTTCTTGAGTGTTTTTCCAAGCTTGCTGCCCTCTGATAGCTTAAACAAACTGCTCACGTCCTCATAGTGTTTCCTCAGTTTCAACTTTTTATTCAATTTTCTTGAGAAAGAACTGAACAGAAACCAACACAGAACTATGGTGAGTTTTGACATCTTATTTACTCAGTAGGGAGATAACTTTCAAAGATAAAATATCACTTTCCTTCTGAATAGTAAGCTTTGTATTTTTTTTCCCTACTTACCGCCTTGCCTAGTTGCAAGTTGCATTAGTTACTGCCACTACAAATGTTTATCTCATGAGCAAGGACTCAACGTTATGTCTATGCCTACAAAGGGAAATAAAGAGGAAATACTTTCTAGCCTTTTACATCAACTGTGGAGTCAGCAAATGGACCTTCATTTTAACACAAATTCAAATATATTTAGAATTATTTACTTATATTACTTTGCTTTTAAACTGAGTTACTCTGGTAACAGGTGTTTTTTTTTTTTTTTTTTAAATATCTGAACAGTATCTCTAAATCACAGAGTTCCTGATATAACTGTTAAAATGAAGCCTCTCAATTTGTAAGCAACTAAAAACAGATAATTGTAATTTCAGCAAAATGTCAGCCATTTTCTCCTGCCCCACAATAAACAGCCACTGAATGTCCAGCAGTATCATGCAAGTGCTCAGAGATCTGCATGTACGCTGACGAAACAAACATGTACAGGTTGAAGTAGATACAAAACGAAGTGTAGCATGACACATTTCAGATTAAACAGAGATGTCTCTGTGGTACAGTGTTGTCTCTGCTGTTTTGAATGCTATTGGGACAAAAACACTGATTTAGAGTAAAAGATGCTATTGAAAACTGCAAAGCCTTCCTACTCCTCCTTCCATCGCAAGCATGTGGCTATGTCTGCCACTAGGTCTAATTACTAAATCTGTCATAAATTGTCTCCATACTCAGATTCTGCTGTTTTAGCAAAACTAAGATCTGTATCAGGCTATCATAAACACACTATGCCAGGTCAGAAAGTATTACTTTGTCCTAATAGAAGTAGCTTTCTATGGGATCACATCCCACATATTGTATCACCAGTACTGAAGCTCTCCTAATGTCTCATCTATGTGTATGAGTATAAAAATCATGAAACGTCAACTGTTCCCTGGATCTGTGTGCACTGAGTTACAGTCTGGATTAGAGCCTTAATCCAGAAGAAGAGAAGCAGTCCCATCACAACTCTGTTTAGACAGAATAAGATTGAGGACTTTTGTTTCAGACGTCCCATAAAAAATGAAAATAAATGGAGCGATTTATTCTGCAAAAGTTCTGGAATCCCCAGAGCTTTCCACCTGGTCCCCAGGGACGAGTGCCACACACATCCCTGCCACGAGCACCCTGGAGTCATTGTGTCCTTCAGCCAGTAAGACCTGGGCTGAGCTGGAGCAGTGATAGCTCATGGTACAGTCCAGTGGTTGTGAGTCAGCCAAGGTGGCAATTTGATACATGCTCTAAAAAGCCAGTCGGTCAGCTACAATGCCTATACGTTGCCAAACCACTGAGTACCGTGGCTTCTGAAAGAATAGATCATGCTCCTAACAGTGATCAGGATCATTTGGTTAGCTGTAAACTTTAGTTTCATAAAATAGGTAGCGGTAGATACTGGAGTTTTAATTTCTGCATTTCCTCTTTCAGCAGAAAGACTTCCCATTTTAGTGCATTACAATATAGGATATAAAAATAGTTTCTCTGTCATCACAGCTGCATAAATATATAGTCAGATACACTCTGAGCAGAAAAATTGTTAATCAGCTCACATTATAAAAACTAAATATTGGATTGAAACACCAAATACTTTGCAGAGTTTTCACTTTATTTCACAAAAGAGATTAACTGGATTCAAGGTGGGCTCACAGACAGTCTATTCTAAATTGGACCAGAAATCATCAGCCACCTACAGTCTGAATTTGACCCCATTATATTAAACAAAGAGCCCTGAGAAATAATTGAGCTGGGAGCTGCACAACAGCCTAAACCCCTGCTGGCTGACAGTGTCCAGCAGAGAACAAATGAACCCACTACTAATGGTAGTCAACAGCTTCTTCAGAGGATTGAACTTATCAACCTCTAAAGAAAAAAACAGTATTCTGCCTGGTCCTTAAACAACTAACCTGATGTAGAAAACTGGACAAATTCTCAGCTACCGCAGCTCTTCTAAAATCAGAAGATCAATGAGAATTTAGATCAAGATCTTGCCATCTTCTCTTTGCAAAACCAAGCACGTGAAAAGCATACCAAACATTGTTCAGCGCGTAGGATCCTGCTAACTCGTGTAGGCCTCAGAGACGGCACACTCTCTCGGCGGCCTGGGAGCAAAGACAGAGGTCCCCAGGAGCAGTGATGCACAATTCTCACACCTCACTGTGCACGCGGGCTGACTAAGAGGTGTGCTGGAGGTGTGCTGCTCCCCTGCAAGCACGGGAAGCCTCTCGTGTGCCAGCAGCTCAGCAGAAAGCACAACCACAGGCTCTGAATTCGTCCTTCTCCAGCGACGGCTGCTACCTGAACTGCAGAGGCAGGGTCAGTTTTTTCCACTTTTGCCTTTTTAACACAGCGGAGCATTAAGTGCCTCCCGCTCCAGAATAAATTGTGTGGATCCACTGCTATGTGGGCTGCAGGCATAATAAGGAGTGCTGTGAATCTGCAAACACAAAAGTGTTGATGACTTCCTGGCAGTGGCCACTGCTATCAGCTATGGCTGGTGACATTCATGCTGCAAGTTAATGGAATAAAAACCAGCTTCCTACCTAAATTAGTTAGGATAGTGAGCCCAGCTGCTACACGGTGAAGAGAGAATTAAATAAACCCTGCCCCACTTAGACTCTCCAGCACATGGTGATTTCTCTCACAAAACAGCATCTTTCAAAAACCCTTCCCTTCTTTCACAGTAGCCATGCACACAGGTAATTAAGCCAGAACCCCAAGGTGCTGCTTCACCAGGCCTGATCCTGCTGTACCCACAGTGCTTGGGCAGCTTTGCCTGGGGCAGAGAGCCCTGTGGCACTGCTCTGTGCTGAGCCGCCAGCTCAGGAAGGAGTGCACTCCTCCTCTGGCCAAACACCACGAAGGGGAGAAGGCTCTCCTTCCCAACCTGGAGGGGTTTCCAGCTTCGCACACCTGGCCCTGAGCTATAGGGCTTGTCCTTGAGAGGTGTTGGGGAAGTGGGTGGCCAGCACAGAGACCTCAGCTAATCTGAAAAAAAACCCAGCTTGTACGTGCTAGAAGAGCTTTACATCTTAAGAGAAACTCTTTTCATATTTAAAGTGTAATGGTAAATCTTTTTTTTCCTTGACAAATTGATCAGTTAAGCCCTCCTCGTGTTCAGATGCCCTTCTGAGCACAGGAACTTGCAGTTCAGTCCCAAGCTCCTGCACAGCCTGGCACAGAGACAGTCTGTCATCGACAGTGCGCACGTACGGTACACCGATAATTCTGGTACCACGTAGCAGGTCACTCTGATTAGGGCTCTTTTGCCATACACTGTGTTTTGTCTTTTTTCTGCAGCTGATCGGGGGATCTCAGAATTAATTAAATCTCTTGATGTACTTAGACAGCTTGTGGAGTAAGTGGTAAGGTACTAGAGACACTGAACTTGTTCATTTGATTTCATCTCTGTAACCTGAGCTCCAATTTAATGCTGTATCTCCTACCCTGTTGAAGATTAATTACTGCACCAGTTAGCAAGTCATCTCACCTGCTTTCATTTGTGAAGAGTGTAAGTCAGGAGAAATGTAACTCAGGTATTACTTGGGCTTTGTATATGACCAGTGAAAAATCAGTTTAGAGTTAAATATATTTAGCACTACAACACTTTTTCTCACAACCAACTCTAGGTTGTAAAACCTGGTCAGGTTATAGGTGAAGCAGTATGACTGACATTGAAATTCTGCTTTCATTTGTCCCACTACAGACACAGACACCCTCAACCCCACTCCCAGTTCCAGAGGACTTTCCTGGGTTTACATGTGTGCTTGGGAACAGGTGTCAATTCTCTGGATTATTATTATTTTTAAAGGTGTTATGGCATGACAGGAATGACAGCCTGAGTATTGACAGGGGCATGTCAGAATGGGTTTTGTCTTTATAGTATACACCCTGTGGGCTCTGCAGCGCCCTGATGACACAGACAAGGGTGTGTGAGTGGCCCTGAGACCCTGCACAAGGACTCCAAGGTATCCTGTTGGCAAACACCTCTGCTCCAGAACCTGCAGGTGTTTAAATAGGACACGTATAGAGAGAGCTTAAAGGGACTCCATGTTATGGTGGCTGTGCAATGAGGAGGCACACATAACAAGGTAGAGACTTCAGGGAGGAAAGCAATATAGACACACTCTTCCACTTGAAAGATACGTCCAAGAAGTTTTAGTTTGTTCACTGGAGAGTAACTTTGACAATCTAGTGACTAGGGGAATACTAATTTTAATTCATCAGACACTGAGCCAAGCATATTTACCTGTGGGAATCTAAATCTATTAATTCCCATCCATTTTCTCAAGTCCACAATAGGTACAAGTCTACCTTTAAATACACCTCAGGTTTAAGACAATCTTCATTAATGTATTTAAGTTCAGCAAACCCAAGCACTAGCCACAAACAGAAAGGTTCAGGTGATGCTATGTTCTGGCCTCGGCAAACCTAAGTCTGCATCACAGCTTCCCCAGTGGTCATCTCCTTGCTCCCAAGAGCACAGCCAGCTTTGTAGGCAACCACTTGCAATCATATATATATAAGTGTGTGTATATATATATATATATATATTTAATACATATACAAGACAACTGTGCATCCTTATATGCTGAAACTTGCCAAGCCCTGGCGGGCAATTGTTTTACACATGAAAATTTTACCTATGATCCCTGTACTTCTTAGCATTCCTGTTAATTTTGTCATTGTTTCTTGCAGTGCCCATTGGCCATGTTCTCCTGCACAGTGGCATCAACATTCCCACCTTTGGTACCTGAAGTATAGTCCTTACACAGTCTTTTCACCACAAAGACACCGTTGGTTCGTTCCTAGACTCCCTCATCCCAGGAAGGCCATAGGTGGCTTCTTAGGGTTAATGGAATTTTCCAATAACTATCCCAGGATCCGATCTCTACACTGTTTCACCCTATAGCTTCTAAAGGACTGCTTACAGCACCATCAAGAACCCGCAGCAGTTTTTTCCAGGAATATTGTGAAGACCAGTATTTGTTTTCTAAAGTTTCTTTTAAGTTCCTTCAGTTATACATCCTAGAAATGCATCCAAGCACAAGCGTTGCTGTCTGCTTTAGGAGGGCACCAGGTTGCCTGTTACAGACAACATGCAACAAGTCTCGTATTAATTCAGACGTCCATCCCTTATCTTGACATCTGAAAATGGCACCTTCTGGCAGCTTCCCCTTCGGTATTGTCTTTCTTTTAAGGATGATGTATAGTGGCAATTTTGCTTTATCTGCTAAGACCACCAGCAAAGTGGCAATCCTGTTTTTTCATTGACAGTGTTTTTGATAAGTGATTTGGGCCTTTTTTATTGCACGGTAATATTATGTCTGAAAAACCCAATGCATGTCTGAAGAAAAACACAGATCTTTGATTTGTGTTGCCTGTGTGCATTAGTAAACATTTGTGGATTTCATGTATTGATTCATATTGTTGAAATTCTACTATTTTTTCATATAGTTAAAACAGACTTTACCCTAGTGTTGTTCTACGTTAACTTTATAAGCATGACTATTACCTCATTTATATGTGCCAACAGACATGGGTTTTGACTTTCAGAAGAAATTTTTAATTGTGATGGGAACCGTGAAAGGAGCCCCTTCTAAAACTAACAAATTATTTTTGTTAGGAATTTCCTAATCTAAATAACCCTTTCTGAATTCCACTATTAATAGATTTTTTTTCTTTCTATAAAACCTATGCAAAGACAGTCATGAATCTACTACGAAGTTTTCATATGTCTCATACCGTGATGCATAATGTTTCCAAAGCATCTTCAAAAGGCAGGAATCTACTACTTTAAGTATTCATTAGCAGTGGTAATTGAGATGTTTTAGAGAATAAGGAGGAAATTATACATATATATAACATAATAAAAATTATATGATTTATAAATCAAGGGTAAGCAGTAGAAAGAGTTCATTCAGTCCCTGGCTTTGAAGGAACCAGTGCTCAGAGCAGCTGCTTTGGTTGCTTTTAGCTGATGTTTTGAAGAGGAGGAACAGGAGAGCGGCAGCTCTCAGAGCTTCCCCTCCCTGGGGTGAGTGGTGCAGTCTAATTAGGCAGCGTCTCTAGTGCAAGGCTATACTAGAGTAGCTAAGGAAGATACTTGTCATTGCTTACCATCTTAATAATGCATCTTCTTATTGCATCTTTTCTAACATCTCTCCATTACTGTAAATCTGTTTTTTAAAATGAAAAAAACAAAGCAAAACAAAAAACTAATCAACAAATCCCATAACATAAAACCTCTTCTAATGATAAAATTAATATTTTTTCTTTTTTTCTCCAGTGCAGACATACTTACAACTGGGGTATGAGGTTTCTCCCTTAATATCCAGCATCCTGGCACATTCCTTCTTAGTGCTAAGAGAGGAGACAAATAGGTCTTTCCCCTTAAATTATACTGCCCAGCTTAGGAGCTGGAAACACAGAGATCTGTGTGGAAGATGTGTCTTCTGGTGACCAGCACAGCTCTTGAAAGCTTTCTGGTGTGACCAAGTTAGTGGGGAAAAATGGAGGAGTCTGTTGCTTGTTTGGATTACAGGATTTTTTAGCTCTTAATTTTGCACCACATGAGGGTCATTCAACTGCCTTGTTTTCGAGAAAATCATACTTTGTGCATTTACACAAAAAGTACCACTAAACATGCAGTAGAAGAAAGGAGTTGTACTGAGCTCTGTGAAGCTTTGTGGGGACAGCAATCCTTCTCACAATAAATATCTTGTGGGCACATCTGAAGGGGGTTAGGAGAACAGGCTGCATGGTGGCAGACAAGGTAACTGAAAATGGCTGTGTGTCTGTGAGTTTACTGTGGGGACGCACACCTGGTAATACATGGTGCGAGAGATGCTCCTCTGTGCAGACCCACAGGTGTGTCCTTGCAGTGCTAAAGCACCTCCCAGCTGCCTTGGGATCAGGACACCACAGGGTTTCTCTGGTGACAACCCACCAATTTCTCCTGCTGTCTTCACTGTACTCTTTCTCCATTGTAAATGCAAGGTAGCTCCAAGTAACTTGCCTATTAGTCAAAGAAGATGAGTAAATGACCTTCCTTAATGGGGTAGTGCCAAAGAAAACATAGGCAGCTGACTGCCTTACCAACCCCCATGGCACTTCGTTGCTGATGCAAACAAAACAAAAGCAGCTGTAACACAGAATGTGCTGAAAAAGTCACCATGAATGTGTTATAAAAGGGTTTTTCCTTGTAAGTAGATCAGAGAGGCCCTCTGGATTTTAAATCCCTAAAGGATGGAAAATTATCTTTCTGAATGTATATGTAATAGTAAACGCTGATCTATGGATGCTGAGAAGTTTAAGTTTTTGATGAAGTAAACTTTTAGCTCCCATCATCACATATTGTTACAGCAAATTATCTCCTTCTGGTCTGCAGTTTGCCTCTTGAGATGAGACAGAGAAGGTGATTTTAATTCCTGCTTTTCCTAAGGGATGAAACACACAGACACTCTCAACCATCCCCTGCACTCCTCACTCCTCCGCAGCTTACCTTCTCCTTTGTTTCTTGGTTTGGTGCAAGGTTAGCTAATACTATTTTCCTCCCCAGCCTGGGGAAGAAATAGATTGATAGTTTCAACCAAGGGTCTTGTCTGGTCTTATATTGATACAAAGAGCATTAACAGAGGGAAATGGTAGTTACAGGGACAAAAGTAGAAATCCACGCGTAGCCACCACATTAAGTGGTCTTTGTTCATGGCCTCATCCTTCAGGGCTGTTACACCCCTCTCTGAGATTGTTCTACCAGATCTCTTACAGTGTCCTTCACTTGGATTTGTGACCCAAAAGAGACTACTTAGTCTTGAATTGTTTCTTCAGACCACCCTAAAAGCATGCTTTAGGCAGTCAACTCGGCTCCCGGACGTAGGTTCTGCCTGTGGCTCCAGGAAGCCCTACGGCTGAGCCTTACCTCTCTTATAGGCTTTGGGACACCAGGTGGAAGAGGTTTGGGCAGAGGAGGCACTGTCTAGATAAACTGACTCACACTTCACATTTGCATTTTTTCCACTGTGTAACTATGAAAGAAGCCCAGCACAAATTGTGTGTGTGTCATTTTCACCCCCATACAAATCTGTGATAGAGGACTGCGAAAATGTCATTTTGAATGCACTGTTTTAGTGCACGTCCCTCAAACTTTTTAAACTTATCAAAGTAATTATTCATAATATATTACATCATAGGAAAAATAATTGAAAAATATATGTCAGTATAATAAGCAGCTGAAAGGAAATAAGTAGGAACAACTCTGCCAGAAAAATAATTTTTATACTTTTTTTTTTCTTTTTTTTTTTTTTTTCCTGTCTTTCTGGCTTTTCATTTCTGTAAAGAGGAAATGTCTGACTTTTCAACAGAATGGAAATTCTGGCTCCCTGCTGACACTTCAAATGAGCACTGAGCCTCACCCTCCTATTAGGAAAGTGGCTCCTGATTTTTCTGTTTAAACATATAATTTCATGTCACTTACAAGCTGATAATAATTAGGAGGTATCTGCATTAGGCATGAGCACACCTGCCTTTTTGGGAAATGTGCTTTGATATGGATCCAAACTTTGCCTGTGGTTAGCAGATGTGAGCAGATTTTGGCAAATAAAGCTGTATTGTGACGAGGAGCATTGAATTAGATTATCCTGGAAATTGTAGCAGTGATGACTTCAGCTCACTTGGAGAAGGGAGGCGCTCAGGTATAGACACCAGCCAAGGCTGAAGTCAGTCATCCTTCCCTACCAGGTCCGATCCAAGGCAGCACGCCTGCTGAGGGCCCAGCCCCGGACCTGAGCTCATTGGGAAGGCAGATTTTACCGATGGCATTACGTGTGGCCAAGCCATCTAATACGATGAAAGCAGAGGCTAGCAGAGAAACGCAGAGGGGATGCTGCACAAGCTGAGACCAGCAGATGACGTGTGCTGGGTGGGAATCCCATCCCGCCCCAACCCCAGAAGACGCACGGCCCTTCCTTGAAAAGCCAGCACTGTGCTCCAGGTTACACCCTGCAAATCGCTGCTCTGTCCAGCCCTCCAGGCAGGAAGCCCATTTCCCCAAGCCCATTTCCCCAAATATTCAACACTTGAATCCATCCACACATGGGAGGCTGTCACCAGCTGCGGCGGAGGCTGTGCTGTCAGGACGGTGGTGAGGCCTGCGCTGCTCCTCGCAGCAGCAATGACAATACCGCACGTGCACCCAACGTGTCTAGGGCGTGACGGCTGAAAGTCACTTGTATTTTCATCAGGGAATGACTACACATTGGCACGATGGGAGCTTTGCCTGCCATTGGAGCTACTAAAGTCCCTTAGAGAGTACCACACGTCGCCCTGCTGACAAAGCTCAGAGGAATTAGGCCACTCGGCCTGGTTAACAGGTACAGTCAGGAAAGCTCCCGGGTGCCTTTTTTTCCTGCAAACAAGTATGACCCCCCCTTCCACTTAGGTAAGGCAGTGTATGGTTGTTTTTATTATGGCTCTGTCACTTCACACAGTCCAGTTTTATTTCAATAATAAAAATATAGAAATATAATTAGCATCTTTGTTTTAAGGCACTGAGTTTTTAAATTACCATGTGTGACAACTGTTATGGCAGTGAAATCGTTAAAATCATGTAAATGCTTAAACCATGTAGGCCTGGGAGATTATAGTTTCATTAGAGAAAAGGCTATAAAGTTAGACCTAGGTAATTACCTTTCCCATTAATGCTAGAAAATTCTTTGCTCCACTGAGAAGTGATTGTGGTGCATCATGCCTTCTGTGCTTTTACATTCAAACTGCAGGAGCCTTTATTTCATCAGCACAAACTGCAAGGAAACAGCGGCAGCCTTCCAGGTGTACTTTGCAAATTGGGGTTTAAATGTGGAACACATCAAATTAAAATTCAATATTAATTATTTTGTCTTGCTAGGAGCCTGAGTAGTTTAAAGCAGCAAGGGTAATTGTCTAACTCATTGTATGTGTCTACAGCGAACTTAATCATTATGTCAGCTTCCTAATAAAAGGTTATTATAGAAACAAAGATCCCAATTTTACATATGGTAGGCAAGGGAGAATTCGAAGAGCTAGTCTCCAAGGTAGACTTGAGGTTCTTGACAAATGATGCCCATGCTGTGATCAGATACTTAACAAGAAATCTCGTTATTAACTAGGCCTGTACAGATAATTAGCACTTGAGCTTCAAATTTTAAATCTGGCTTGAGATGTATAATTTATCAAAAGCCCTAGCTCGCTGTCAAAGTCCTATAATAAGGCAGTGTTATTGATGAATTGAGATTAAGAGCAGATTGAAGAGAAAATTAGGCCACTGGTTACTCTGAAAGGTCTGATTTCAATATTTGCAGTACTAATTTGGTATTATTTTGGTAAATGGATGTGGTCCCCAAGTGCTGCACAGTATAAAAGAATAAACCGTACGTCATTATTCTAACAAAAAAAGTATTGTTTACTGTATGTCGAATTTTGCAGCACTAGCAGTCTGGTTAATAAGCTTCTTTATGGGATAAGTGTACCTGTTTTTATTGCATTAATTTATTATAACACACGGAGAATGCTGGGCTTTTAGGCAGAGTTAGAAAATGTAGCTTCTTTACATTAAAAATTATGTTGCATTAGACTAATTATGACAGAGTATGCCAAGCCCTAATTTAGCTGTTTCATTTATATCTTTGAATTGTCTTTCAAGCATTCTTTACACTGGAATGCAGATAAGTACCATTTTATATATTCAAGCTACATAAAAAGAGCAATCTTTTTTTAATGATCGCCGGTAGCACTTCATTGCAAGTGGTTCCAAGAAAAAATGAAAGAGTTACTGTATGCAATCTATCTACAGTAAACTGCAGCTGCAAAGGTGTTAGATACACATTCATGACCCTTAGCAAGCTAAATCTTTTTGATACACATAATAAAATGTCATTTAGGGCAATATCTGATTTCCAGAATTATATTAGGTAAAATGAAAGGTTGGGACAAATTCTATTCATTTTTTTCAGGTTTTAATTCTTAGCCCAAGCACACAAACCGTATCAAAACAACTCTATGCTTTACCATATATCATGTCGAATATATAACAAATGCAACCGCATATCATTGTATATATCTGATACATCACATCAGTATCCTCCAGCAAAATAATAATGTCACTCGCTGCCTGTTTCCAGGAAACTTTGCGCTGAAAATCCCTCGTAACACGTTATTGGCAGCAGCTCCTTTCCTCTCAGTTTCCAGCTGTCCAATGGGGTATGCCAAGTCACAGCAGGACCTGAGGAGTGTTTGTATTCAACTGTGGCACTGCGCTTTATGGAGATTTTCCTTGTACATTGTACACTTGCAGACAAGCGGGATTTCCAGGACCCAGCAGGGGCTCCCCGGTGTTTATGCTGAGGTGGTTAGCTAGTTGGCAAATTGCTTTGGGCCAGAAACATGTGACAGAGGAAAATGTATTGCATTAGCTTTTCTATCAATAACATCTTAACGCTGCCTTATAATGCAATTGCTTTCATGCTGATCCTGTCTCCTAATTTTAATTTTAGGATTGATTGGATTTTGCAATCAAGCGTCTTTGGCAATGTTGGGAAGAAAAGCTCTTTCCTCCTTTCTTTTAAATAAGGTGCTATTAAAAATATAAGCAACAAAATATAAACCAGTCCAGCTGCTCTAGTAAGCCATTGACTGATACATATTTGTACTGATTTGGAAAACATATAATCTTTTTGATATATATGTTGTAATCATTTTAAGACGACTTAAAATAATTGATTCTTTTAGATTTTACTCTGCCATGCACAGTGGAGCAGCAATTTGCAGGATGATTTGAGTCCTGCAGGATATTTAGTAGATTTTTAAGAGGTCCAGAAAGGAGGGCACTGCAATGCTCAGCAGACAGAAAAGCTAATTTATACTTCCGTGGTGGTTATCATTCAGGGACTTCCAAGTGTTATTCACATATCGTGGACTTAACGCTGACCTTGTTTACACTGACTGTACTTCTACTGTGCAGTAGTGCAAGTTGTGATCAGGAGACAGTTCTGCTTGCATTAAGACTTACATCAGTGTAAGAGGTAAAGCTGGGGAGCTTTAGGGTCATTTAAGATAAAAGTAATCAATAAGCTAGAGTTGAACTCTATTAAGAAAATAATTTAGGGAGTATTTAAAAAAAAAAAAACAACTTTAAATTATATTGTCAAGGGTACTCAGATCTAAAAAAATGTTTAGATATTTCCAAATTCTGAGGGAAAATGAATACGTATATGCTAAGCAGGAGCATTGTGCACATAACAAGGCTCTGTCAATTTAGGACGTGCTGGAGCTCATCAGATAACGCTGCTTTCTAATAAGCTTAGCATCCAAATCGCCTGACTTGGAAGTCCTTTCACATGAAACATTCCCCCGGCTTGTAAGGGGAGCTGCATGCACAAAAGATCAGAAGCAGAACATGTACTTCTATATTTGTTTATATTTGTATAGCAAATAGAGTAACGACAAAATACTTTTCATGACCTGAGGTGAGAAATAACAGCTACCAGCGACCGCCATGCAAAAGAAAAGAGTGGGAATGCATATTATATAACACCGGGCATCTCACACTGTGTTATTAAAAACAAATGGTTTTGGTACTCAGCTGGGTCGTGCCGTCAGCTCTACGTTCCTTGTTTGAGCGATTTGGTCGTGCGGGGTAAATGACCACACGTGGGCTGCGTGAATTGCACCACAGGAGAGAAGCAGCGTGAGGATTCCCATCGATATAATTACAAACAGCAACTACTTAGCGCAGCTTGGGGTCACAAACCAGGATTTTGCCAAAACAAATTTCGCCAAAACAAATTTCTTCAGCCAGACCAGAGGCATTTCAATGCTATAGATATTACTGTCTGTGCGCGCCCAACAAGCCGAGCACGGAGGGCTTCCTGTGGTCAAGCATCCCCAGAAGAACCACAAAGTTGTGCCTGCGCTCGGCACCTTCCCTCACCGCCTGTAAAAGCACCAAGTTTGCTCTGGGGGACGGCTCCTAGAGGCCAGCCGCGGCCTTGCGGCGAGGCGCCGACAGGGGTCTCCAGCGCACCGCGGAACCGCCGCCCGCCGGGGCCGGGCCGGCCCGAGCGGGGCCGGGGCTGCAGCATCGGGTCCCAGCCCCGTGCGGCTGCGGCTGCTCGGGGGGTCCCACGGAGGACGGGGCCGGGAGTGCGGGTGTTTGTCCTTTTTATTTATTTATTTATTTATTTATTTATTTATTTTCTGGGTAGGCACCTGGGAGGGAGGGCCATCTTTGGTCTGAGCCTGGGTACCCGAAGTTCTGGAAGATAACAGATGCCTGTTCCAGAATGAGGCAAAACAATGCGTGGCTTTCTGCTAGCGTGTCAAAGCCTTCCAGTTTCAGCTCAGATCAGCCAGGTATTTCCAAGAGACCTGGTACTCACTGAGTATTCAAGCGACAGAAGGCAGAAAAACTCATTTTGCTAGAGGTGATAGTAAATAATAGTGCCGTTCTGTTACCTGCATGAAACATTTGCAGTTAGTTAATATTTAAAGTGCATGTGGAGTTTGGGTGCTCTCTCTCTCTCTCTCTCTGTTTTTTAATTAAATGATTCAGGAAGACAACTGTCCAGAAAGCTTAAGGCATTTACAAGTGGAATACAGCTCTATAGTCTGTGACAATGTACAGTGGTTGATGAGTTAGTTCTAGAGGCTTCTGAATTTTAATGATGTTGGAGATGATATTGTGTGTCCTTCAGCTTGTTAGAGTGACACTAGCACTCCATAAATCATAATACCTGTGTATTGTAAAATCAATACAAAAGTGCTATCTCAGCACTAAACCTTAATAAGTTTTTCAGTGCTCTAACAGCTTAAACTTTGCTGTAATGCCATTGGACCTGCAGGTTAGGATCAGAGCATGCTTAATTTGTTTTGTAATAGAGACTTTTCTTTAATGAAGGACCGATTAGTAAAGCTTTGGTTGCCACTCTGGTGATCAGTTGGCAGAACAGCCTTTGCAATTAAACTCGTGTATCTCTGTCCTGAAGCAAAAAAGCGGGCTTAAACAGTCAATAAATGTTAATCCAGTCAGAACCTGTCTGTGCCTTTGAAGGCTGCCCATGAGGGGTTTTTCAAATCACATTTTTTTCATCTTGTTTTAAATATGGAGGTCCCCATAGAGCTGGTACGTAGTGTACAAGGCCTCCTACTGCTCTGTAATAAGATCTGGCATACTAACAACATTCTGTACAGGTCTGTCATCTTTAGGTTTGTTTGTCCCTCCCCATCCCTGCATACCTATCTGTATGTTTACTGGTTACGAGAAAAGTAATCATCATGTTTTAAATTTCATATATATGAGAATAAAAAGGTTGCTTTTAAAATCTTTATACAAAACATGTTACTACAGATGCCTAGGATTTTCATCATTTACAAATATCTCCCCCAAACTTTTCCCCATTATTGTTTTTTTGTGGGGTGACTCTCAGGGGAGGAAGTTTACATTTATATATAAACTGCAAAGCACACATGGGAAACATGGAACTGCCAAGCAACTGTCCTTAAAACAAGCAAAAAGAAAAGTTGAACCTTATTGAGATTGTTGTTGCTCTCTCTAGGATATGCTTCTCATGAAACACTGCCAGATATTTATCTAATTCTGTTTTTCATTCTTGTCTGCTTGCTTTCTTTTCCTATGAATGGGATAAAAAAAGCAAGTTGATAACTAAAAGCAGAGGGAGGGTTAGCAGAAAGTTGGCTGATAGAGTTGGGAGGGAGACATGGGTGAAAGAAAGAGGCAATTCCCAGTCTTTAAATGCTTTCCATTTGGTGAAACACAGCTTTCGCTATGAACTTCATTTCCTTCCATTTTCCTATTTTCAATCTGTCCCTTTACCTGCACACATAGCTGTACATAAAGCATTAAAATACATGGGAGAGTGCATTAAATTTAGCCTAATCATAACTGGCATCCTCTTTCTGTTGCTTTGTATAATTTAGCTTTTGCTCGTCATCAGGAAACTGAGAGCTTCAGATAAAAAAGATGAAGAGAGTTGTATGAGTTGCTGCATTTGAGATGGAAATTTCTTGTTAGAGAGAAAGAGAGGGAAAGGAAGGATGCCTACCTCTTTTTACAGAGGGCCAAACCCACAGCTAGCAGAGTGCTCCAACTTCCCTGGAGTCCCTGTTTTCCACCAGGTGACCTGGGAGCGTTCAGAGGTGACAAGCTGACGCGGGGAGTGGGCAGTGGCCGCTGGGCAATGGTGCCGGTGCAGCACAAGCGTGCAAAATTTCAGCACAGGCAGGCAAGAGCGCTAATACCATGATGTGGTATTTTCTGCTGCTTCCTGCTGGCTGTCAGAATAGTACAAATCACTGAGTTGTCTTTAGTTTAAAATATGCCGAGGAAGTAATGGGCAAGGGTAGCACTGGAGGCATTATTATTAACTACATTCACATTGCTTGTAGATATGGATACACACATACATCTGCATACTTGGTAGTTTGAAATGATTCAGTTCTGATGAAGAATATTATGAGATTTTAAAATACCAATATGTACATTTTAAAAACTCCCCGCTCCCCTTTCCAGCTTTCTCAAACCTTGCTGTTGTGAGGCCAGTCACAGGCAGTGCTGAGGCTGTGGTGTCCCTGTCCAGCCTGTGTCAGGCTGGGTCATGTTCAGCCTGAGGTACACATTTAATAAGGTACGCATTTAATAACAATTTGAAGCTGAAGAATATATAAGGAATATATTTTGTCCTATTCTTTGCTATGTTTCCCTTTTCAGACTCCATCTTCAGTTCTGATCACTGAATTCAGACCAGTTACATTCAGACACAGGTACGTGCCCTTACTTACCTCTTGTGCCACTTCCGATTCCAGCCTGATGCTTGCATTTCCTCAAGTAGCCAGCACTGTGCAGCCAGGATGCAGTTTGATTTTTGTCTTCCATTACTCCTGTGATCTCAGCAAAGCCACTGACAGCAGACTTTGGGTTCCTGTTCAGTCAGGTTGTGTGCAACCTTGCAGAAATCATAGAGGAGACTCTTGCTGAAGTACTGAAATCAAAACTGCTGTCTGCAGTTTTTGATTCATTAAAACATGAGCAGGGCAAGAGAAGGGAAAAAGAAAGTCAGACAGCATCTTTCAGATAAAATAGATCAAATGGATTCCAAACAGACAAAAGATATCTTGAAATATTTGGAAGTGCTTATTCAGTGCACGAAGCTATGGAGGCCACACAGTCCTGGGAAGTGACAGCATAATAGCAAGGATACTGATGTCCTGAAAGCCCTACTAATCCACAAAAGACTTTCATAAATTATAGTCCTGAATTATAATACAACAATTGCTGCATTTTAAAATCTTTTTTGAGCAGGATGTGGTAATAAATCTTTCACATTCCTTTCCTTTCATTTTCTGACTTTCTGCCACAAAGAGTTGGGCCACATGTCCCTGCCTGCATGTAGTTAGTCCTGTAGTTTAGTCAGCACATCCCAAAATTTAAGAAAGCAGGGCCAGAGCCCACAGGCTGTTGAGTAGTGCTGAAAGTACTGTGGGAGCAAAGCACAATGGGATCAAATACCTCTCCAGGCAAAATGGTACATGAGATATTTGCTATCACAGAAGACCTGCTAAAGCATAAAGAAATGCATGCAGCGTTCAAAGCAGGAGAAAACACCTGTCTTCTTGCTCACCAGGTCTCTAATAAGAAAGGGGAAAGCAAGCATGAGGATGGACAGAGGCTAATCATGGCCAGGGCTGTCAACCCATCCATAATGCCTCCAGGTCTTTTCTCATGCATCTGCCTGCCTAGTCCTGCCTCACATTTAGGTGTGAACTAAATTTGCAAGCTGGGATGAGCAGTGCCAATGTTGTGTCTTAAACTTGGATTGGAGAAGTCAGCTTCAGACCGTGTGGTCACAAAGCTGGCTCTGTAGGGTCAGCAGGAAAGCAGTGGGTTAGGGAGCAGTGCATACCCTCTCTATTCAATGCATTCAGTTTGTTTATTTTAAAAAGTGTCTGGTCATGGGGCCAATGTTTCCTCCTGAAGGACTGGAGCTGTTTGCATAAGGGCGAGCTCTCTGTGTGTGCTGGGACTGGGCTGGGGAGGCGTGTTTGGAAGGGGGGAGAAGGGGGGCACAGAGCCCTGGATTTTGTTTGCTTTCCACTGAGTGCTAGCACTTGATGAGAAACTGAGTGATCACAGCCAGAGTGTGATAATTACTGCAAACGGGGAAAACCCCAAAAATTTAAACAGGTCCTCAAGGTCATAAATGTAATTCAGTTTGTGCCTAAATCAGCATGTTGTGTCTCCTGTGCCCCTTCACTTTTTTTCTCGGTGGCACACTGTTAGGATGCCCATGACCGTAGGTTGGAGTCACAGCAGCTATTCACAGCACGGGCTCCCTCAGAGCCGGAAGGGGTAAAAAGAAATTTGGGTATAATCCTTACATCAGCTACAGTGGTCTGGGCAGCCTCAATAATTGCAAGACACTCAGAGGCTCTCACAGAAACCGGGGAGCCTTTGACTGTTGTTTCAGTGGACTCCCAGGGTCAACCTTGGGTGGCTGCAGGAGGTGAAACTTTAAGTAGACTCTAGCCTTATAAAACATCAGCAGACACATACTTGAAAGCCTAATGATCAGTTTACCTTGGCTTAATTAGGTTTATGTGTTCAAGGATATCCTGGCAGGGAAAGAGGCTTACTACTCTTGGAGAAAATTAAAGCTGGAACAAAATTCTGCTGACCTGATGGAGAGCCTGAGCATGAGAGATCTCTGTGTGAGAGCCAACTCTCGCGGCTGGCTCCTTGCACTCAGAGAGGTGAGCTGAGCCCAGATATCCCACTTGTTCACCAGCCATCAGCTCTGTTTTTGGGGTGGTGGCAAAGCTCTGTGCTCAGGAAGCTGGTGAGCTGGCTCAGGGCTGCTTAATCGCTCTCTTTCCCTCCCTTTCAAATCTCATCCACCCCTTGCAAAAATGAGTCTATGATTAATAGATTTTTGAATTGGCTTATAATTGGTTATTCTACTCTATAATATTAATTTTCATCTTCAACTGTTCATTGATTGAAGAATACTGGATGTGGATTGTTAGTTTTCTTCGTGACACTACATTGAAGAATGATTTGGAGAATATGTTAGTGCATACTGATGACATTTTCCACCTCCTATGTGTTTTTACAGTATTTTTCTTATTTGCTGTCCTGGAAGAAGTGAAGCTAGCTGCTGTGGCTAGTATTTTTTGCATTTTTTTTTTTAATAAGCAACTGTTATAAAAACACTAAAAAAATTCAAAATATGCAAACAAATTTAAACCACATGAAAATGAGGAAGATACACCTAAAGAAAAATAAGCCAGCTATGGCCATCTTACCAGCCTTTCTGATCTCCTTTCCACTTCCACTTCTCTCTCCATGCCGCAGTATTTCCAGCCGCATGGTAGCAGGTATCCTGACTGGGGCATTTCTACAGACCACAGTGAGGCTGAAATAGAAGAATTTGTAATGAGATTATTGATGCTACACAATTCACTTCAAAGTTTGTGGGCATGGTTGGGGTATGCCACACTTTTAACCAACGCACCATGTTGGTCCGTAACACAGATATTTAATGAATGCTGGCTGATGACCCACAACTGTAAGAGATCCCTCAGGTCCTCCCGTGGCATGAGCCACGGAGAGGCTGACTTTGTCACCACCATACGCACTGGGGAGGAAATTTTCAATGACTTCCCCACCTGAACACTTCATGGCTTTGACACCCCTGCAGCTCGGGGGTACACTAGTCCTCCCAGTGGCACAGTTGTTCCAGGGACGCCCTGAATACCTGCGCCCTCATTTGAGCTGCTCTTGTGTGGCCCTTTCCATCAAAGCTGCTGGATGATGTCTCTCCTGGAGTCAGGATCACGCTCTGTGAAATAAGATCACTGTGCAAGTGCAGAAACCTGCTTTCAAACTTTCCTTGAGATGGTTTAATTTAAAACAAAAAAGTGTCATGAGGCTGTGTGCTTCTCACCTCAAACATTCATACTTTTAAGAATTAACTCGCTGCGAGAGACTGCCAAAGAATGTAACTGCACTCATTTAAACATTGGTTCCTTTTATTACTGTCTTCCAAGAAGTAGCAAAACTAATTTCAATGAAAATTTGTATTTAGGAAACAATCAACAAACCACACACATAACCACATGTACAGCTTGACGTGCTGCTGGGGTGAACCAAGGCATGCCAAGCTGCAGCCTGAAGCTAATTTTTTACAGCCGAGTTATAGAGCCCTGAAAAGGGGGTTTTATTGTGGAAATGCTGACAGAACCATACTGGTGCTACTGGCTGCCTTTCTAATTAGTCCAAAGAATGGAAAGTTATATTTTGCAATATGTGGTAAGCACTATTGTCCTGATGTTGCTGGTTTATGCCAGAACTACGGGCTTAATTTGGTGTTATATATTCTATTACAAGTTTGAAAAGGCGACTTGGACCCTTTTACCATCTTGAAATGTGAGTGCTTTCAGGCAGCAATCTTGATTTGTACTTTCAATTATATAAATATTAAAAGGTGCAGTTTGGATTTGTTTTTGGTGACAGTAGTAGATTCCTGCTGGGTTCAGTCTACTTTGAAGAAGATGTGGAGTCCACATGGCGTTTCTTGCATGTTTTCCAGAGACTACTTTTAAATTCCTTCAATAAAAGTTACTTTTATTCCTGTTTAAGTGTTTTGTGGTAATGTTTACAGAGAAACATCCTGCCAGCAGACTAACGTAAATAAAAGACAGGACACCAGTAACATAAAACACATCATTTTACTACTGTTCCCCACCACCTGCACTCCCCCTCTCTGCCAGAGCTCCCCGCTTGTAATTGTGCCTACCTGGCCTGGCTGCCACTGGTTTCACTGAAGGTGGCAGAGGCTGTTTACCCTGCCACCCCATCACTTTTTATTGCAAGGTTGCCCCAGTATCATTGCGGTAAGGCAAATTCTGCACTTTGCCATCCCTTCAGGATCAGTTGACTTGTTTTAAGTGAAGACTCTGTTACTATGCATCCTACTGTAGTGCTTACCAGCTCTTGTCTTGCACCCACCTATGCTGGCCACACTACAACAGGTAGCAAAAGAGCAGTCCAAAGGTAGGGCAAACACAAGGGAAATGGATAGATGCAATTATCAGATTACACACACATGACATACCAAGCATATCTTAAAAACATGCATAATTATAGGAAAATGAGCCAACCCACTGATTTAAATGAGACAACTACGTGATTAAGTGCTGTGCTCTGCTTTCATTTTGCTAATTCGTTTGTTTGTTTTTCTCCAAATACAGTACCTAAGATATCTTGAAAAATGTTACTCACTGCTGCTATATAAATGCTGTTGCTGCTAGTGTTAGTGAGCTGGGGCTGGGCACAGTCTTGTGCATCAGGGGACAGTTATATTAAGGTTCTAAATGCCTCTGTATATTTATTTTAAATATACTATTGTTCTTTAAAGTGCCTACAAATCCCTATTAGTTATTACACAGTCAGAATAAGTTATTGTATTTACGCGTGAAATCAAGCCATGGTGAATTCCTCTCTTTTTTTCAGGGTAAAACTTATTTAACAACAGTGCCTCCTGTTGTAGTCAACATCATTCTACTTAGCATTACTGGGCTTAATTGAGTGACAATAAGAAATTAATCCATCCTCTTCCTTCCAATCCCCACTTTTTACCCCTATCTATTTTTGCAAGGAGTGCCTTTTTGTGGTACTTGACAGTAATGCAAAAGCTTCAATAGTGAATATAGTATGTCTGCTGAGATTACACTAAAAGCAACAGTGGATTATTTTCTAAATGGTAATCCTTAACAAGAAGTTTTGTGCTTGTTCAGCAAAGCAAGGTCTCCATTTCCGTCCTTCTTTGTATTTCATTTGCTGCAGGGAGACAGCCTCTCAGGAATGACCTGATGGGATGAAACATCAAGGTTTGACTCAACCAGATCTGACCCAACAAGCAGCGCTTAGAATTAGATCACAGTCTCTGCATGCATTAAGACTTACAGCCTACAGTAGCTCTGTTAGACTGCAGAGCAGCTAGGCTGGCTCTGATTGAAATTACCATTTTGATGCTCTGACCTTCAGATCTCTTAACAAAGCAGAAAACGACCTGTCCACTTGTCCTTCTTGCTCTGGTGAGGCAGAGTGGCATCAGCTCCAAGCCAGTGCAATATTTAACTTAATCCATGCTCCCAAATACAGCACCAAGACAACAACAACAAACTTCAAAGAACACAATTCTTACTTACAAAAGGGACTGCTGCCACTGCCACAAGTGGGTCTTCTGCAGGTCAGAGAGGGTCCTGCCAACACGTGGCCAAGCAGGCAGTAACTCACCTCCCAGGTCAGCTCCAAAGCCCGGATGCATTTTAAAATCCACCAAGAATCACACACTGCAATGCTTGCTGCAAGTGCAAGCCCTGAGATAAGCACATATGGATGTCTGGCCACTGATGAGTTATGAGCTCCTCCTTGGAGCTTGGAGGAATTGGGAATGCAGTTTGAAAGAATTCTGTCAGAGGATGAGAGAATTCTAGCAAAGGGGAGTATATATATATGTATATATTGGTGTTAATTTGAAGTTCACGTATGAAGTAGCTAGAATCAGCGATACCTGCTTCTAGAGCTGTTACACCCCATGCCATCTCATATGGCAGAAAAAAACCCTAATCTTTGACAAATAAATCATTCCTTAAGCACTGTGTTGCCATTTGATACTAAGTAGCAGGTGAAAGCTACTAGTCTAGTATGAAAGCATCCAGCAAAATAAACTGGATAATATCAAGTTGAAATTTGGCTTTGTTTTTCGAGAGTAAATACAGGAAAATACCCACTGTAACAGCTTTCCAGGACAGTAGATCACAAGGTTTTCTTTCAACCAAGAAATAATAGTAAATGTCATACTACATGCAAATAGACTGAACCGTACAACACCCATTTCCTTGCCAGATGTCCTCACAAAAATAAATAGCCTTTCCACATATCCTGAAATCCAAAGTAAGAAAAGTAAAACAATTATCCAAGGTCTACTGTCAAAACAACAACAACAAAAACTGGAGAACTATTAAAAGTGAATTGAGAAGGCTGGTAAAATTAAAGATAAAACACAGAGACATGAGAAAACATTTTGTGTTGTGCTATCCATGAAGCTGATAACTGGGTCTTATTTATTAAACATTTGCGTTATTACAACTCAAAGATATTGTTGATTTTCATGAGAATTGGCAAATGCTTTTATTGCTTTGTATTAGTATTAGTATTATTTGTATTAGTATTGAATTGTACTCTATAACTCTAATCTGTATATAGATCTGTAAGGTGTTCACCCACGTATTTATAAGCATGTATAATTAATTTTGAGCTGTACCAATGTTCTCCTAGTGAAGAACAAATCTTGGAAAATTCAGCCAACCTAGTTTTGTTAATATAAAAATCTGTAAGTTGCAATTTAATATGTCTAAATATCTTTGGTCTGGAAGTCCCATAAGAGCCGAACTTCAAGTGAGATTTCCAGTAATTCCTGGTTTCAGCCATGTGGAAATAGGCTATAAACAGCTTTCCCATGCTATTTACTCTTCCAGATCAAACTAGTAAGAATGATAATAATTAGCATTTTTACTATGGTATATTGTCGAAGTGGATGAAAAATGTGGATAAATAAGCACTGAAGAATTGTCTGAAACATCTTAATATAACAACAAACAGATGATCAAACTCTTTTGAACATTAAAAGAGGCTCTGGTCTTGTTTGATTCACTTTCAGCCAAGGTTCAGTTTGGCTTGTGGCTAATCTCAGCTGAATGCAGGTTGACCCATGATGAAGACCACCGGGTTAGGTGCACGTTTAGGCTTTTCATACTCACCAAAACGTTAGACAGCATCATTTCCCAGGTAAAATTCCCATTTGTACATACCTTGTAGCCATCACTCTTGCTGCCAACAACTACCTGGGCAGGAACAGGAGCTGTGACAGCTCTGGTGGCTTCCTGCTTGCTTTGCACAAGCAGGAACACCAGCAGCACTGTAAGGAGAGACGGACTTCTCTCTCCCGTGTCTTTGTCAGGTCCTGACCAAGGGACTCCCCATCGTACCCATGACCTGCAAGGGACCAGCAGTCTGAGGCCAGCAGGGAAATAAACTGCTTTTTAAAATACCCTCATGCTTTGTTCTTGGAGATGTATTTTCTGCTTTCACTGATATCAATCACACATAGCAAGATATCTTTGTGGGCCCAAAATTAAAGCAAAGCATGTCTGTTATATGCTTTTTTTTTTTTTTTCCTTGAAAATTTGTTTTATATCTGAGACTTCTCAGGAAGAGAGTGAGCCATAAAAATTTTATGTGTATATTAGAATGTTAAAAGCACTGTAGTAACAAGCCCTGAGTTTTAAATAAAATATAAGTACTGAATCCTGTATTAGGAACTGTGTAGTGGAGTCTCAGAGGCTCACTCTAAAAATTAAGGATCACTAGCTCTAAACCCAAATAAAACACAGGGAGCTGGGAACACCAGAGGGACTACCAGCAGTAGCTTTGCATACACAATGAGTTCAGGTGATCATGAATGATAGACTCACCCAACACAAACTGGATTTGGAAGTTGCAAGTAACCATGCGTGGGGCCAGCAGGGCAGTGGGGACACCAAGAGCCCAGAGAAATGAGAACAGGCCTAAAACAAGAGATGCTGCACAGAGGTACCTCAGAATGACCTGTCTGTCCTGGTAATGGAGCCTGCAGCAGAGCTTCCCCAGCAGACCATAGCCAGAACGTCCAAATGATAGATTGCAAGCCTGTCTGAGTCTAAGCTTAGGACTTAAAGTAGCACTACAATATTTATACAGTGTTGTGCGAACATGGGTAGAAAGGAGCCAGATTAGGCATCCCTGCCCTACATGCCTCAAAACTGGAGCTTTAGGTCCAGCACGGGGGCAAGTGGTTTAAGTGGTTTGGTCCCCTAGCACTGAAAGGTTATCGATGTTCAGTGCAAAAGCTGCTCCTCAGTCACTTAGGCAACTCTCACCAGCGATGTTTGTTAGACCTGTATCTGCACAGCACCTGGGAATCTAGCTCACTTTTATAACCAGACCGTAAGTTGTCTATGTAGGCACTGGTCTCTACAATGTGATTCTCCCAGCTCACCCTTCCTTGTCACTTACCCCTCTGCAAAGGAAGTGCTAAGAGGATCTAGACACACTGTTCTGATCCAATGGACTTTTATCTCCATTTTACTTCTGCTCTCCATCTCTGTAACAAACACAAAGCAGAAAGATTTTAGAGAGTCAGGACTACCTGGAATATTTATTGAGTGCTGCACAACACTGCTTTTACCTACTGATATGATAACTGTTCGAGCCCTCTGCTAGTCAACAGACAAAGAATGACAAAATATGCTACAATAAGCAGAAAATTCATTATCCAAAAATGAGCAGAAAGAAGCAAATACTCACTACTGTGATTTCCTTCTGTTCCTTCTCTTAAAATTTTAATGACACATTCCAAATGTTTAAAACATTTACAAAAAACATGGGAGGCTATAATCTGCATACTTTTCTTTTAGGGCTCTTTAACACATCTTCTAAGAAGTCCCAGAGATGTTAGCTAAGCCATTATATGTAATGAATCTTGGCATAAAAGAACAGCACAGCAGCAGCTACACATGAAGCGGCGTATACAATAAATTACCTCAAATGCAAACCAAATTCCCCTTGTTTATCATGTATATAAAGCACCAGCGCTCAAGATTCCCTCCAGAAGTGCCGGACTGTGTGTAATATTACTCATAGCATAACAAGGTCTAGTTCTGTCATTGCAATTGCATCTTTCCTCAGATGATGAAGTGCAGACATGTAGAGATAGGAAGGCTGTCCAAAGAAATAAAAATATCAACAGGTTTAACAGAAAGTCTGGGGCAATGGAGTGAAGAGGTAAGTGCTCTTGGAAGTATTTCTTTAAGTCACCAAGCCTGGCTGAATCTCTTTGCTGGTGCAGCATAGCATAGCCCTACTGACATTAATGCTGAGAATATGTGCTGATTATGAATAACTCGAGGTGAGAATATAGCAGAGAGCATGCAAAACCCACCATTCTGCTTGGAAATCTACGAACATCACAGGAAGTGCTGCTTTGTACCAGTATTCATCTGCCTGTACAACCTTCGAGAGGGGCTCCATATCTGCACGTCTGGGACACTGGTACACCTGACTGTGAAAACAGCCCCTTCCAGCACAGCCCTATCTGCTTCAGCTAGGCAGAAATCGTCCCACTGCAAATCTGAGGTAGGATCAAAATCTCTAGGATGGATGTCATGGGCATGCAGAAGCAGAGAGGCTGCTGGACTTCTGCCTTCAGTCCCACAGGTATGTATTTTTAGGCAGGCAATGCTGCCAGGTTTCTCCACCAGAAGTTTAGCTATGGTTTGTAAATATATTTATGTACAAATACAACAGAAACCTCATCCTCAATGCGTTGCATTTGCACATCAAGTATTATCGATTCATGAATAGCTTTTTTGTAGTTTTGATTTTATTTCAGCAATCCAGATCTCTCTTTTTTTTTTTTTAAACAATATGACTGAAAATCATAGGTTAGGTGATCTTCCCTGTGCTTAAGTAAAAGGTTATGCAGGCACAGTCAAAATCCCGTCTTCTTCCCAATGTAATGTTGAGTTAGAACTCGTCCAGCTCAAGGAAGAGAGCTCCAGGAATGAGGTGAAACCAATGTAATTTGAGAAATGTATAGCTCTGCAGCTATAAATTTTGCTGCTCTTAGGTGCTCAGGGTTTTACGTTTTGGGTGCACATTACACTTTTGATGACTGAAGAGTCATCCAGAGACACTGGATGTGAAACCTGCCACAAGAGCAGGTGTCTCCTCTGGAAGTCAGATGGATAGCACAAGGGAAGTCAAAGCATTTCTCTATCAGCTTGCGTAAGAGACAAAACGGTAATTAACTGAAAGGTTTTGGAGGTTTGAAATGTTGGAAGCAATTCCTAGAGAGCAAGATATTAGACAGAAAAAAGTTGCTGAAAGGTACAGGGTATCTATTGCAGCTTTCTGAAACATATCACATCCACAAACAGAGCCATAAGCAGTGCATTTGCTTATAGGAAAAACAGTGAGTCATTAATGACTGTATGTCCAGCTTCTAGTATCTGACATCTGTTTACACACACACGTAGATGACAACCGTTTATAATTTAATTAGTCAAATTTGAGCATCTACGACATCCTTTCAGTTACTATATTTATATTTTTTTTGAAAATAATTCTTTAGTACAGTCATTGCCAAACATTAAAGCTAATCCCATAGAGTAAAAATGTGTGAAACAAAAGCAGCAAAAACACAGAAATCTTAAACAAAAAAATTCAAATATTTCCATGAGACCCATGTCACTTGGGTATTTGTTACCCCTTACAGCTGAAAGATTCTGTGAGAATTTGTGTATCAGCCGTGTTAGTTTTCTGCAGCAAGATTTGTACGTAACAGCAAGTTTCTGGATCTTGTTAGCTCAGGGCAAAAAGTCATGCTTTGGAGCAGTTGCCCCAGCAGGAGGATAAAAGATGATGGTTGGTAATTACATCAGTTTTGCACTGTTGAGCAGATGTTCTTGCAGATAGATTTTGGCTGGCATTTACAGAACATCACTAGTGAATCTCATGATAGCATTGGAGGAATGCTGCTACAAGTGGATGGAGCTGCATGTTTTTAATATATAGTTTACAAACAGAAGAAATAAATGAAAAGAAGAAACAACAGGAAAGTGTACCAGGAGCTAGACTATTTCAAAAACTTTTTTTTGTTTTGTTTTGAATTAAAAAAAAAAATTTGATTTAATCTTGATTAACCTGAACATGGGCCCAGGAGATTTACTTAAACCTTAGCTTAATAATGAGATTAAGCAATATGTGGTACCCATTTTCAATATCCAGAGAGGACATAGTAGCCTGTATAGGGCCATAATTAGAAAAATGGAAGGAGATTTAGGGTTGGAAAGGCAGTGAAGTAATACAAACTAAGAATGTTCCTTACCTGCATATGACTGGCAGCAGTTTGAAATAAATACAGCAGTAATCAGAAATACAAGGTAAAAATTGCTAGTAACGCAACCCAGATCAAAAAAGTATAATTGTGGCTCAAGGTCTCAGTCTGAACCCTTTGCTCAGCTACCAGATATGTTTCTGGATAGGATCTTTTTTAGGTGTTAAGCTCAACATAAAAGGCAGAAAATATGCCATAGTCTGGGAAATTCTATGTATTTCTACCAAAATGAGCTCTTCAAGACCAAACATGTTTTTAAATCAGCCATTCCAATCTATTACTTTCTACAAATTTTTGTATGTTGAAAGATGAAAATATATCACAACTACAGCCAGACTCCTGATCTGACCATACTTTGGGTTGTCAGCATGTCTGTTAATGGAAGGATTTACTGGCAAGAAGTGTTTTAAAAACAGGGCATTTACAATTAGATTAGAATCCATTCCCCTTCATTTTACCTATCCACAGGAATGCTGACTTTCAAAATCCTCTCCTTTTGCTGGCTGGCCAGTGCTAAAAAAAGCTACAAACCTGTCCCTATTGACAGGTGCCAGTTTGCAGAATCAGACCCATGCTCCCCACTCACCCCTTTCCTGAACAAGGAATCAGGCTCTGCACAAAGTGTCAGGCAAAGTTGCCTGCACAGTGCCAAGGATGTCTGAAGTAATAAAAGAGACTAGGTTGCTACCATATGCTTTGCTTTTAGATCTTGGTTCCAAGAGGGAAATTCAGTCAAATAGCCAAATTATAATAAATTGTACAGATTTCTTAAGACATTTAGGGCTAGCATATGCTTTGACTCCACCTAAGGGTGGTGGTTGTTATACTCACACCAGGACTCAATTTTGCTAGGATATTTCAAAGTGAAGCTGCTGGTGTTCCTGTCATGACAAAGAGCTGAATAAGAGGAAGTGTGGAGCAAGGTTGTTAGGAACAGACAGTATCATGAACAGGCATGGACAAATCTGCACTCATTTGCATATAAAAACTTGAATTTTAAAAAGTAGGTTTAAAACTAAAACAAATACTTCTCATTATCTACTCCCCTACTAAGGAG
This sequence comes from Cygnus olor, assembly GCF_009769625.2. Classification (NCBI taxonomy): domain Eukaryota; kingdom Metazoa; phylum Chordata; class Aves; order Anseriformes; family Anatidae; genus Cygnus; species Cygnus olor. The sequence goes on along the minus strand of NC_049174.1, from coordinate 17,708,681 downwards.
GCGGTTGCCCCAGGGCCCACAAAGAGACTATGTTGATGCAGATGGCTCCAGAAGAAAGCAAGCAGCCCATTAGCAGCCCTGAGCTGATACCACCAAATCAGATGGCCATTGCCACCAACTACCTGCATCCTATGCATGGTGCTCCCTTCCCTCTGACTCTCTGAGGGATGCAGGTATCTCCTGTGGCACTCAGCTGTCTACAGTTTTAGTGTTCATCTCATGGCAGCAGGAAGGGTGGGGCGTGCAGTCTTGCTGTGAAATACTTCTCATGGATTTATGAGCACAGCCTTGGAGAAAAGTGCTTTTTAATATCACTGCCCACAACGAATACTTGACCAAGCAGCTGGAAGAACCCAGAAAACATTTGCTCTCAAATTTATGCCCTCATAGTAAACACTTTTTTCTATCATGTTGGACTCCTCCACCTAGGACATAGTTCAATCATTCTTAACAGCAGAGTATAGTTATCCTTAGCACACGTGAGACAAAAAGGAATGTAGCATTGTGATTTCTTTATGGTCTCTCCTATTCCCAGGCAATATAAACTCATTTTATCTTGCTTCTTTTCAACCCTCTTCAAAGCACATTGAGAGAAAAACTAGAATTGATATTGGTTTGGTTTTCCTATAAACCTACAGCCCAAAAAGGGGGCAACAGTTTGGGGGTAATACTTTGGATGCCATAATGAAAGGTACCCCCAAAGAAAACTAGAGGGTAGAGAACCAAAAAAAGAAGGACAAAGAAGAGGCTGAAGATAGCTTCCTTTGAAAAGATAAAATGATATCACCTTGGTTACAATGTGATCCACAGAAATATCATGTGTGTTCATGACCTTTTTTGAAGAAACAGTGTTTGATATACCATACCATCGCCTATATTTGTAATAAATCAAATGACAGAAAAACAAATGTCACTTATTAGAACATTGAGGTTTACTGTTCAAGTGATTAACTGAGAATCATTTGTATGATTAAATGCTGGAAAATAATTTGCTTTCACTGTGAACCTATAGCATAGATCTCATTACACAGAAGTGCTGCATATTAGTTGAAGCAAATTAACATTCAAAGACTTTCTGGAGTGGCTGCTAATCACAGGCTGTTAATTACTGTCATTACATTCAACTGCTGAGGAGACTAACCACGGAATCATTCTCATGATCTTGGTATTTGGAAGTGATCTTCACCAATAAAAACACGTCAGACATACAGAAATTACAAATTGCTGAATTTGCTGACGCAGTTGAAAATTCCGCTGACTATAAGTACCCGGCTAGTGATAGATGCATTCTTGACACAGTTTCAGTGTTTGGACTTAGGAAATAATGAGTATCAATGTCCTAGCAAGGGAATATACAAAGACGAAGGAGCCCTTTGTATCCTTAATTAAGGAAAGTAGTAGCAGAGCTCGTTCACAGATAAGTGACTGTACATAATAATCATGTATTTATGTGAGGGACTGTTATGCTATATTACTATAGTGGCAATTAGATTTTCACAAAGCAGTTTTAATAAAAGACATACTTACATAATAAATAAACAACTAATTTCCATGGCAGATTAATTATATATTTATAGCTTAAAATAGGCACCACTCTAAGTGAAAACTAGAGGCAGATTTTTACAAATGCAAATGTACAACTGCATGTGTACAAGTGAATGTGTTCTTTACTGGTAAATCAGGGACATACATGCATGAATTTCAGGAAAGATGCCTCTGTAAAAAGCAGGCTTATTTATGATTTGCATGAAAGAAAGATCCAGCCTTGCTTTGCTTGAGGGACTTAGCAGACCGACCTAGAAACAGTCTCACCAAGAGATAGAAGAGGGCTCTGTTGAAAGTGTCAGGCCCCTGCTCAGAGACCTGTAACCTGAAGATGTGAGACCTTTCCCATGGGGTCTTCTCTAGCATCTTTTCTTAGAGCCTTACAGTATAGAGAACAGGGAGGGGTTAGTCCTATTTCTATTGTTTTGTGTGTGACATTAACATGTTTTCCGTGATACTTAATTTGCCTACAGAATTTAGAACTAATATACTGTTTATGTAATTTTTTTCACATAACCAAATTTTGCTCAAAACATTCCTATTCCATAGCAAAGCCGTAACACAATATTTCTTAACAAAACTATAGTTTAACTCTTTTTCAGTTCGTGAGTTATCTGTAAACAAACAACCATCTTCTTGAGTGAACTGCAACATAGAGAAATAGCTCTTGATTAGTTGTGTGTTCACAATATAATTATATAATAATATAATAATATATATTATAATATAATATAATACATTATATTATATTATAATATATATTATATTATAATATAATATAATGATATATATTATATAATAATATAATACAACAAAATAATTTGTTGCAGCTGCTCTGTATTCCACTCAATGGCATGCTGTAAAAGCCAACAGGCTTTTCTGGACAGAAGAAAGGCTACTGCTGTTTTGAACATGATCTCCTAGAGAAATCACTGAGAGAGTTTTGTGTGCTACAAATGTTTGGGAATTCAAAAACTCAATTGCATTTCAGAGAAATGCAGTCTGGTTTTGGATGTTATCAGCAACCTTCACAGGATGGGGTGCATTGGGAACAAAGGGTTATGAAAATGCATGCCAAGCAGCATATCAGTAAGTCCTTCAAAGTAAATGAATGTTCTGTATTGTCCATGCCCTGCTGATGGACAAATACAGGTTACAATCCAAATTCCGCCCTTGGATGTTCACATTCAGCTCCTGTTGTGCCCTAATTAAATAAACACCATTTATTTTAATTAAAGCAAATGAGATAACTTTGGGTAACATGTTCAGTTTGGCTTGTAGATATGACACTATTTATATTGTCAAAATAAAGTCATTAAAATAAAAAAAAAAAATGGGAGAGAATAAAAGATAGATATAGACACTTTTTTTTTTTCTCCCCCAAATGCCTTACAAACTGAGGATTAGCTGTGACTCCTTAGTTCACACTGAGGTCAATGAATAGACAGTATATATTAAGTACATGTTGAGAACATGGATTTATTATTTTTTAATGAAATGACATTATATCGAGTGAAGAGCTAAATTCAGATTTCCTAAGGAAGCCTGAGATACCTGTCCTTAGAAAATATGTAAAAATGACAATGTCCATGCATAGTAATTATTATAGACTTAAACAACATCTTTGAATTGTCAAACGTTTTTGTGCTTACACCATAGTCACAGCATTGCCTGTATTAAATAATTAAGGCAAATGCTCTGAAAAGTAACTTTTTTTTTTTCTTCCCCTTAGGCTCAGTAAGTCACTAGTAAGAGATTAAAAATATTGATTGCATCCTCAGACAAAAATGCAGTAGTTTTAACCAATATTTTTCCATTTCTCAGGCAGCTCTGTCTATCAAGACAACATCTATTTTTCCTAATATTTAAACTTCTTTTGTACAAATAAAATACAGGATGTTTTTCTATCTAACCCATATAAGGTAGTATTATTAATATTAAAAATAATAGTAATATAAAAAGGCATTTGACAATAATACTAAATACATTAGCATTATTTATTCTGTACTTGTACTTCTGATTTCTTCGTCATAAGAGTAACTATATCATTTATCAAGAGAGACAGTACTCAAAAAATTTAATTGTGTTTTCTCTGTTATTAGTGTTTCCCTTCATTTCTTATTTTTGACAGATATAAGATCAAAACACTTTAATTAATGTTTTTTTTTTTGGCTCACGTGATTTAACTATCTACTGAGATTTTTCTGCTACTGCAGAATCTGGCATTCAGGCACATGAGCTGTCCTGGCTGTATTTTTCAGTGCTAGGTGTCTGCAGCTATTCCCTTGTCTCACTCCTTGAGATGTGCATTACCTTCAGTCCCACTCACTGATGTATCTGCTATTTGCTCCTGAGCATCCAACTCGTGTTTCAGGCCAGGCTCTGCACCTGGAGACATAAGCGAGACATCCTCTTCCTAACTGCCTTTGGCCAAACAATCATCTGTGACCAAAGGAGTGACACTGGGCATCTGCACATAATTGCCACGAGCCAGTCTCATCAAAATGCCCCACTGCTCCTCAGTGTACTCAGATGAGGCATAAATTGAATCCTAGCCATTTCACACAACTAAAACAGGCTGTAAATTTTGACAGCCTCCAGTGTAGGGCACATGCTCCAGACATGGCCAAGAGGAAGGATTTCCTGGCTTAGAAATCACAGCAATGAAAATGCAGCTTTCTCTGGAGGGATTTACACCCTTGAAGGAGGTTGAGACCTGTGACTTTCATTCACCACAGTAGATGAAGCAGAAACATTTTGAACAAAGAAAGGGCTTCAATGTCTCACAAGAAGCACTGGTAGCCACATGAGAAACCTTTGAAGATTAACAAGAATTTTACCAAGGAGGGAAAATTTCCAAATCTGTGTAGAAACAGTGAAAACACACTCATATCACCACCTGAAATTCATTAGGACAAGAGACCCAGTTGTCCAGCATCCTGAACAAGTCAGTCCCTGTGCTCCTAGCTTTCTAAAATTCAGCTGGTACCCAGCTTCTTGTCCTGTGCCATGCGAGGCCTCATCCTTGCTGAAGTTTAGCAGGGGCAATAACCTTTATTTTAAAACTGCTGTGGTGGAGGCATGCTCCATCAGGCCAGCATGTGACAAAACTCAACCTGGTCACCCTAGCATGTGACATTTAGAAGAAAGTAATTTTGCTGTACTTTTGATCCACCCTCTATTTGAATGGAAATTTTGTCCAGTTATCTTACTTTTAAACATTATTTTGTATTCTATTATTTTAACATACAAACTCGGGAAAATTCATTTTAAACACCAAACAGTGTATTATTCACATGCCCAGCAGCTTAACTGTAAATTAAAATGAAAGGTTTCAAGCTTTTGGAAAGCACAGAACATGAAATATATTTGCATGCGTTAAAGGGTTTCTTGATCTTGTTGGAGTCTCCACTGGAGTAGTCTCCTCACAAAGTTCAAGCAATTAAACACTCTTTCTCTCTCCATAACAGTAAGTTATATGTCCTTTTGGTTAAATGTGATTTTTGTGTGATGTAGTTATCCAGATTGTTCTCAGTAATAAATCTGCTCCTGCATAATTGATTTAATAACCCTTTGCTAGTTCATGTAGATAAAATAACATTCATTCTTTTCGTAAGTGTAGATGACCTTGGAGGATGCAAGCCAGGAGGAGGGTAAGAATGTGACAGCTGAACATGCATACAGAGGGGATCTGCCTGGTGTAATCCTTGCACTGCGAGCAAAATCCTGCCTGGAAACCATGGAGATCCTGCCCAAGAAATGCTTTCAGCAAGGACCCTGAACAGAGTGGTTCGGGGACTACAGAGCAGGTGGTCAGCCACAAACACGCACAAAATGCTTCGGTCAGCTCAGGGCACTTTCTGAACATACAAATCAATGACAATTAAAGTGGATTATGAAAAAGCAATAACAGATAGTTAAGTCTTTATGTGATTTAAACAAGCTAAAGATGCAGGGCCAGATTCTTCATGTATACTCAAGGGTTAGAGACGATAGCTCTAATGAGGCATATTCTCTTTTTTTTTTTCCTGGAGATCTTTGAATCTGTTCATGATGGAAGATTACTGTAATGACTGGGAGAGGGTTTAGGCTATTGAGACTCCTTTGTTACTGCAGATGCAACTGTCCATGCTGAGACAAGACATATTGTCGTAGCAACTCTTCTGATTTTTTAGGATACTTTAGGTTAGATTTAATGTGCCCTTGTTTAGCCTTTTCTGAAAATCACCTTAGAAGAATCTGAAAGCTACAAGCATTGCCTGAAGGTACAAAGTAGGTTAGGACAGATATCCACTTAAGTCAGTACTTTCTCTCCAACAGCCCTCATTCATTAGGAAAAGAGTATAGGATACATGCAGAATCATTTTTCTTCAGATATATTAACCTACTTTCTAGTAACCAGCTGGTTATGGACTTGCTGTATTGAATATTTTTCTGGATCACTGCATTTAATATCTACCAAATTGCTCAAATATCTATGAATTTGTCTAATCATTTTTAAAACTCATTTATAATGTTGGCTTCCAGGATATCCTGTGGTGATGAATTCTTCAGGACCTTTGCTATTTGTACTTGACAGTGCTCAGCCAGTCCAAAGATTCTGACCCCCTGACTTGAAGTGAACTTGCTGGAAATCAAACCACAAGAACACAGAACAGTAACAGCCTTAGTGAACCTATCATACAATAGCAATGTATTTAAAGGAGGTAATTTTGCATAAAGAGCTAAAAATAACCAGGCAGTTTGCGAATGGTTTCCAGTGGAAGAATTATATGTACACTTTAAGGAAGTAAGAGAAGTGAGTTTTCACATTTATGAATGGATATGACTGTGCAAAGCCACATATAAAAGCAAATAAAGTTAAAGGTTCCCTGCTGCAACACAGCAAAATTAGTGAAGTGCTTTCAGCACAGAAATAATGAACATGCTGAGGGCTCTTGGCCGCGGGGAGAATTCTGGTTCTGGAGGTCTGCACATGCTGCAAACGCCTGAAGAATATCACAGGGAAAATGAATTGCAATTAACCAGCTAGCGATTATTTTAAAGCAAAAATGGTCTGAGCAATTTCATAAAGATACTGAAAGTAAGCTTGAGAGTGACAGGGTAGGCGACAAGCTGAAGAGATTACTACAGGATGTTAAAAAGAGCTTTACAATAAATCAAACCTTCAACTGGATATTTGGACTCAATGTTTTTCTAAACAAACTCTGGAAATTGAAATGGTAGAAATAACCTACAAATCAAATAGATGTAGGGGGGAGGGGTGTTAGTGCTGCCTATTCCAGTCAATAACTACTCCCTCTTATCAGTGATCAGATTATTTAGCAATGCAAATGGTGACATTAAGGAACCAACACAACCGGAGGGATGTGAAGATGGCTAAGAGCGATGTTGTTTTCCACCCGTACATACAATTCCAAACCTGAGAATGCATCAGGCCACAAAAGGAAAACTGGATCTGAGGTTTTCCTGTGTGTAGTTCAAGAATTTAATCACTGAGGCAAAAACTTACAAAAGAATCAACATTGTATCAAAAGAAAACGAACAATGCGTTATGGATTAGGAACCAGAGTTACATACGCTGTAGCTCAGTACAGAACTGCTGAAAATCGATGCCAAGAGAACTCAGAAATCAAATGAGAGTACACAGGCTCAAGCACACTGTTTTATTATAGTGTACCTGACTACTCCGAGTGAGTATTTTCTATAAACAAGACTGTATAGAAACTGACAATCTACTACAGTACCTCAACAAAAAATATACCATTTATGAAAATGAGAGGAAGACCTTCATTACTAAGAAAGCACTACAGGCTCCTAAATCAGCCAAGCTTCCGAGTTAAGTAACAGTGGGACTGAACTGCAGCAGCAGCTAGGAATGGTAGGATATAAAAAGGTCAAAGCAGGGGACAAAGGCAAATGTAAGTTTAGAGGACGCAGCAACAGTTTGTCAACATCTCTGTCAACTTCTCAAGATGCAATTCTTCATCTTCATAATGAGAAGCAACCTCAACACATCGCATTTTCTCTGTGGTGGGCTCACTCTTTCTCCCCAAATACTTCAATGACCCTTAGTTTGTCATTGGAAAGCTACCAATCTGTCAGTCACAACCTCTGATGTCTCACCAGTAATTCTTCCTCTCGCTTTCCAAAAGCAATTGCTGCATTCACACCACTTGCAGCAAATCAATCTCTGCTCTGTGAGACTCACCAACTGCTTTAAGTGCCCCCCAGCCCAGCTCCTCCTCCCATGCCACCCCTCTGCTCCCTGGTGACAACATTCAAGGGTCCCTGCCAGTGCCGCTTTGCCCTTGTTTTCTGGGATGGAGCTTAACAAAGCTTTCCAGTTGCTACAATTCTCTCTCCCATCCACTGTGATCCAAATGATACAAAGGAACACCTGAACTACTTCAAAACCCAGGTGAAGAATGACATTTCAAAGTCTATTGGCAGGTATTTGCATGACAGATATCTCACAGTCACTCAGAAATCTTCTTCACCACTGTGCAGTGTAATAATAGCATCTTTATGTAATTATTGGAAGCAATTCCATATGGTTTTGCTGCCTGCCCATGCTGTCTGAACACAAGCTGGCCTTGCTCTCTTGCTCCCTTCCATGGTCTGTGATCACCTCAAACAGGGAGGGGAAACTGGCTCACCAAATTTTGTCTTCTGTTTTCCCGTCCTTTTCACTCATCCTTGCAAACCAACTTGCTAGACAAAGCAGCACTCCCCACCCACATACACAGGAGCTTAACCCAACAGACAGATGTTGGTGTATGGTGCAAGATGTGCAGATGTTGGTGTGTGGCTGCCTAATGGGAAGGGAAACCCAGATCACAGGCTGCAGGAAGCCTGCCCACAGCCACACAGGTGGCAGTGGCACAGCAAAGCCACAGCTCCAGACAGCCCACAAGTCTTCCCCAGGATGTTAAGCACAGCCCTGGGCTTGTTTCCTTTCAGAACACAAGGATATGAAGGAGGTGACAGCAACAGGAACGTACAAGGGAGCTCTCTAGCTCCTTGCTAATCCTGATGCACATTTAGAGCAAACAACATGCTCACCATGTGTATGCAAACTCTACAAAACATACAACTAGTAACTTCAGTTCAACATAAACAATACAAATACTCTTTCTTAAAAGAGGTCACAGTGCATTCAGCAAGATTATTTCCGTCTTTGTTTTTTGCATAACTTTTTGCCTCACTCTCCTTTTGCCCCACTAATTCTGATGAAGGTGTGTGCGTAGTGCATTTCAGGCATCGTCTTACTAAAGAAGGAAATGTTACAAAGGTGTGCTCCCTCAAAAATCAAAGATGTGAGAAAGCCCTGTTCTGCTTTGAGCTATGGGCCCGCAGCGCTGAGTGGGTAAATGTTTTCTGGTCAGGGCAGTATTTTTCCTGTGGCTGTGTGCTGCCGGAGTGTTTATCTTTGCTCGAGTTGCCTGGCTTTTGCAAAGCTACTTGAAATGATTCATGGGTCTGACAGATGTCTGGTACAGCTGGATATGTCCTTGATTATCCCAAAAGTCTGGACAACGCTGTCATTCACCATTGCCCAAATTATCTCTGTATTGACTGCAGAAGCCTCTGTGACAGTACTGTAATGGCTAATTACCCAGGATACCTTTGATACTTACTTTACAATGGTTTAGAAGAGTTTAAAAAAAAAAAAAAGGAAAGAGGGAAAGTATTGGAGTAAAATTGTGTCAGTGAAAAGTTATACCTTACATGTTCCAAAACAACGTATGCTTTAACCTACATTAGAATATGCTGTATAGGCAAAAGAAACCCAAGCTTTCCTTTTAAAAAGGACAGATTTCCAGCAAAATGGGTAAAGAGGAAAATGTAAAGAATCCTGACAATGATAAACCATGGACAATAGAAGGAGCTATTAGCCAGGAGAGAATTGTATGTACAACACTCTTGGAGAAAAAAAAAAAAAAAAGAAAAAGATGATGAGCAGCCATTTGCCTGCTTAACACATTGCAGGAAAAAGAACATGTTCTGCTTAGCAGATAACAAAGAGCAGCATGGGCAGTGATGTTTAATATGTATGTGGCTACCTCATATAACCACCTATAAGTAGGTTTGAAAGCAGAAATCTCCTTTTTCTCACATTATCAATTAGCGTTTTTTGAAAAATACATTTTCTGCAAGGTAGAAATACATTAAGAAAAGTTGTGAAGGAAGATAGGATACAAAAATCTCATTTCAGTGAAGATGAGGTGTTCCCAAGAGAGCAGGCGAGCATAATTAATCCTGTTACAAGGAGCACATTAGTTTGCCACATCCTGCCCAAGACCACCGGAGTGCCACTCTAATCCTAATTGCGAGACTTGCAAAGCTATTCTCTACTGTCCAGAACTTTCCCTGCATGCCAGAAAGCAGCCTTCCCGTCCTATCTAACATGTGAGGCCATATTACTGACTGACTGCTATTCAGGCCAGCTCAGATATTTTTAATGGTGTTAAATGAAACGTCAGAAGTTTACAAGAGAAGTGCTGTGTCACCCAGCTCACATGGAGGGGCTGCAGAAAGAGGGACATGGTGTGCTGGCTGCCTGGCTAGGGGTAAGCTGGGCTTGCTCAGCAGGCAGACAAGCTCTTAATGACAACACCGCTGGAAAATTACAGCAAATCTCTCATTTCTAGGGCTGTCTCTCTCTCGTTCTCTTTCCATGACTCAGCCTAGGTCCAGCCTGGACAATCAGGTCACACTTTGCTCCCTGAGTTTCAAATAATTCAGAAATTATCCAAGAACCACAATGGCTGCTGCTCCCATGAAGTCAGTGATGAAAGCCTCACTGAATTTAGCAGAGGAAGGATTTACTAAAACCTGTCAGTTCAGCCCTACGTGCCAGGCACACTGAACAGGAAGGTGCCACCCCAGTGCTTTCTGCAGTGGGGAACAGTTAATTCAGTTCAGATACCAAACTAGGATTTGGTGACCTTCACAAATCTGCTTGATATTGCCTTAGTGATATCAGTACAGAAAAAAAGGAACCCCAGTGCATTCAATACTCAGCACATGTTGTCTTCTCCTTGTTTGGCCAATTCTTCAAAGAGCTTACAATTTTTGCAGGTATTTTTTATATGAAGTCATTCACTAAAACTTGTCAATACATGAAAAAATGACATGCAGAATGTTTGCTGTTTAAAATACAAGGCTTATTCATTCATCTTATTTGGGTAAAAGGCCACATGCTGTTTTTTACATTTCATATTATGATGAAATAATTTTTACAATTAGAGTTCTGCTACTATTACTTAAATTTCAAAAATATATATTTTTAGACTCAATTAAAATTTACTTACCTTTCATTCATGCAGAAGTATGTCTATTTGTCATTCTGCTAAAACACCTATGAAATCAAGAAAAAACTAATTCAATATGAGTCCTTGCGGGACTAACCACATACAATCATAGGAAATTATATTGTGCATGGTTCTGACGCTGCAAAAGGAAAGACACCATATTAAATATATAGCAAAACTGAAACATCTCTTCTGACCCCACTGTTCAAGTTTCTGGAGGCTCAGATGCAGTGGGGAGGAAAATTGAATTTCCAGTTCTTGCAGCATGAACTAAATCCTGACTAAGTCCTGTCTACACAGTACGTCCATGGACATGTACCATCTTGGTAAACCAAGAGCTGTCTTCAGCAGCTTCACAAGTGGCCCCAGCCTCTGCCTGCCTAGGGGCAGCTGTGCTGGTAGGTGAGTGGGCTAGAGGCAACCAGCTGTGGAGACACCTTCATCCTCAAGTAACTTCAGACCAAATTTAGCATTGGCAGCCTGGAGATGCACATGTTGTCTATAGCATACTAATTTCTTTCAGCTATTGGTTTGGGTCTAACTTAGTTTCTGTATAGAACAAGTCTATGCACAAAAAGGCTTTGAAATATCTCATAATTAAGGCAGAGGCCCACGGTGAAGATGATGCAAGAGATTTTTTTCCCCTTTCTACTAGTTTAATTTTAAATTTGCCTCATATCAATATACTGAAGATACTCAGAGGGGATGAGTATATAAATGAAAACTACCAGGGAAATAAATAAAAATTCAAGTTCTCTCTGCTAGAAATACAGACTCTTTCTCAAGCACTTTTTTCAAGATGAGCAGTCAGAAACAGAATAAATTCTGATATTTGTTCTGATATCAGCTAACTGAACAGAACTGGGTGATACTAAGAACAGAGAAAAAAACAGAAAATGTATAATACCAATGACATTTGTTTACTTATGTTTTGTGGATTTCAGCTCCAAGCTTCCCATTGCCTTTTGAAGAGTCAGATTGCCTAGTACAATGACTGGTTACTTAACCTGGGGTCACACGTACCTCATATAGGAGCCTGTGAGATGAACCCCAGTCTTGCAAGCTGTCCTTGAACTCAACAGGTAGGACTGAGACATTGGTTGACAGTATCCTGATGTGGAAATGCAGAGTCTGCATCTGAAAATATGATATTTTTTTTTCTAGAAATCTTCTGACAATATTTAAATCCCCAAAACCAAGCCAAAACAACAACAAAAAAAGCACTTGTATTTTATTCAACTCATTGAGAGGTTCAAGCATTTAAATGAGGAATACCCATGGTCTAAAATATTGATTTCCTCACATAACTGAGCTGCAGAATGTATCCACTCTTGGTCACACATGTGACAAGGGAGAGGTGGAGCTGAGATACTTCCATAGCAGGTACTGCACCTCACATTTCAGTGCCTCTGTCTTTTTCTTTAAATTATTGCTTATTTTTTAAGATGGATTTGATTGTTAAATCCCACGCCTCCAGGACTGGGGAAGAAGTGCTTGATAGACTCACCAGCCAGGTATCCAAGGAGTACGTGGTCTCTGCTCTGACAGTATTTTCCTGATGAATCCTTGAGCCAAGATTTTCAAGAGACAACGTTTTCCTTTGTTCTACCTGAAGCATTTCAAATGGATTTTGGAGAGAAGATCCACAGAGCTTTCTAAAAAGACTGTACCTGCAGGACTCATCAACACCTCTCATTAATCCTTCTTGCTAGTCACTTCTAAAAACCTAGACCTGAAGAGAAGGAACACTGTGATCCAGATTTCAAACACAACAGACCATTATTGTTGCACTATTTCACAGTCAGTGACATTGAGGCAACATTTTTTTCAGTAGACTCAATCTTGAACTGTCTCTTTCTCTAAAAAACACTCACCCAATGAGCTACTCATATCAACTTCCTGCCCTCCTACCTTGTGTCCGCTTGCAGATAATGGATCTAATTGTTGTATCATGGTCACTGAAGGTCGAGTTGAAATGGGGACTGGGATGCACGACAGGCTGTACGTGTAACCAAAGTACTTAACTACTCCAGCAACTTTTGTTTTCAGGAACACAGAAAATAGAGAAAATAATTTTCAAGAAAATATTTTCAAAATGAGAGGGAGTCTGAGCTCTGCAGAAGCACTGTGCCCTGGTCACATCCCATGGCAGTGGCTGTAGCCGAGTTGTGTGAAATTTCTTCTATGCTTCCTGTGGAAAAGATGCGGAATGTGAACCACAGAGTACAAATTTGTTCCGAAATAATGGAAGAGTTCAGAAATGTTAATTTTAACCAAAACTCCGTTTAGTATGTAGGAAACATGCTGATTATGTCAGTCTTGAAATTTTGCTTTAATACCTTAAATTAAGTACTTGGCTGAAGACGACAGGAAGATGACAATTTTGCCCAAGTATGTAATGTTTGCTATGACATAAATATTGACAAACACTGCTTTTGCAATTCATCAATTTTGAAGACTTTTTTTTTCTTATACATGAAAGATCCTTTTCAATGAACATTGTACTGGTTATGTTCTGAGCATTCATTTTTTCCCTGTTTGCTTTGAAAGATCTTCTGTGAGGGGCAAAAATAATAATAAAACCATTTGGAAAATTTTCACAGATCCCTATATATATCAGTATTACAGCCGCTAACAAGATCACTGCAACTTTCTTAAGAGCTGTCAGACACATTTACAATTCCAATGATTAAAAGTTGCTGATATAAACTTCACCACATGATATTTTCCAATAATACGAACAGCCTTTGCAGCAAGGGTAGCATGAAATTCAAAGGAGACTTTGATTACATCTAATCTGGTAAAGAAATGAAATCATAAGCATGCTTATTTCAACCAACAAGGAAAGAAAGCAAAATAATACATCAAGTCTCTGAGTAAGCAGTCACAAAAGACCTTTAAATAACTCAACTTTCTACAATATTTTATTATCCTTTCCTAGTTTTATAGCATTATCTGCTACAGAAATGCAGGGAGATTTGTAAAACACTATAGCATTTAAGTCATTACATTTTATAGCTAATTTCTAATGTGGATTTGATTTTTTACGAGCACAAAAAGAATCTAATTTGCATTAGTGACAGTAACTAGAGAAATTTAACACCTGGCACTGGTTGTACCAGAAATTGAATATTAGCTACTTGGGTGCTAAAAAGCACATTCATATCTTCAAGGGGGATTTTTCATTTATTTATGCTGTACTCTCATGTTTATCATTACAAAAGTGTTCTTACATCATGATGGAGGAAAACTCTCAGGAATGTAAAAATACCATGCACTTGAAAAGGTAGTTTGCAGCAGCAGCAGCAAAATGAATCATTTATACACTAAAGAATGTACAAACCCAGAAATAAATCTCCAATGAGATATAAAATTAGAACAGCAATGTACGGACAATTCATTTTCACAAGTATGTCTTATTTATTTATTTTTCTGTAGATGCTACTGCTTTCTTAGAGCAAAGCATTAAACCAAAATTAAACCTCCATTAAGAAGAAAAAAAAAAGCAAAAAACAAACAACAACAAAAAATATAGCTCACAAGAAAAGCTGACCACATTTCTATATGAACAATCCACGTATTTATAAAGTGTGGAAAATTAGGAGCTGCAAAATAGGCAAAGCTGCTGTAAAATGATATGGGAAGTGACATTTTACATAGCCGGCTACAATTAACACATTGATGGCATTTTGCTGGGCTCCTTGCAGTGATAATGCTGTTGTCAAATGTGTTTAGTGCACCAAATCTCCTGGAGCCTTCAGCTAGGCAGCAAGCTTTTGACAGATTGAAGGTTCGGAGATAGGCTATCATGACAGATGGAAACTGGCACCGATGTTCAGCTTTCGCCGATCACAGGGGACCTGCCCCCCTTATTCTTCAGGGCTCAGCTCTGCAACCTTCCCCCTTCTGATGAAAGCAGGGGATGGCATTGTTAAATAGTGCATCTGTGTGAGTTAGACTACTCTGATGAAAGCATAAGGCAGACGCTCTGTGAAGCAAAAGACAGCCTCTGCTCTAACTGCATTTTAGATAGACTTGGGGAAGGCTCCAGGGAGCTGGGATAAAACTTTGGTAAATTTCAGACAAAAAGAAAAAGCCCACACTAGCCATTAAACGTTACTTCTTAGAGATCTGCATTCCTAGGCTGGGGGGAATGCACACATACGAGCTACCACCAGCTATTGTGTGAGACTCTCCATAGGACCCTCTGTTATTATTTTGATCATTCGCTCAAAGTGGGTCCTAAAAAACACACATTAGAGATCACCATCCAAACAGGAGGTACGTACAGAGAGGGAAGCAACGTGAGAGCCAGTCTGTTTGCTGTGTACCTCCAGCTTGCTCAGAGGCTAATTCAATTATTAGGAGAGGCTGTTCTTGCAACTGGTCTGGATTCTTGGATGCAATGTTAAAAAGCAGGGTGGGAGCTTGTGTTATTGAGCTTTACACAGCTGGGCATAAACAGGCAGATAATACAGTTAATTAACCTTTCACCCCCCAACACCTTTTGAAGAAAGGCATTTGTTATTTTTTTTAATCAGCCTCATGATATTTCAAAGGCTCTTGTCCCAACTATATTTGCTTCTTTCTATCCCTGACAAATTCCTGCTTGATTTCTTTAAACTGGGCTGTAGAGCTTTCTTTTTGCTGTCTTAATCTTCAATTCCACTCTCGCTGATATAGTATTTGGAGCAGCATACTGCAGCCCATTTGAGGTATGATAATCAGCTGATTAGCTAGTGAAGTCGTTTTCCCTGAGGCTCTTTTGTGTGCAAAATCCTCACACTCAATTGACATGTGGACATCATAAAGCTGATGAAATGCAATTGTAATGAACAAGAGGGAGAGGCATCTGCAGCAGTCTAAATGAAAGACCCTTCCCTCTCGACATGCTAATTCAGAAAATCTGCTCTTAACTTGTACTCCCTCCGGATCCCAGTGGATGTGAATCTCCATGAATGCATATTCAAAACAGTGCATTAGCCTCAGTAGCAAGTGAAATTTGAGCCTGGATGGACCAATTCTAATTTCAAGACAGATTATGCTGCATCAAACGTAGTAATGATTTGACAGTTCATTTGTGACGAGAGTCCTGCAGTCAAGGTTTAATGTGCGGACAGGCGCAGGTGTGCTGCAAGTACCAACAAAATTCAAAGGCTACCAGTTACAAAGTCCCGCATCTGAGGAAAGGTGAAACATGGTTAAGAAATTGATACCATCTTCTTCAAAGCTTCTCCAGGCTCACCTTCCTTACCACGCTATCCCGCTCTGGTGAGGAGGCACCAGGGAGGGCAGCCCAGTGTACCTCAGTTGGCACAAATTAGCTCCAGGATGGAACAAATTAGGGAACGAGGCAAGAGGATAGTTTGGTTTCCTAACCATACCTTAGATAAATAACTGGGTTTGTCTTCTGGAAGTTGAGGCAAGCTCTGGCCATGTCCTTGCCAGGGTGTGCGAGTGCAGCCGCTAGGATGAAGCAACGTGAGCAGGGTGGTGTGGGGCACTGCCTGCCTGGTGGAGCCTACAGGCACCCCACGGGCTTTCAGTTCTTCTCCTCCAGCTTCCAGGGTCAGTTCTGGGCTCCTCTGCTTCAAAATAATCTGAATCACTCAGTGCTTTTACCAGCCTGTTACCCTATATTTCCTGAATTATTGTCATTCGTGTTTCTTTTTTAAGGCAAGGAGAGAAATTTAAACACACATATTCCTTGCTGAGCGTATATATTTAAGTAAAACTTATCTCTAGAACCCAGAAATTCTAGAAATAATATCAAATGCACTTTCAAGGGTTAAAAATGCATGCAATAATTTAAGCATAACATAAAATAGTCATACATGTATAGCCTTTGCTACACAGAGGTTTAAGTGCTAATTAGCTACATGTTCTGGTAGCCTGAAAACTCCACCCGAGCTCAAGAAAAGTCATCGCCTGACAGGATCTTCAAGTTATCCAGCACATCTTGTGCTGCACATCAGGGAAATGAAATAAAGGAAGCTGCTCCTCAGCTCCCCCTCCTTCCCTCATGCTGACTGGGCATGCAATATGCGGGTACAAGGAGGGGCAGGAGCCCCAGGTTTTCCTTCAGAAATATCTGGTCTAAAACCAATGCACATCAGGCATGACAGGCTATTGGTGCCCATACTACGAGAAAAGTGAGCTGCAACAGAGGTGAGAAGCACCCTGTCCCTTTGCTGGTTTTGCCTTTGCTGGTTTTATCATGACCAGGTGGCTGGTATCAAACCTCCAGCACACGTATTTTTAAGCACTGGGCTCCCCTTGAGCCAAGTGATGGGCTGTCTTTCTTTGCATTATGAGGTGGCAAAGCCACCACCAGCAGTGGATCTGGGAGAAGCCCAAGTCCAGATCTGGGGAGTTCCTAGAGATAAACTTGCTACAGAATATGACCTGCCCCCAAGTAAAGGGCATGAACCATTCTCCTCTCTTGGGAGAAGGGTTGTGTCAGATTTTTTTCTATTTTTCTTTAAAACCACCACACACACGTACACACAAAAAATAATGCACTGACACTATTCTGTGATGGGGTAGCTGCACTGCATGGAAGAGAAACATTACCAGGAAAGGCTGTTACAGACCTTTTCTGCTTGCAGGATAGTTGTATAAGATATAAATTAAATAAAAAATTATTTTGTGTAGTCCTAGCTTCTTATTTAGCCTGAGTTTGTCATCACTTAGGTGGGATTTTTATAAAGTCTTTAAAGTACTGAAGTATCAAGGACTAATAGTTAGTTATTGCAGAAACACTATCTGAGGCCATAAAAATCATAGACATTGGTCAGACACACACTCAGATCATAAGTATATATATATATATACACCAGCATTTTTAAATATTTTCCCTCCCTCACCAAACCAATATGTACTTTTTAAGAACAATTATGGCTTGGATATCATCCAATCCATCTCCACAATGTATTTTTAGGGCTGGGAGAGATAAGGGAAGTCAGAAGTCTGCAGAATAACATTAAATTTCCCACTTTGTTCTTACTTACATATTCCCAAATTTGTCAGCAGTAGTGATTTAAGACCAAGTAATTGTTTTTCTCCTGGCTTCTGCCATGTGTGCTTACTGAGGCTCAGAAAGAAGACTTTCCAATGGCCTGGAAGAGTAAGTATGGAATCATTGCTTACAAAAAACGGTATCATTCTAAACATTAAAAGTTGTTAAGATAATATCATTCATACTATATGTCATGAGTTTGGTTCATAGTTAGTACCCTCTTCAAAGCTGCTCAAGGGTACCATAAACCAGAGTCACGTCTAATAAATTACTGCAAGAAAATGTGGTCTTTGCTGCCTGTGGCTTCAAAAAGCACCATAATGACTATGATGTCTAACTTTTATCTTTTCTTTCTTCTTTTTTTCCCACTGAGTGCTTCAAACCAGTTTGGCAATCCTTAAAAGGTTAATGAGTACTACCTGCTACAGAATGCCAAACTGATTTAATTCAGAAAATGAGAAAACATCCCTAAAATGTAATCAGCTGTCACTTAAAAAATGACATACAACAAGATAGGGATGTTTTACATTTTGCTTCCCCTTCTGAGAGGTCTGGAGAAAATGTCAGGTGACCCTACAAAGATGCATCTCTCTCCAAAATTATTTTTTACCTGGAAGAGCAAACACCACTCACTCAACTTCCCAGTTTATGTCCCTCTGGACATAAGATAGCTACATGGATAGCTACAGCCTCGGTCCCTGTTTGCTCAGGACACCCTAGTCTCCTCTCTTACCTCGCACATTTCTCTTTGAGTGGTATCTTTGGTGTGCTCCAGCACTTCTCCAGCATCTCAGGGTGATCTGAATGCCCCATGGTGTTCTGAGCATGCCTGCAGAACCTCTGCGGCACAAGGAGCTGGGACAGAGCAGAAGGACCTGGCAGCTTGGGGGCTGGCACCTGGGGACGGACACATGGGGTTGGAGCGAGCCTCTCTTTCCTGCTCACAAAAAGGAGGAAAAAAAAAGTGAGACTGGGGAACAGGGTCAGAGTGGTAAGGAGCAGAGAGCACCTCCTTGCTCCGCACAATCCACACACCAAGGAGCAACCACCCACCTTTTCAACATGATGGACCCAATGAAAAGGTCATTCTCCATCACAGGTCTCCCCTCTCTGAGGGGTACGTATGCACTTCTGGAAAATTATCCATGCCCACATGCACTGCAGAACTTCAGGAGGCCTTGTTCTCCTCTTTCCTTGGCAGCACCTACCTCAGGTTGGTTTGGCAGGGCCACATTTTAGAGTTCTGGCCAGGCTTGGGAAGAGTCATAGAAATTACATCAGCTTTTTTTCGAGTTGACAGGCTAAGGAATTTTATGTTAATAGAATTAACAGCCTCCCAGAACATTTTTGAAGCAAACAAACAAAAACAACAAACATCTGTAGGTGCAGGTTACTTGCAGACCCTGTTGGAATATGATACTACATGCTTACAGACCAGCTTGCAATTGCTTCATCCAGGCCTCTCTGCAACTGAATGCCCTGCAAGACCCCACTCTGCACCGTGCAGCAGTTGAATAGATTTCATCCATATTATCACCGTAATTTTTTTAAGTTTTTCTTCCTGGTTGAATTTAGTGAGCGTCACTGCTGCTGTCAGCAGAAGGAGCCCTTCTTGCATGATCTCTGAGTGCACAGAAGCAGTAGGATGTATTTCTTCTTGCTGGGTAGCATAAACAACCTTCCATATATTCTGCATGTATCAAGAATGCTGTAAACTTTAAATTGGGCAATCTGTAATTAACTATGTTTTTAAGAGTTTGTAGGCAATTTCAGAGCAGGGCTCTACCATATTAACAGTTTCACAAGGAGGAAGCAGAATTTAAACAGAGGAAACAAACACAAACATGTCCTTTATTTGATGGCAATGAAAATCATTTGAAAAAAGTAGGATTGCAGTAAACCTGACTTTTTTTTTTTGAATGAAAGCTTCCTGTGGACATCTAAATAACTAATCAATTAATTAAATTAACCAAAACCCAAATAAACTATTCCTGCATGTATTTCTTAGGAAATTATCACTAAAACCCACAATTACTCTACTGTTATCATATTTGTAATTTGTGTAAGTCTATTTTTGTAGTTCACCCAGAGCAATTGTGTTTTCTGTAGTAGTCTTTTATGTAAAAATATAGAGAAAGCAGCAATGTTATGTAGACCTTGGTCAGACTCCTGGAATTTGAATGTAGGCACAGGAGAGAAATTATCTGCCACCAGCTGAGAGGCTTTCCTACCTGCCAGCACAATGCAGGAAAAAAGAAAAAAAAAAAAACCAAACCTACCACTATAAACGAGTATTTTTTGTTCTGGGTCATTTGCGGGGAAGTTCTGTTGTTGGTAATATTTCCAATGGCTTCAGCAGATGGAGTAACAACCACTGTTAGATTTTTGTATTGCACTGTGAGAACGTGAAATTTGACAGAATACCAGCAAGTCTCATCGTTAACAATGTGTTATCTATACCCTTTAAATAATATAAAGGCCAAAAGGAATTACAAAAACATATTTCCCAACCCATTTATGTCCAGGCATCTTGTTTTTTTTTTTTTTTTTTTTTTTTTTTTTTTCCTCCTGATTTCTCAAACAAATTTCAGACAGGAGGGAACCCAGAAAACTACATGTGCTTTAGCTCACATTAGCTCTTCCTCAAGAAATACCCTACAGTGAAACCCTCCTGAGGCTCTGTGCCCTACCTGGGTGCTGGGGCAGGCTGAGATGCCTGCAGAAGGTTTTGAAGAGACCGAGCAGTTTTGCTCTGCCTGAGAAGCCCAAAAGACAGCCAGTGGGCCGCTGTAATATAAAAGAACAGTTAGTCGTAGTTGTAATATTGAATAGCTTACCCTGCAGTAGTATGCTGGCTGGGAATAATTATTTTCTAATTAACTGGCTAATACTTTGTCCAGGATTGACAACATCTCTGTGTCCCAACACAGGGTGTGTGGGCACAATGGTGAAACACAGTAGCGCCCATCGATGCCACAGCAGTCCTGGGTCAGGGGATCGACAGAAGGGCTCCTGTCCTTCTTGTTTTCCATCACCTCCTTAATGTCTTTATTGATACAGAGCTTATAATCTGTCATTAGCTTGTACGTATTCCTAAATCCTCTCTTTTCTGCAGCCTAAAGTGCCATGCCAACACTGGGAAACAAAACTTATTACTTCTCCAATTGGGCAGAAATGCTTTAAAATTGTTGCACAACTTAATACAAATCTGTTGATTGTTTGGGGACAGTGCTTCAGATCATGCAGGAAACTGCACCTTGTCTACAACAAAGACATCAAGCCAAAGGGGATCCCAAGCAGTCTTGAGTGCACATCACTAGCTGACATGTACAGTGAGGGATACTGCCTCAGATCAGTGGCTGAGTGCTGGGCTTCACCCTCACATATGAAAATTATATGGTATAAATGCAATAATTACAACTTTCCCCTTTCTTCATTCGAGTAATTTCTTCTCCCTTTTACCTGGCTTGGGCGAAACTTCTTGATTTTGCCAAGATTTTAAAAGTCATTCAAAGTGTTTAGATCCCTGTACCACTGAAGTCACCCAATAGCCTAGGAAACAGATACGCTTTCCTTCCTCCCTGACGACTTAAGGAATCAAGGTCAAGAGCATTGCCCAGTGCTACACAGCTAACTTCCGCAGTCTGAGGAGGGAGGGAGTAGCCTTAGAGGGTCATTTCTAACACTACAACACTATCTGGGCTCTCCATCATAGAAACGTATAGAATCATAGAATGGCCTAGGATTTGACGGGATTTTAAAGATCATCTAACACCAATGCCCCTGCCATAGGCAGGGATGCCACCCACCAGATCAGGTTGGCCCAGGCCCCATCCAGCCTGGCCTTGACTGGGCCTTGATTATTTCTTCTTCACCTCCATAAACTTTACGCCATCTCAATCACGTTTTCTGTAATTGTGCTGAAAATCGTTTTGCCTTGTTTTCACAGGTAGTTGCCCGTTTTTGTTTTACCTTCAATCAAAGGTGGAGAGGGGAACTGGGTCAGTTTCCAGATGAGGGAGTCATCCAGACATGGATCTGGACTGCAGGTGCTGCGGTGCAACCTGTGTATGATGGCAGCGAACCCTTTGAACTCCAATAATTAGATGAATATACTTAACCAGGCTAAAAAGTGATTATGTTTTTTGTTTTCCAATGCAAATCATGAAATCAAGGAGGAAGCCCCATACCCCCCAAACAAACACATAACATGCTTATACGCCCCCAGCTTATTTCTGGCCTTCAAAAGTAATTTAAGAATGAACAATCCTGTGCAAACTCTCAGTAAATTAATCACAGGCCCAGAAGTTGCTGACTGTCTAGTTATCTGAACATCTCTGCAATTTAACAGACCAAAGACTGCTCTCTGCTGTCTTAGCTGCTCACCTTATGTGAACCTCGAAATCACACCCCTTTGAACTGCACCTCTAATAAAGAAGCTGTGCTCTCTGCTGATGCTCCTGCTGCTCGTGAACAGGTCCACAAAGACAACCAACAATAGTGGCAAATGGTTTTTTGTTTGTTTGTTTGTTTGTTTTGTCAAAATGAATCACTAACTTGATGTATTTTTATGGCTGGCCCAAAATATCATTCTGCAATCCAGAATCATTATGCACTCTGCAGTGGTTGTTTTCATGAACAGTAATATTGTCTGAAAGCACTTTGACTAATATGGTTTCCTTATTCCCCAGGACCGCCCAGCATAAATTCCCTGGTGTTGAAATGGCCAAGCCCTTTCCTAGGTGAGGCACTCTACCATAGTCAATGGCTTTAGGGAATTACTGTAGAAAAATCATTGAAACCATTGACCTAGTGCACAGTAACAGGAAGAGAGGCAAACAAGATATGAAGTGGTATTAGCAAGGGGACAGAGCAGTAAACAAGCTGCGATACACTCTTGTGTGAGAAGATCCTTAATAGCTATAACCTGTTTGGACCCTACCTACACCTCTTTGCAGGGCTGGGCACTGCAATGCAGAAAGCACAGCACTGCCTTGCAAAGGATGTACCATAGGGCAACAAAGATAATATCAGGTCTCCAGAATCTAAGTTGTAAGAAAAGGTTAAGGGAGTTGAGTTATTCCCCCTGGAAAATAACAGCCAAAGATATGACCTAAAAGAAGTTTTCAAAATTATGGAAAGACTCTGATAAAATTCTTAGTGATACTTTGGTCACAGTGGTGAGACATTCAGAAAAAGAGAAATACAAATGTTATACAACTGGGATCAAAGAAGAATTCAGAGAACTGAGCTATTTCATGCATAGATAGTAAAAAACAAATGTACTCTTCACTTCCAGGTCAACAACAAAAAACTTCATTACTCTGGGGAAAATAGAGCTATTCTAGAGTAATTCCCAACACAAACAAAAACATATTGCATGGGAGTTAAAACAATGTTTTGCTCAGCTATTAATTTCTGAGCAAAGAGCAACAATGCAAGAGAAGCACACAGAAAAAAAGGTGAATGTACGATGGAAAGGCTGGGTGACATTTCTTCTTTCTGCCTGGGAGAACACGTCTCGAAGGAAGTTCCTAGACCTGAGTTTTTCTGGGAAGGCCCAGGGCTGAATCCTTCCCAGATGAGGAGAAGGAGGCCATTAACCAGGATTTTACTGCTCTGCATCCCCTATCTGTGCATTCATAGATGAGGAGGAGGAATTGCTAGAAGTTGCCACTTGGACAAGAAACCAATGCCATGGGTGCAGGAATGTGTGGCCTGCAAATCCAGCAACTGACCTAGCTTCAGTGGGAAGGTGCCTGCCATTGAAATAAAGCACCTGCATTTCTCCTGCCCAGGAGCTGATGTGGGGAGAGAAGGAGGAGCCTTTGTGATCCCTAAGCAGGGAGAAGGACCAGGAACCATCAATCCTGTCCAAAATGGGAGAGAAGAGAATGCATTCAGCAGGCTCTGCAGGGAGGGAAACACTTCCCTGAGCTCTGGCAGAAATGCTGGACAAGCAGCTAAATTCCTTCCCAGAAACTGCTCTGGTGACAACGCAATGCCTCCTGACTCCCTCCAGCCCACCTCTCACAATAAATGTCAGCCTGCAGCCCTATTGGGCATAATTAGCCTATGATAATAAATTACCCACATTTTCAGGAAAATATTAGAGACCATCATTATTTGGAATAGAACTACATTCAGCTGCACAACCCTACCTAATATGATGGATGGAGCAGTCATAGCACTGAATACATTTATCTAGAATGAAGTGATTATTTCGAAGATGAACACAGTCAGAAATAAGTGCATATGAATCATATACTACTACACACTGGAGAGTATCAGAGTAGCAGGGGTTGTAGGTCAGCTGACCAGCCCATAGCTTTTAGTTGATAGATTATTTCACACATATACCCTAGGATTTTAAAACTCAGTCTCAAAATCCCTCTGAATTTAAAAATGATTCCATATTTTCTCTTGGAAAAAAAATACAGTTTTTTTTTCCCCTCTACCTTAAAGAAGAACTTTGCTCTTATTCAGCTCCACTGTCCACCCACAGATGATGCCCAAAATATCATAGGCAAGCACTTTAAAAAATAATTTTGATAACAGCTAATTATTCCATGAAAAAGAATGTAAGCAAAGATGGTCTTGATGTAAGGACTCACTAACATCCAACTGAAGGAAGAGAGAACAGGAGGCACTACAGCAAAAGAATTCCATCTGCTCTACAACAAAACTATGCATTCCTTTTTTCACATCTTAGTTCCCTGTATTTCTTTGGCCTTTCCCAATCATTTTAGTAGAGCGATGAAAACCATTCATAATCATGGGCAAGGTTCACAACTCTGTTCTGTAACAGAATGCCAGCACTGGCAGCATCTTGCCCTCTTTTCCACATTCCATTAGACATCACGTCACATTAGACATCAAGAGTGCACACCTGTGTATGAAGATAAGCTTCCTGCATGGCTGCTGGCATCTCCAGAGTGCTCTGAACAAAGTTAGTTGCTTCAGACAGGGTGGGTGAATATGCTGCTTTGTGTAGCTTCACCTTTCTAAAATGCAGTAGCATAATTATGTTTTCTGCAGATTCCTCTGAAGCCTGAACTTGCTTTTGGATGCATGTGGAACAGTGTAGAGGCTCTTCACTCTATCTTGCAACTCAAAAGGGAAAAAAAAGTGCAGTTAATTTTCAGTCATATTCCATGTTCCCATCATCATCACCCCTGGAAGACACAGCATTTTCCTCCCTTGAATCTGACCAAATCACAAAAAAAGTTTTGCCCCCAGAAACAATGTCTAGGTTTCTGCTGATAGGGGGAGTGTAGTCAGCTTGTGCAAAAAAAAAATTTACCAACAGTAGTAACATTAATGTGACATCTCCAGCTGCGAAAAACTAAAAAGTGCACCTCTTTTACTGTCAGAGTAGGAAAATCCTACTTATCCTTTTTGGATAAGAAAAACAAAAGTAATTTTTAAAAGGTGAAGTTATTAGTTATTAGACATATTTAATATAAGTTGCCACTAGATATATGGCTGCTTTTTTAAGATTTATTGTACTTGTTGTTAAGAGTATTTATTACTTCAAGAATCCTTCTTAAAAGTCAGATGTCTTGTTCACCATAAATCAGAATTTTAAGCTAGTTTTTGGCTGTGATACTACCCATAACCAAAAGTCAACCTCATCAGTGTAAGCATTATAATCACATAAGACTGAATGCATGATGATATTTCTTTGGTTCAGTTAAATAAGTATTTGAAAGAAATGGTATCTACATGAAGGCCAACATTTAAATTTTTTGAGATTTGCCTAAAACATTAATATATTCTGAATTAAGGAGCTATTTGAAGGTAGAAATCAATGCTACCCCTATGAGAGCGTCCATCATAGCAATTGAACATTTTAAAAAAATATATATGTATATATAAAAAATATATATGTATTAAACATTTGAAATGTAAAATAAAAATTCAGAGAAGTTCAAATCTTCTCAGATAAAAATTTTTGTTTTCACGTGTTCAATTTATTTAGGAAGTACTGGAGCAGGTGAAGCTCTTTAGTAATGCCTGCTGAAAGAAAGCGGTATGCTAATAAATCGTAAAGCAGTCTGGCATTAGGATGTGTTACTCATGTGGTGAATAAAAGATGGAGTGAGGAAGGAGGAGCCTTTTACAGCTCAGTCTATCCTTCAAGAGCTGTGATGCCTGATAGAAACAATTACTTTGCATCTAATTTATCAGACTTCCAAGGACAGTCTGGTTGCTTTGTCTTTGGACAACAAATTTGCATGAAGAGCTGAGTAAGCCTTTCACACCCTCCTGCACTGGGTTGTCTACCCGAAGGAACTGCTTCATGGTGAGGGTTCAGCTCAGAAGGGGCACTGCAACAGCACCATCTCCACCGTTAACAGGGAGGAAAATCCCCTCTCTTCTGCTTCTCTCTTTTAGCAGCTGGCGACCGAGAACTTGTCAGGCAAGGTGAATGCCAACATGAACTGGCAATATTAGGAAAAGAAGGTGACTGTTTTGTTAGCGCGCTAGGTTCTCACCTGCAAGTGGTGGCAAAAGCAGGGAATCCTGGTGGTGTCCTATCTTTACCCACGTTGGGAAGATGTTTCACACATATAACTTGTCTTTTTGCCCAGGGAGACTGAGAAAGGGAGCATCACGCCTTTCCATAGTCAGACTTGCTTCTTGATGATTCCTGGTCAGTTGAGGAGAAAATAAATTCAGGACTGAGAGGATAAAAAAGGCAGAACAGGATAGAGAACAAGAACAAGATAGGAAAGAGAAAATAGGGATTTTTTTTCATCTGTTCTTTTAGAGTTGATCATTTTATTTATTTATTTTCTATGAAATTGATATTTTCAGGTATCTGCTTTTGTCCCAGCCTGGGTGAAAATTGATATTGAAGCTTATTAGTCTGGAAAATGTGAAGCACAGCAATGCCAGAAATCACTGCTGAAGTACTCTTGCATGAGATATCATGAAGCTTTGGGGATCCATAACTAAGGTACTTCTCACGCCGCACTCACAGGATGGGAGGCTGTTTGGGAGCATGAATTCCTCTCTTTTCTCTCAAAAGACTGACTTTCTTCCACTCATTTATGGGCTGCTTTCTATCACTGCAAGAGCATGCAAAGCTACACCACTTGGCAGTACGTAGATTGAGCACCTGAAGCAGGGAACATTCCCTCCTCATTTGAATTATTTTAACCACCAGAAGTTTAAATGCTGCTTTATTGGGCCAGGTACAGTGGAGGCAGCAGGTCTTCGTGCTCCTTCTGCCATTAGTGGAAGTGCATACAACCAGAACGCACTATATGTTCCCTATATGCAACTTACCTGGTGCATATACACACATTTACACTCACACATATGCATGTTATGATACTGAAATAGTCTCCTGACTAGGGCTTGATGATTAGAAGAAAGGTTGCTGGATTAGTTACACCAGTTATTGCTCCCTCTGTCATGGCAGAATTAAGTCAATGTTGTTTTAAAAGTGCTCAAAATCTTCCTTCATAAACTTCACAAAATGAACTGAAATATGCAATAGAGATGTAATGATCAGCTGCTCTGCTTTTCTGATAGGAGTTTGACTCAAATCCCAAACCTCTGAAGGTATAGACAAATGGGAGACTTACTCAAATTAATTTGCTAAAAGAACAGGTAATCATGAAAATTATCCCAACATCTGATGACAGGGAAGCCCATGGTCATGCACACCCAGTCACCCACACATCCTGTCACTGAAAACAAAGGATGCATATCAGAACTGAATTGCTAGGAAACCGTTGCAAAAGAGCTATTCATACATACACAGGTAAATTAATTAGTAAATAAGCAGCAGCTTATGTGATGCTGCTGCACCCTCAGCAAGCTTGTAACAAAGCCACCAGAGGCAGCAGGTCAAAGACATCATTTTTTTTCATTGTCATTCTGCAGGTACATTGCAATTATTCAATGTAATGCACTAAATATGGGGTCACGCTTCTTCAGCAAAAGGCAATGTCAAAATTCCAATTGAATTCAATGGGAACAGAAATGGCCCTTAAGCAGGCTGCCAGATTTTCCTCCATGTCCTCTAAGACTCACAATTTAACACATTTACTTAAAACGTTTTTTACAATCTTTCTCCAAAGCTGTTAGTACATCATGAGATTTGTCCTCCAGTATACTTGTCTAATCTTTGGCTATTGGCTAGTTAATTACTAACTAAAATTTTAAAGTGACTGCTTTGTGGGGGCTTTCCGTATCTATTAAAGATTAAAAATTACATTTTAATGTTTTATACCCAACCTCTCTTTGTACAGTGAAGGGAAGTTTTTTTTTATCTGAATTGGAGAACATGATATGCTTTCAAATATATGTTACTTGCTGTATTTTACTTTAGATTGGTTTGAGTTACGGGCAAGTTAAGAAAACTGAACAGCAAAGGATGTCCTTGCTCCAGCAAGCCACAGAGCAAATCTCCACCTGAACTGTACAGGAGAGATGGAAAGCTGTCGCCATAAGGCGGGAGAGGGAAAAGTGTCTTCTGGGGCCTTCTAATGACTCTAAACAATTTTCAGCTGGCAATAAGAGATCAGTGTACACGTTCAATCCTGAAAGTCAGAGGGAAAACATCGTGTCACATCTGAGTGCATATCCACATTAATCCTTCCTTTACAATCCATTTGTCAGATACCTACCTTGTAAGTGAGGTTGCAGACACCCAGGTTTGAGATGTATTTCTCTTGATTTTGCCTGAGGGCCTTTAGAACTAGAATAGTTCAGGTCAAGAGACCTACAAAAATCATTGTGTCCTACTGTCTGACCATTTCAGGGCTAACCAAAAGTTAAAGGATATTACACTCAACAACTATTAACTGCTATAATGACCACAATACATGACAACAACTATTTTACAAGTCTTTTCAAAATTATTTAGTAGTGTCATACAAATATTACATATATCAACACAGAAAGTTTTCCCATGAAATGCTTAAAAATAATAATAAAAACTTTCCATCCCCAAATGATATATTTTTTTTAAACAAGATCCTTATAACAAGGTATAGCTTCTCCAAGAAAGTTGCATTTACTTTAAAATAACAATGCCATCAACAGAAAACATAACTAGGTCCTTATTTTCAGAAAGTACCCTGTGAATGTCTTGACTTCTGCAAAGAATTAAACTGGACTGCCAATTCATAGTCAACCGTCTATGCAAAGCAAGAGAAAACCATAGGTATAAAGCAGTCCATCTCAAGGAGAATGGGAAAGCTGCTACAGCATCAATCTGCTGTGCAGTAACCCCTGCTCCTCAGATTCATGTTGGTCACATTTAAGGCAAAGTATTCAGGAAATAAATGAATATAGTTAAAGAAGCATTCATTAGTGACCTCAATCACAGCTATTAGATGTTTGATCCAGCTCCCAACAGCAGAGTTCCCTTTGACTCAAGATCAAATATTAAAAAGGAATGCTGCTTTGTTTTATTTAAAAATGCTATATTTATTTGGTTGATAGGACTTATCAAGTTATAACTGAAGTCTTTTAAAACCACAAGAGTCCATGTGACACTTATCTTCAGCTCCTTATAGACTCCAGAATTTAATTTTTTTTAATAGAAGCAGAGCATAAACTAATTCACCCTCTGCTGAAACTACCAAGATTATAATTGCTTCTACTCAAATCAGTAAAGTTATCCCAGATTCACTGAAAGTTTAGTTCAGACTGAAATGCAGTTTGAGGTTTCAGGGATGGTCAAATGAAACTTTTGGGTAGACCACTGCATTTTTCAGACTTCTGTTAAAGCTTGCAGGCATGCTTCATTTTCAGGTCTAGGATCAGAAAGAATGGAAAAGGGATAAGCTATAAAGCACTTTCTCCCACAGAGTGAGTTTAAAATTACGTCAGTGGAGAATTTAATATCAGAAAAATGTACTGAAGTCACCGACACAAATGTGCCAATACACACCTAACAACTTCTACAACACTTTCGGTCCCTTACATATACTTCTCCAACCCATTTTGATTTTAATTCTTCACAACACCCCATAACTGTGAATTCCAGCCAAGGGGTCCCTAGACGTATGTCCAGTTTCCTAGTACTTTTATACTCAGGCATCTTCAGACGATCACTGGATCAGATGCAGCTAAAAATATTAGTGTAAAAATACAATGTTGCAGTGATTATTATGGCAGTATAAGCAGTGTGGCGTATGTTCTCTGAAGTACAAGATTGGGTAGTTAACATATACTATTTTATTAACTTTATATCTTCCATATAAAAATGCATGCATGGGGTTTTAAAAGAGGGGTTTTTAAATAGACAATGTATTCCACAATTTTAATCCGTTCTTGTGTATTTTGTGCTAGTCTGAGTTTGGAGTATGCTCACAGTATCAGCATATTTTTGATTGTTTATGTAACAGTGCTTCTTTTACAGGACAGGTCTAATCCCTAATCTGATTCTATATTTAATCACAGGAACATCATGTTTTCAATTTCTGTGACCATTCATACAAAAGACACTCATTCCATATTCTTTCCGCAAAGGAGGTGCACAAGAGAGAATCATGATGAAGGGGAACTAATGGTTAAACATAGCTAGCGCCACCAGACGTTATTACATATTCACCCACTACATAAAATACATATACTAACATCATTGACCTTAGAGACAAAGTGGAACATGCATTTACAACTGTTTCTTCAGATGGAAAAATTCAAGCAAATTTTCTTTAACATTTTAAAACACTTTGTAAATCACATTAGTACATCGTCAAACATTGTTGGTCCTAATGCTGCATTTGTTCCCATTTGCTATGAAGAATCATATGAAAGAAGTAATAAGTGCTTCAAAAATGCATGCATCTCTGCCTAAAGTATGTGTGTTACTGGCACATTTGTCGTGGGCTCAGGGAGAAGGACGCAGCCCATACCTCTACCATCTGCAAGTGCACTGAATTCCAGACAAAATTTCTTTGAAACCCACTGAGACTTAGTGCAGCTGTGGAGCCTCCTCTCTTGCCCTTGCCCCAGCCTTAGCTTACACCCTACATGCAGCCTGGCATTGCCTCTCCTGCAATAGTGATTCAGGATCAGGTCCTGCATCTGGATCAGGATCAGATCCTTACCAGACACCCAAAGCCTCTAACCTCAGCGCAATGCTTTGTGAATGACTTGCTAACAAGGGTTTGTCGAAATAAATTTTGAAAAACCCATGGGAAAAATTTAAGGTAGTGGCAAGCGAACATATATCAACATCGGTAAAATCAAAGAATAAATATACCAAGACACAAGCAGCAGTCCCCCAGAAAGCAGGTCCTATTCTCCAAGTCTGTATTTCTGTGACAAATGCACAAACAAAGCATCACTTTATGTTGCTAACCATCTTGTTCGAAGAAAGTGTCTCGTGTTTCTTTACAGCATTTCCAGTTCAGCCTTTTTGTCTTTGGAGATGGTCTACTATGTAAATGACCTTCCTCAGCCTCTTCAGAATAAAAAGGAGGTCTTTGGAATTGAAATTCTATTTATATTTATCATAACTTGATAAGAGGAGCGTGTGTTTATTTAAATACTTTACCATTATTTCTTCTTAACAACAGGCAGCTCTGAAGTGCAGTTATAAGTCTGTTTACACCACACAGATATCAAATTGACTTGCTAATGGTAACTTTTATTCGGTATCCATGGGTTACTGTGTCATGTGATTTGACATCAAGTACAGACAGTGCTGATTAGTAGCATCCAGTTCTGTCCATCTCTGTGCATCACTGAACCATCTGGTCATTTATTCACTAATAAGCCCCTAATGGCCCAAATATTCACCGGCCTGTCATTGTGACATGGCATAAAATGCCTACATCTTTCAACTTGCTTTGACATGTTGCTTGTTTCACATCAAAACCCGTCATTTACAGGAAAAGAGCTCAGAGGGGTAAAAACTTGACCTAATCTGCAGTGTTAACACAAAGACAGAGGCTTTGTTATCTGGTAGCCTGACTGAAAGCATGTAAATGGGCATGAATTCATTTTGTACATTTTTCCATGCTCATTTTACAACATTCTTTAAGTTTGGTATCATTCCTAATATGGGTTTTTATGTGGGTTTTGCTGTGAAATCTCTTTTCTTTATCTGTTAATATTCTTAGGAGTGCTTTACAGGGAACTGGATGCCCAGAGATGTTTGTCAGTTTTCTATAAGGAAAATGTGCATCAATGAAAATGTCATGGAGAGCCATGGAACTTCTCTAAACCCTTCTATTAAAAATTAGTATGATTAACAATTTTTCTTTCTGTGTTTCTCTTATTTTTGCCTAAATATTAAGAGGCGGCATAACACTTCCCACCCTGAAAGAGGAGAGATGCATTAACAATCTCATGTGCAGCATGTTATATTTTGCAGAAGCTTCCTAGATGAGAAAATCTCACAGAATATCATTGCATGGCAAAGTCAAACACATTATTACTTAAGGCTTGTGAATGCTTGGTAACTGAAAAATCTCTCTCTTCAGTCCCATCACACAAAACTGCTGAAGAAGAAAGAGGTCACAATCAATGCTTTATTTTTTATTTTTATTTTTTTTTTAATCTTACTGGATATAACCACAGTTAAAATAGTTTTAAAAAAATCAAACACCCATTAAACTAATTGCTGTTGAAATCTTGGTTAATACATCATTAAAATGTGATTAAAGCATGATGTAATTGATTGTAACTAGAACACTTAGGGTGGTTTTATAGCTCTGCAGTCATTGGTGTGATGGGACACATAATTCACCCAGTATGTTAGCTTCACTTGATGTGTGCCTCTATTGGCACACTAGCTTCTTGAAGCAAGCATACTCTGTTCAACAAAAACTTCCATTGTGTTGCCTTCTGGCTATTATACTGGTTGAAAGGTGATGACAACAACAACAAAAAATTATTTTAAACTGACAGAGCTTTTGCTTTGTTTTGTTTTCAAATAACTGTTTTTTTGTTTTGTTTTGTTTGTTTGTTTATTTTTGGCTCTAATTATATGTATGTTGCCAGTGGTAGTTCCTGTTAACGACATGAACATCATTCAGAATAAATCCTCTGCTTGTGCAAGCTAGTAAATTTTATCAGAGAATTCAGGTCAGCTAATGAATCAATTTGAATTTTGGCATCTTCACGCTGAGATTCAATCAAGTTTAAATTCATTTTGAAATAGTTAGTTTACAATACTTACAATCAAACCCATAGCCCAGTCTGACTATATGTACACAGAATTTAGTACAAGCATTCAAATATTTCTACTTTTTGATTATTCACTTTACCAATTCTTGCTGCACAATGTTATTCTCAAGGGCATCAATAAACACATTCAGTCCTGTATTACAAGCTGGAGAATACCTCTTGCACTTACCCAGAGCCCTTGAACCCTGAGTGGGCTGAAAAATAATTGTGTTTTGTTAAAACTGTTGAGGTTTTGAAACTGATTTCTATTCAACATTACAGCAAAAAAACAAAGCAGAGTCAAGTCAAGCAAGATATAAAATGGTATATCTTTCTAACTCCTCAGTGGGCATCTTATTCATAAAGTTGTTAATTCCTTTTGCTCTAAAGAAAAATCCTATTCCATGCAAAATCTTTTTGACAACATTTAATTCAAGTGGAAAATGGCCATAAAAAAAAAAATCTCTTTTGATGACCTGACATTTTCTGATGGAAAAAGCAGTTTTGTCAACAAGATAAACTGTGAATGAACCAGGATATATTTCCATTTGTTGAAATAGGGCTTAAAGGTACTAAATATGAAATGTAGGTTCTCAGTCCCTTGGAGGATTTGTGCTCTGGTTCTAAATTTTTAAAACCCACTGAGCATGCTCAAATCAGCTTATACAATAATGTTACATATCTGTATTAAGAGTTGCAGCTGGAGAACAGTTCTTTTGCATCTTATGTTTTTCAGATTTCTAAAATTAAATAAGTAAATTTATGTGAGCTGAAGAAATGCATTCTAGCACTTTTGATCACATTGACACTTCTGAAAACTTTTATGATTTTGAAATATTTTTTCAAGAACTAATCCTTTGAAATTTAGTTTTTTTTTTTTATTTGAAATGTGTGAAATTATTTAAAATTTAGTTGGCATAAAAGTGATTACTTGAAATAAGTAATCAGATCAAGTAATCAATCTTTTCTTTACATAAATTATGGAAGTGAAACATTACAGATATTGGGGGAAAAAAAGAAAAAGAAAGAAATCCTGAGTAAGAGAATGAATGGTAAGCACTTCCACAACCCTGGCCATTCCCAGGAAATATGTTTTGTTTGTCTAAGGGGCAGTCTCTGAGACAAATCCTAGATCTGCACAGCACCTCATAATCCTGAGCTCACCACCAGCTCTCATGGAATAATGGCAATGGAGTGGGAAATAGGTGCTTATTTCTGAGATTTAGGGGAAAACTTCCTCAGAAGAATCACACTCTGGAAAACTTTTTTTTTTTTTTTCAGGAGGAGGGGGCTCAGGACATCTTAAATTTATCTTGAATAGCATGTTCTATCTACTGCTGTGTATTACATGAATTAAAAACATCTTGAAACACAATGATGTTGTCAAATGGAATATTTTTAAACCCAAGTGACAATTCATTTCAACAAGCATAAATATGTCATGCAGGGATGGAGTAGTAGCTATTGAGTGATAGTATCTGTTATCATCAGCTGGCCATATTTTAAACAGAGAACACTGTTGTCAAATCTCCATTCAGTTTTTAACTGTAGAAAGGCCAGATCACAGGTCTAACACACCCAGATATTAGCAGAAAAACAACAATTTCCATTCCCTTAATAATCACTTTTAACTTCCAGAAAAACACTTCACTGCAAGCAAGGATATATACAAGTGGATAAAAACAGATGGTTTGAATTAAATCCTATACAACAGTAACTATAGTTGTCATCAGTGTTTTCACTGAAATAATTATGAGTATTAACTATTTAATCATAACCAGCAAATAATAAATAGACAGTGTTAGCATTTACAATTATTACCTACATTCACTTCGCTAACACTTGCAATTTCCTGTTCAAAATCAAATTATTACGTTAGTCTTTGTTTTGTGCTTCAGTGCTGAAAAGACAGAAAAGAAGTTCAAAGGGTATAATGATGTTATTTTACTTTGTATATGTTGTCGTTTAAAATTTAGCATTTTTTAAATGATAATATAGTTTTTCCTGTTTTACCGTGGACATACATGGCAAGCAGTAAGTGCCTTTTAAAGGAAACATGATGCACATGAGGTTTGCCAGCCAGACATGTTATTGTTCTGGTTATTTTGTCTTTACAGAGCAATAAACACAGGGTTCTAGCTTACATGGATTCAAAACATTAATGCATAGGTATTTCAAATGCATAGCCAACACTTCAGACAGATCCCCTCAGATCAGAATTAGTAGAATATAGCACCACCTATTTTTGCGAAAAAACAAAAGAAAATGGAAAAAAACCAACAACATGCACAACAATTGATTGCCCACTCCTAAAACTAGAAAGCTAATTGTTTTTCAGGAAATACTTTCCTGATGGCTGATCTTCTGCACTTACCAGGGGGAAGTACTTGCCTCAGAATAGCCGTTTAAGAAGCTGACTAATAAGTATTAAAAGGAAATCTTATTATTACTTTCTTATATACAAGATAACAAGATTTCATTCGTACAGCACTGTTTGACTGAAGATCATAAAAATTGCACTCCCAAGTAGTGTAGCACAGGGCTCCTCACCGCAACTCTGCTCTTGACAGTGCAGCTTTGGCCATCTTCTCCAGACTTCCTTAGCAGAGCATTTAATTCCCTGCTCTTCAGAATAAATACCAATTACTAACTGGCTCACTACAGTAAAAAGTGCTTCTTTTTTTTTTTTTTTTTAAATATATTTTTAATTCAATGAGGTAATATGAAAACGGTTCCTGGCTATTGAGGAAAAAAATCTGCCACTAAGCTCATACACACTGAAATAGTAGCATATTGCTACTGTTCACTTAGATGAGATTTAATGTGATAACAGCAAATTTTCATACTGAAAGTCAAAGCTGCAAAAATCTATCAACGAGCCTCTGAGGATTTTTCTAGAAAATATCCACATTTTCAGATAGAAATAATTGTTCGTGAAAGTGGCACTTGTACAACCAGCTTTACAGCCAGAAAACATTAATACTGCACCCTTTTAGAGTAGATAACCGTACATTTTTTTTTAACATTCCAATTAATTACATCCCACTTCTGCAAAGACATTTATGCATTCACTTAACTTTTCATATATGAATATTTCTATTGATATAACATGTATACAAACCTTTGAAATATTAAGGCCTGAACACAAAGCTAAATACATGCAAAGACCATTTGTAACTCTTGGTGACATCAACTGTCCCATATCTGAAGCTAAATGAGCTTACTACCATGCCTAATTGTTGACTTTCTATCAAGTATTTTGCTTGGAAATACAGTGGTACAAATTGAATTTTAAACTTGCATATATGGGTATTCAGACCCAAACTGATATGTATTATAAAGAAACAAACACTGTTTATTAATGCAACAGAAATACTGCTAGTACATTAACCACACCATAATTAGGAATGTCAAAAATAATGTGTGCCTCAGCATTACTAATACTAATTACAACACAAATGTACACTGTATACACCCAGACATAAGAAAAAGTTTGAAGATTTCAGGTCCATTATTGTTTATAAACAGTTAAAAGAAGCTCTCTAATTCAATAAATCTCAAAGAGGGTCAAATATATGTGTGGCAAGCTAATGAACAGACTCTCGTGATATCCATATGGTGACTTAAGGTGCAGACCTAGATTATTAACGAGTCTGATTCCACCTTCTGAAATAACAGCCATGATGACTTGCCACATAACTCTGCAAGCAAAATTACTCTTGTGCATGACTGACTATGCATGCCCAACACTAGGCAAAGCAGCCATCGCTTTGGCCTTGAAGTCACGCTTTTTGCTACAAGAATGTCAGGCATTTTAATAGGTGATGGAGAGGAGCTGAAGATCAAATCTTTCCCTTCCATGTGTGTGTTTGTGCACATGTAAAAAGTGCTCAGCCTCCTAGCACGCCCAGACCCACTAATCACTCACAAACAATCTGATCCCACGTTTGCTCCCTGAAGTAATTAACTAACAAAGGTGATTATCCCAGGGCCACCAGCAGGCTACCAAGAAAAGATTGTTACCACAAACTAGGCAGACTGGAGCGAGAACATCACAATAGTCTGATCCACTACAAAGTTGCCATGTTCCTGTGATAAGAAAATATCCTGGTGTAGTGATACACCATCATATGGGTGTACCGTTAAAATTTGTCACCAGTAACAGTTTGTTCTGCAACGTTTTCTCAGTCTGCTGTATCTGATGTACATGCTTGTGTTCTTTATTGCCATCTGCACAAGTACCTGACAACAACTTTATCTGCAAACAGGTTTTCTTTGGAGCTTCCACTGAAAAAAAATGCCAACCTTATCCTCTCAACAGTTGTCAGACACCCTTGGACAGTGCTTTCAGAAAAATCTCTCTTGTTCTGGTAGATTCCTTTCCAGTAATCTACCCTGAGACTCTGGAGAGATCCTCAGATTCTTAGTATGCATAAATTAATCCAAAAATCAATGGCATTTAAGGGTGTACAATAATTCTAAAAATAGAGACAAAGCACAAACTTCAAAGTGCTTAGAATCTCTGCCTTTTCAGAAGAAAAAAGAGACTCACTCCAGGTCAAATTAAACCTACAGCACAAGCAATAGTCTCACTTTACCACTGCATATAAGAGAGCATTCATCAATGAGAAGTATCATTTCCCAAGGAGCCCAGTCATAAAGACCTCACCCAGGTAAATCTATCTCTAGCTTGGATCTGACTTGAATTCTTTTCTTATATAATACCCAAAATTCAGTTCTTAGAAGCAACCATCAGAGCACCTGTCACCAAATCCCTCCCTCATGGTGTTGCAGTGCTGGCTTTAAGAGAAATACAAGCTGCCCTGCAGCTGGCTTAACTCCAGAATTAATTATCTGAGATTAGTGACCTCCACAAACCTTGCTGATTTCAAGGAAATTCACCAAACAGGCTCCAAAACAAATGCAAAAACATGAGCTTTTTTCACACTGGCAACAGCAGCCCTGTGTAAGGTATTTCTCCCTCCTGTGAAATCACAGAAGAAAACTCACACCAAGCAGAAAGGGGATTTAGGGTACTTCAGAAACAAATCTTTCATTTTTAAC
The DNA here is from genome assembly GCF_009769625.2 of Cygnus olor. Classification (NCBI taxonomy): domain Eukaryota; kingdom Metazoa; phylum Chordata; class Aves; order Anseriformes; family Anatidae; genus Cygnus; species Cygnus olor. The sequence goes on along the minus strand of NC_049174.1, from coordinate 17,670,596 downwards.
TCTTTTTTTTTTTTTTTTTACTTTTTTTTCTTCTTATTAATTTCCTTCCTTGCTCCCTGCCTTCCCCCAGACAATTCCTATTAATAAAGACTAATGCTGTCATTACCCTGTAACAGATCTCATTTTTTGCTACAGACTTTGTATAGGACCGTTGCAGAGGGAGCTCCAGTTTTTAACAATATTTAGGCCACAGCTGCTACAAATATTTGCAGGACATCTATGACTTTTCACAGGGGAACACTGGTACTTAAAAATAGGAGCCAGGATCATTCTTAAATTCATGTGCTCTGTGATGACCTTCATCATACCTGAGCTTCCCAAGTGCAGTGAAATTACTTTCTCCTGCAAGTCAGAATCTGTCCAAATGGAAATGCAAGTTTTCCTCAAGTTAGAGGCTTCTTCCAGTTTTCTAGTGAAATAAGAGGAAACAGTTTGTTAGTACCTTCCAGTTAATTTCTGACAAATAAAAGAGGTGCTTACTTTAGACTACTCATACAAACAGGGCTGCTAGGTGAGAAAAGTTTGGATTTGAAAGGATTAAATCACTAGAAATAGAATAATCAGTTCTATTCAGTTTTGGCACCTTTATATTCTCTTAATTCCTACCTACCTTAGGAACAAGCAGTGCTTGGCAGCATTCCAGAAAACACTGCTGAAACAAATAATGTATTATAGAGAGGGCTCTACCTCTTACAAAAATGAACCAAGATGCTGAGATAAATAATGTGTTTATTTATATGCTTGTCTGTAGAGGGAGCATAACTTTTATATTAATAATTCCAAGACTCAGACTTCTGACTGGCAATATTCTACTGGCAATATTCTGTTCTATAGTCAAAACTGTATCAATCTCTAATATTGGCTCTTAAAGCCATAAGGATTATCCTTATTTATTTTTAAATCCAGTGTATACATAAGTAACACTTACTGGTGTAAACTGCAGTGCATTCTTTACTGAATCTGGCTTTCTGTAAGAACAAAAAGTAGGCTGAATGAATTAAAATGCCTGAAGAGTACGCCCAGTGTATAAAACTAGTAATGTAATGCAGTTGCAGAACTGCATAAAGCATATAGAGGGGAGACAGAAGGGAGGGTGCATTTGTTTCATAATTACCTAAACTTGCATATTTTTTAAAATGCTATCAGGAGTGAGTGAAAGAGCGACTATATATGTATATTTTAATTTCATTGAATAATTTTTTTTAACACTTTGAATGGAAACACTAAGCATTATGTCTTCTCTTTTTTTTTTGTCTGAAACCTTGTCAAAAAAGTAGTTGTAAAACTGTTCAAGCATTTATATATTATGCAAACTCACACTTTATAATTTTCTATTACGCTGAACCATTCTAGAAAGGGTACTCTCCAATGCTGGTAGGCAAGAAGTGTCCTGTTGTCTCATACCAGATGTCAGAGAATATGTCACTTCCAGGGACTAACAGCATCATCACAATTCATACAGAAAGATATATTCTATTTCTTCCACAAACATTTTCTCTGATGTTGATCAGAGCAGAATTTTAACAGCTGAATGAGGATGTGTAAGATTCCTGCCATAAAGTCATAATTTCAGTTTAAAATACAGAGTGTCATAGGAAAAAAAGACAGATACAAACTGAGTGAACCAAGATCCAGCATTCTCAGTTCCACCGCAAGTGAATGCTGACCAGCTGGAATGGTCTCATTCAAGTCCATCACCTGTTTATTAATCTGCTTTCTTCAGAAAAGAAAAATACAGAGTCATGGGGTTCTGAGGAAAGTTAAGATCACCCATCGATCTCAGGAAAACATTATTTTTTCTCCTCTGTTTGGTAAGGCAGTGAATCCTTTCAGAGACGAAACAGTTGCCTAAGTAATGGCTGCACACATCTATTCCCACACATTTCCTGAACTCCATTAAAGCTAACACTTGCAGGCCTTTAGCAAGAGATAAGAAAATTTATCCTCTGATGAAAGAAAAATCCTCTGTGTATTTAACTTACGCTTTATTTGTTTTTAAAATATATTCAGGTATTCCTGGGCAATTTGTTGCTAATGCTTAATGAGCCAAATCCTTTTAGCTATTTGTCTACAGCTGTAAAATTCTCTACTGGCCTCTTCCTCAAACCAGAGGTTTTAGCCTCAACTTATTAGAGGCCAGTGAAAAACAGAAACTCCAGAGGCCTTCCCAGTGGCTGGTGCAGTCCACTGCCCTTTACACTTTGCTTGTAACTGATGAAGAGTCTTAATGTGCAAACCCTCAGGTGCATAAGGCAGCCCAAGAACTGGCATCCAGTGCTAATATCCCAGAGCAGTCCCATGTAGAGAACACTGCAGTAATTCCATGGGGGAGCGAAGAGGACTCAGTAAGGTTCACCCTCCTCCCCTAAAGAGCTCTTTTGCTAAGTGTGCAGTCAGAAATCTCTTCCAAGACTGCTCAGCCCCTGCCAAGATCTAGATACACGGTGTGTGGCAGCAGCGCCCAGCTCTAAGAGCCTGCAAGCTCAGGAGACTTTAGGGGATGGGGCTGCCTGTGTGGTCAGCACCATCAGGAGGGAATCTCCTTGTGCTTCCCCTGGGTCCCCTTTCCTCATGGCTACAAAGGGCATTGCATAGTGTAACCAGCTCTCTGGAGCGCAGCTGGTAACCTGCTCTCCAGCATTACAATAGTAGCATTAGAGTTAACTCAACTCTAAATCGGTTAAGACAGAAAAATCGTAGACAAATACAGCACTGCTGGGAAATAAAAAATAAGAAGAAATTCAACTGTAACCAATGCTGACTTCCTTTAGACAAGGCAACTAAAGGAAAAAAAAGAACTATGAGGGTTCTCTGTAGGCTATTTGGGCACCTTATTTAAATTTTGTAAGAGGAACTGAAACCATAATGATGGTCATGGAAATATCAAATAGCTCAGCTATGCAGGAACAACATACTCACAGGAACCTTTTTATTTTTTTTATTTATTTTTTGCATAGGGTGTCAACAAACACCTATAGATTTGAAGACTAGATGCTAATACACAACAAAAACTGTAATTCTCTTTAACAGGAAAATCAGAAAGAGCCCATGCCAAAAGCTATAGCCAGAGATACTCCTAACATAGTCATGAATTTACATTCTGCCAGAAGCTCGTTCACTAAACATTTAGTGAAGCACTTGTTCGTGTCTTAATTTTCAAAAAAATCAATACAGAGCCTATCTTTAATAAATATTTTTTTCAGTGTCGAGCAGACCCATCTTGGGCCCTGGAGTTCTACAATCACTGTATTTTTAAATTTCTTTAAAAATTCAGTGCAGTTGTCAGATACATGCTCATTTTAGTTATGCATAGGTGGGTTTGCAGTGACATCAAATGTGCAATTAGCCCGTTCCCAGGTGAACATTCTCTGCAGATATGTCACTGGAGAGTCCCTTTCACATCCCTGCCTATTTAGAGGTAGCAATAAACCAGTTGTTGCAGCCTTCACACTTCAAACTGATTTCTGAAGCTGTGCTGCAGCAATACCTTCCCGTGCTACAATGCTGACAGCGCCGAATGCACCCTGCCAAGAGCTACTGAGGAAGGACCCCGTGTATGGACACACCGGCATGGGACTTCTCCTGGGAAGGAGGTATAGCACTGGTAGCACCGAGGCAAAGTGGCTGATGAATTATGGTACTTTAAAGGACCTGTCTGTGGAAGACAGAAACAATCAGACAGGTAATGGGAGGGGTCTGGAGAAGTAATCTGATTACCAACAAGGATAAAACTTCTCTAGAACATGTTTAGCTCACTTGCTGCCTACTGAAGGAAACACGGGGAGCTCAGTATCTAACAGACCAGGACAGCAGTGCAGTTGAAGTGCCTCCACCACTCTGCCAGAGTCAAAAAACTTACAGGTCCAATCCTCCACCAACGCATGTCAAAACAACATCAACTTCAGGGCTAATTCTGCAGTTCTCAACCCAGGGTCATGGAGCTCCAGTTGGGTAGTGACAATTTAACCCAGCAGAGCATCTCCCTTCAGTTTAACACACAAATGTATCACCTATAAAAAAGAGTCATACAAAAAATTGATCCCCCCCATCTTGCATGTTTCTTCTAGCACCCTCACACAGATTATGGTTATATGCAGTATATAATCCTGATATAATCCCAATCCCCTCCTGAAGGCCTTGCCACGCTGCGGGTGCTTCTGTGCCAGCCGCCTGTGCTCCTGGCGTTCATCATCATGGGACGGACTGCAAGGCGCTCCCAAGGCTTTACAACCAGTGAAAATCGGCACCAGCTTCGTAATTCTGGCACAACATGTCTTCTCTTTGAAGTCTGGTTGCTGGTTTTTACAGTTCTATTTTTAAAATGTATTAAAGATGTTTAAAAGTGGCAGGGACTTCCAATAAAAGCCATGCTGTCCAGAATCAGGATGCTGGTCCCAATTTAAACTGGCTGTTAAACAATAGTATATCCAAATAAAAGTGTTCTGATTTACAAAATACCTCAGACTGATTGAATGTTTGTTATCCAATTTTTCTCTTTTCAGGTCTTCAGACGTTATTTGCTTTATCTTTTTTCTGTTTTGTTTTGTTTATCTGCAAGACTTTCCGCAACTACTGTATGGAATTCACTTACCATGTTTAAAAACCAACTGTTAATGGGAAATACTAAAGCGTAATAAAGGAAAGATGCTAACAAAGATTTAACATTTTACTTGGCTGCATGCATGATTTAAACAACAGCTTACAATACTATCTGAGCTCAGTCTTCTGAAACACACACCCAGGATATAACGCAACTTCTGTTTTTTATCATCAGGCACTTCTATTTTCCCGGTATAAACTCATATTTAAAACTTTATATCCACAGCACACTGGATTTTCTATTCTGGAGAAATGAAGGGACATAGATGGGACATTGGCTGGAGGGACGTATTACTCCAAGGAGGAGCCCAGAAGAGCCAAAGCAGCTGATTCCCTGGGTCCACCTGGAGTTTGTAGACCTTCATCTCTGACCAGCCTCCTGTTTCTGCTGTGATCCTGGGTGAATCATTTCACATCTCCATCTGTCTCATCTGTTTAGGCTGAACTCCTCAGGGCAGGGTTTTTCTTTTGTTTTGTGTATATATGTAGTGCAAAACTAACTCGAAAAATTAAGGTGATAATAGAAACCAAGTACAATACATGAGTAAAAAAAGATACAGCAAAATTTAATGTACAAGAGGACTGAGTTTGATGATCCAGGGGTAGCCAACCTTCATACAAAACTTTTGCCAAGATTTTCATCACTAAGGTTGCTATTTCTGCAGCCTGTACTCATATCTTGTAGTTATGTCACTGCAACATGCAACTAAAACAGGTTTCCTACGCTATCAAATCCCACCACATCACATAATTCTGCCATAAAGTTAAACATTAACATCCAAAAGTCTATAGCGTTTTCTAGTATCTTTGGCAAGCAGACATAATAAAAACCTAATGAAAGTTTTAGATATAAGTAACTTACTTGAACTTCCTATCCCATCAATACCTTCCCTATAAATGGTAAAATATTTGTTTCCTTTCCACAGACTGGAAAAAAGGAGCAAAGGACAAGTAAAGCATCCTGCCCAAGGTGACAGCTGACTTGCATGTCCTCTGCAGTGGACCACATGGCTTGTCAGTGAAATAGCACTGTTACAGTGAAGTCGTTAGGCCTCCAAGATTCATGGTTACCAAGCATTCCTAAAATTTTGATTAAACATTTTGTTTCCTAGTAGTTTTAAATTGGATGTGTCATTTTGTAAATGACAGATGGCTACTATACAGTAAGCAAGTACGTTTTTTAGTTTAGGACAGCAAATACTTGAATACATTGGCACAGAGTTTCAGATTATTCTTTCTACTGAACTCTTGCCAAAAATGATATATTGGTGTCCTGTTTCTGGAAATATAAAATCTGCAAGTGGGTTTGGTTGCCTTTTGTAAAACATAGTGTACTGAAAAAGAGCATTAAATTACCATCCAAATAAAATATTAAACAGATCAAAGAAATATATTTTCCCAGAAGCACATATGATTTTCTGTCAAAACATGAAACCGAAAAAAAAAAAAAAGAATTTTGGCAAGGAAATAAAAGCAAATTCTTGCCTTCCAAAAAGCAAAAACCATTATAAAACACACACAAAACAAAGAAAACCCACCAGACAATAAAACACAACATATATATTAGTAGAGTTGAATAAACATGCACAGGGATGCTGCATAATTTGCCTTTATTTTCTGTTGACTGGTAGGGATGTTTTCTAAAAAGTGAGTTTAAACTTCGCACAGCATATGTTAACCCAGACTCAGTTCTACTCATTGCTTTTATCAGCTCAATCAACTGAAACCTATCACATTTCCTAGATGTTCAAGAAATCCAGAAAACATGTAAGAATTAAAAGAACAGATTATTTGGACAGCTAAGTGTAGCACTTGTTTCTGTTGTTGTTTGTTTTTTCTTAGGAAATTTTGTTAGTAGCATAAAGGACTTCAGCAAAGAAATTGTAATGACCACTGAAGTCCAAAGCCCATCCAGGATCCGCGTACCTTATTAAGTTGATCCATGTAATGTATCTGTTAGCACAGCTCACAGCACACCAGGACTGTCCAAGCTCACATTCACTCTGTCTTGGCTCCTTGGCTGAAAGCTGTTCCCACTCCTACTGTTGGTTACTGGCACCGTCTTTTCCGCACACCTGAAGTTATTTCTCTGTGTTCAGACTAAGTAATTTCCACCAGTGGTAGGGGCTTTGTCGCTGCACCCTAAGTTAAGGCATGGTATCTTAATTTTGTCAAAATTTAGGCAAGGTCCTGATGCAGTGTGTTATGAAATCACTGTGTCACGAAAGGTAAAAAGGGAAAGATTTGGAGAGTTAAAGTGCTATTTCTGGGCAAGCTTTTGGGCATGCCTTCTCCATCTCTGGAAGAGGAAGGACAAACACCCTACAGTGAGCACAAACAAACCCCAAATCCCTTTCACTGAGAAAAATAGGCAGTAAGATATCATTAGTATAAAGTCCCCTAAAAAATAGCAGCTGTAAAGCAAGTTCGTAGAATTCACCCTAGCCTCCAGTATTGCCACACTTTCCTAGTCCTCTAGCAGGAAATCTAGCTGCACAGCATGGCATGGCATATCATCAGGTAGTTTTCTGAGAAGCCCAAGCTGGGTGAGGATATGGCTGGATGCAAACACATGTAGTGTTTGCGTCACTGTATTTAAAAACTGGTTAAGCTAAGCCATAACCAGAAGTTATCTTTAGTGATCTCCAGTGCCAAAATTTTGTCACTTTGGGTGGTCTGTGCCCATCTGATGTCTTTTTCTATTGCTGTTCTCCAAGTTTTCAGTTTATGACTACTGCTTCTTTGCAGAAATACAAATTCTTACCAACTATAAGCACACAATATTAGTTCTTTGGTATTTCCCACATCAGAAAAGCACACAATATTAGTTCTTTGGTATTTCCCACATCAGAAGGAGTTAAATTGCTGTTAAATGACTTTATCTTAGCACATGGTACTGCTTCAAGACATTTATTAAAAAAAAAAAAAAAAAAAAAAAACACAGCAGCAATGGCTGGATGTTATTCCAGCCTTGGCTATTTATCTGCTGGCAATCAAACCAGATGCAGGGTTTAGAAGATTTTTTCCTGTCGTCTCTTTTGCTTCTCCAGGCAGTGATCATGATTCAGCCATATTTGTTTCTTACTGATTAGAGTCTGAATTGCTTCTAAACCTCAACTGGCTTATCTTGGTTTGTAAAATTTCATTCCTCAGAAAATGCAGAAGAGATGTAAAACTGAGTCTCATCTCTGTTAGACTAGATTCAACTAATAGATTAGAGCTACAAAAATAATCTAATGGAAAGAAGAGGCAATGTCCTGAAAGCATCCAGGAATAAATAAACCACAGGATCATTTTGATATTGGGAAAACAATTGGTCAGATTTTTAATGATAATTTCTGAGATGCAGTAAATAGTGCAATTTCTGCTGCTTGGAAAGACAGCCTAAATTGTAGGCTGTAGGGACTAGATGAGAGATCTGATGAATATTGCTGGGGGAAGGATGGATTGAACTGCTGCCTATGGAATTAAGCTTTTTTACCACAAAACAAAACAAACAAAACAAAAACCCTTCCATCATTTAAATGCTATATTCTACAAAACAAACAAAAAAAAAAAAGAAAAAAAGAGTTTTTTTGAATAAGGAAGAGGTTTCCTTTTTAATTCTGCTCAACAGCAGGTACAGGTACTGCTATTATGAATGATCTACTGTCTGCAATTCCTTCTGGAACCTCACAATTTCTGCACCGGCCAGCTACTCAGCTGCTACACCATGCAAAATGTTTTCACATTTATTTATAAAACCAGTCCCATTTTGCGCAACATGACTTCACATTGCTATGTCAGACCCAGATTCCTCAACTACTTCTGAATTTAAGCTAAAATCCAGCTATTTCCTTTATTACTGTATATTTTCTTCTCAACACTAAGCAAATTAGTTTGCACATCTTGTTTTAACCTACAAGTCACAGATCAGGGATAACACTGCTTCACCATTTGCATCTTCTACAGGTGCCTGCAATAATTGCTCCTACTGCTATTTTTTTTTTCCTTAACACCAGAGCAAAAACAGCAAAGGCACAAGTAGATCATTACACTGGAAAAAAATGCCTTCAAGATTCTGACAAAGGGTGGTCTTAGAGCTCTGGCATGTTTGCTTTTGAGAATCTACTGCTGTAAACTGGCGTCTGGAGCTCAATATCCACATGCAATCTTCTTGGCCTGTATGGGCAATCATAGCACTTCATTGTCCAGTGCTATCATTACAATATTGTTATCATCTGAGCTTGAGTCTGACACTTTCTCTAAGACCTTTCAAATAACCCCTTTACTAGGCTTCAGTACCAAACCATTCAGGGCAAATCTCTGCTTTGTGCTTGTCAGCCTTAATAGACTGGATGTCACTTTTGCCTGTAAGAAGTACCCGCTCTTCAGCTGTCAGTCAGTCCTTGCGGTGTCAGCCGAGAGCGTGGCTGGAGCCGCTGGATTAGAGGATAGTTACCACAGCTGTCAGATTACTGACAACCTGACACCCACATCCCCAACTTCCTCTTGCTGTATTTGGTTTCCATCTAGCTCCTTGGACCTTTCTTAAGGTGGATCCATCTGCTGAAGTTAAATAATAAATGTTGTAGCCAGCTGGGAAAGTTTTGCTCTTGCCTCCAATTCCTCTTTGAGGCTGGTCTGCCTTTTTCAAACACACCATCAGCTGCTTTTTCTGAACTTTTTGCTGATTTATGAGGGAAGAAAATCAATTTTCTCAGGTCTGTAAGTTAATGACATTATTTCTACAAATCATGCCTCTGTGTTTGGAGATCTTCTAGTTGTTGATATTAGTCACGGACACTGGGGAGTTTTTACTTGTTTCTCAATGTATTTTAAACTTACTTATCACACCAGTCCTTCAGTTCTTCTCCACTTCTACTCTTAAAGGGTTGCATAATGAGCAATTTTGTGAATATTTTAGTTTTTGGAAGTAGCATGCATTATAGCAGTGCTTTATAGAACTTGCCTTGTGTTTCACATTCCACAGTTGATGTGTATGTTTTTCCTATTTTTAGTACATAAACCAAGACTAAGAAGAAAAAAATGCTTAAATATATTAATTAGGATGAGAAACAGTCACACACACACACACTTCATCTGTCTTCACTTTGAAGGACATCCCTGGAACTGAACTGCTCATTCAGAGTTAGTTACCTTGCTCTTGTACCTCCCTAGGGACATGTGCTGCAGTTCAAATGTAACCATAGTTAATTGAAATAAATCATCTATATTCTACCTGTAGCTGGCCTCAGCCAGTAAGACAGAGACAAAAACTGTTTTTGCCCTCTCTGCTTGGATTACAGAAAGAAATGCCTATTTTAAATAATGCTTTCATAAGCTTTCAGGGAAGTAAGGTGAAGAACACTAGTAAGAACTGTCCTTGTGGTGGAAGACAGCACACGTGTAAGGTTGGCAGAAATTTGTACCCATGTCTCCCTTGCAAACATTTAAAATTTAAATTTTTCTTTAGAAAAAAAAATGCAACTCTTCAACAATATTTTAAAGATACAGTTATTTGCTTCAAGATAATTGAAACCCGTAATGTAACCCTGGCCATTTCAATTATGAGAAATTCATGTGGAAAAACACTGCCATGCAGGGGAAGTGGTGATCCCTCATTTGCACTAAATATCGCAAGTAACCTACAACTCAGAAGAGAAGAGACAGGTTCTGGACTATCACAAACACTGTTCTTCCCATTTAGTAGTAAGTGGGGATGTTGTGTTAAAATCCAGCATAAGGCAGGTAATATGGAATACGGTGGGTATTCAATGCAATTTGTAAGGGTGTAGCATACCCCCTACTTACTGAAACCTGGGGGACTGGCTTGTGAGGTTGGAGAGAAGGATTTCATTCCCCCCTGCCCCACCACCAGCTCTACATCCCTCCGTTCAGTGCCATAGGAACAGCAGTCATGCTCTTGCCAGCTAGCTCTCCCTATCTGCATTTCTATCTACATGTTCAGATGTATGGCTTCTCTGCTCCTTACTGCTGGCAGACCCACTCTTTGGGTTTTCAAATTTTCGGTGCACTTTGGTGCATTGTCCAACAAAATTTGTAAGCTATATCATAGTTTCATTAGATGCTGAATAAGTGTGTACCAAACAGCTTTTTCAAGAAAGATCAAAGCACTGAAGCAAGGCAAGAATTCTTTGGTTCAGATGAAACCTGCCCAAGACTTCGCCTCAATTTTTAATTTGAAATTCTTTTATAAGGTTGCAAACACAAACAGCTTTTTTTTTTTTAATGCAAATTTAAATAAGATTGCTTATACCTAATGAGCTTTAGAGATATCATCAGCTTTTCCATAAATAAGACTGACTCAAATTTAGAACAAAATTTGACTTTTTTTCTTTAGATAGAAACCACATTATGATGCATGAACTTTGCTACCTTTTCACATTTCTTTTCAGTGTTTTCCTTATTACGTTTCATGCTTGTGTAGCTATTGCCTTGCCAGGCAGACAGATGTGATTATGGATACTCCACACCTCATCTAACCTTGCTATTCAGAAAGGCAGGCAGAAATGGTTCCCTGCCTGAAACCAGAAGCTGAGTCTCTGCCTTCAGACCAGAAGAGGAACTAACAGAAGGTGACGTGTCAGAAGTTCAGTATCTTACTAAGGTATTTTCATTGAGCAGCAGATTGGTTCCTGGGCTGTTATCACTATGTTATACCAAAAAGAGCTAAGCAAGTAAACATTCGGTTTACCATGCATGTTCTTCTGACTTGTATGAACTGTCACCTCAAACCATGTCATATAAAAACTTTAATTACCAAAGCTTGACTTTGTTTCAAGTGCCTTTATGCTTCTTTCCAAGTTCCAGATACTTTCCTTGGTTCTCCAATAGGGAGTTTACCATATCAGAAACTGAACCAATACTTAGAGAGAACTTCAGAATTTGGCCTCTTGATCTTATGATAAAAGATACAGCGATGACATTTCCCAGCCACATTTCTGGAACAGAGCACTCCCTCATTAAATCAGTTAGGGGAAAAGATAACAAGCACCTCCAAATTTGCAACAAGGTTTCAAGAACATGCATGGGGATTGTTTTCTTTTGATGATGTCTACCACGATGAGCCAACTTTATTTAAATATATTTTAAATATTTATTTCAATTCTAGAGGTTCTCAAAACATTGCACTGTAATATATTTTTAAGTGAGATGAGGGTTATAAAAATGCATTATTAATCCAACTCAGCTGAACAACTGTCAGAAATGTCATACCTAAAACCATTTGCAAAAATTAATGCATAATATTACCCAGTAGATAGTAAGGCACAATTCACAGTAGTGGGTAAATCCCTGTTTGAACAGATGGGCTGAAATGTTGGGATATCAAACTGACTAATTTGGGTACCTCCCAAGTAACCTCCATAACCATGGGTGTGCTGTTATTTTTCCCTCTCACTGCCAGGTACAGTTACAGAGCAAAATCCAGCAGTGCTCCTCCATCCGCCATGCACGGCACCTGGGCATCATTCACAGAATTCAACAGCCCAAGGGAAGAGCTCTGCAAATGACAGCCACACCTTCCCATTCAAGATGCAAGGAGGAAGCATCATGTATCTAACATGTCACAAAGTCATCTTCAAACCCAGCTGGGGACACTTCAGTCCTCTGCTCAGGAACTTTCAGGGAATTTTTGGCTGCTCTCCAGCTTAAGTGCTTGCATGTACTCACACCACTGTTGGTGAGAAATACCACATACTGGCAAAATGAAGCCAGAATTCACCTGGAGACTGACTGTATAAGCTTCTTCCCAGTGAGCCCTTTGTCAGCAAGGCTGCCTCCAGAGATAACCACCTAATGCAAATCAGGGAACAGAGTTAACCTCCATCGTCTCTGCAAAGGTGGCAGTGCCAGGCTTGGTGACGACCAGAAAGGAAAAGATTTGCGTATCATTTCCAGAAGTCCTCTTAGCCAGTACCACCTCCTGATCGGTGCTTTGCCAAAGGGGCTTGGAAAGCTTTGAGGAGCGATCCCCAACACCCCAAACCATTTGGGTCTGTTGCTGATCTATGTGAGTGTAAAATTACCCCTCTGTTTCCCAGTGAGCCCAAGGAGAAATCTAACATGAAATGACTTTCTAGCCCCTGTAGGAGTGAGGATTTCAGAAAAAGTACGTGTTTGGTGACAGCAAAGTCTGGACTTACATTCTAGAGCTAAAAAAATGTTTTTGTTAAGTAGCATCTTGCTGAACTCAGGAGTAAGTAATTTTAAGCTGTGGTATCCTGGTTTATAACTCTTTGTTGCAATAGCCAGTATATATTTCTTTTACAGAAAACTACTGGCAATATAACATATTAACAGACTGCTTTCTATATTTTTTTTTAATAAAGGTTTGTGAGTTACAGAAGTGCAAAACGTGCTTTAAACCTCTTAATTTGTTTTGTTTACTTCTATAGCTTAAAAAACAGCCAATTGTTTTTAATTGGTTTAAAAAAAAATTGCTCGAGGCAGAAACCTAGAAAACCAATCTTCTGTCTGGAGTAAATTTTTACAGCTGCCTTTTAAACCTCTGAAAATAGGGTTTATAATGGAAGTGCTGACACAACCTTATCTACAATATATCAGTGTGAACTGTACTGCTATAATAAGCAGTTATTATGTATGTGTAAAAATAATGAGAGCCAGTGTCTGAGGAGAGTTAATGTAAAATGCTAAGCAATTGTGGTTGGTTACACAGTATAGGTTAATATTCTTTCATATAGCTACACTTTTTCCCCTTTTGTCCTCCAGAACTCCTAATGAAAATTTTGATACCTGACGGTAATGATAAGCAGCCATTCACACGTCCTTTGTGTCAAGGCTAGAGCATTAATGCTTTCCTTCATATAACATTTTGCATAGCCTAAAGCATCTATTAAAATCCTTTGTAAAATTCATGAAACAAAAGTGGTGGGTTGAGTCTAGTGGGAGAGCAAGTAAGCTGCTTATTAGCAAAAAGTCAAAAACACAGGGCCAATTACAGATCTGAACAAGAAGGGCTACAGAACAGCACGGGGAGTAATTCTTTCTTCAGCCCAATGGGCTCAAGTGAGAGGCAACCTAGATAAAAATATAGCAAATATTCTAAGCAGTAATTAAACTAAAATGTTTGGAGTTAGAAACAGCTCTATAACAACTGAAGGATATGCTCAAGTAAAACAATTGTCTGGTCTCACATAGATTCTAAATTGGAAGGATTTAAGGCTGCTCCCTAAAGGAACGACTAAGGGGTAGTCAAGAGGAGCTGTGAGCTCAGGAGATATGTAAAAAATCTGTTTGGTATTTCAAATGCTATAAATTAGATAAAAAATGAGCTTTTCTACTGAACAAGCAACATAAAACTGAATAAACCACAATAAGATTGCCCTTTTTCTGTTATAAACTTGACATTAAGCCTGTCATGTTCAATGACAGCCTAACAGACCTCATTCTTTACCCTTTGGAATTTGAAAGATTGGCAGATGTCATGATTTCCTTAACATAAAAGACCTTGCAGATAATGTTCACCACACATACTTTTAGTTTCATAACTTCACTCCCCTACTTTCAGATTCATTGGGAAAAATTTCCAAATAAGACTTGAGATTTTTCTCTGGTCAATAATTGTTTCTGACCCTGAGGAAAATCTTTTATTGACAAAGGAAAAAACGTGACATGGGCAGCAATTTTTATGATTTGCTTTACTAGTCAAAACATGCCCTTACATTCATAATAATGAGCTGCTTTGCACAAAACAGCTCATTATTATGAACAGAGGGGTATAATATTGTTAAGTTCTTTGGAAAGCTGAGTCAAAGCAGAACTAGTTGAGGTTAGCTCTCAACTGGAAGCAGTTTTCCCTTTAAAACATCCCTCCTCCCCTTTAAAATCTTTTGAAAAAACACACGCTTATTTTTAAAAAATTGGAATGTGGCAAGAATCACAACTCACATTTTCTAACACTTGCTTGGTAAACTTTATGTGTTGTTATTCATTTACTTTTCAATGTAAGAATTGTTCCAAGATGTTCTATAAGTCAAGGTCGTTATGCAACTTCTTAGGGGGCCACTCTTTATTCCTGTGAATCTGAGAGAGAATTTAACACCTATTTAAACAAGGAAATCCTGCCCTGCATTTTTGCAGCCAAGCACTATCAAAATGCAATGAAGCTGCTGAGCTGTACGGTGGGAGGGAAGCAGGAAGGGTAGATGCTGTTGCAACCCATCCTGCGCAGCCAAGATCTCTGCTTGCATTCCCAGAGAAATATCTCAGGCAGACCAAGGAAAGGTCATCAGCTCACCTTCTTCTTGGTCAGAGAGTACTATCCCATGCAGAAGATTTGCCACAGAGAATCCTTTTGGAAAGCAAAGTGTTGAGTGGAGATCCAGTAAGTGCCCTTGCTCCCAGGATGTGTGAGGATTTCATCCCTCCTGCAGTCCTCCAGGCCACACCTTCATGCATGGATTTTGCCTGATTTCACTCAAAGTCAGCCTGCAATCTCACAACAGCTCTCTGAAAATCAAATGCATTTGTTAGCATTGAGGAACTTCTCCTGCCAGACTAGAGAGTGTACAAAAACCATGCCAAGCGTTTGCGATCTCTTCTCTTGTGACGGGTTTACCCCTTAGGAAGTTGTATCAGCCTCACCAGCTGCTCACATTGAAGCAGACACCTGAGCCCATGTCTGAAAACAGACACAGCCACCCAACTTACATACAAAGGTAGATAAATAAACAAACTCTATATTGTGCCTCCAGCGTACACACATCTGTCTACAAAATCAGAATCCCAGGAAGTGTGAGGTTGGCAGCAGGTCATCCAGTCCAACCCCCTGCTCAAGCAGGGAGACCCAGAGCAGGGTGCCCAGGACCATGTCCGGGTGGCTTCTGAGGATCTCCAAGGAAGGAGACTCCAGAGCCTCTCTGGGCAGCCTGTGCCAGTGCTCGATAACCCACATAGTAAACAAGTGCTTCCCAATATAATACTGTCACCTTACTAAGATCTTCTGCATTAGATAAATAAATACTTCCATTCCAGGACTGATATGTTTTAGCGAAAGCTTTTAGGAAGGCCATCCACTCCAATGCCAGCAATGGTTAGCAAATTTTTTTGAGTTTTTAAATTCAAATTTACATGAGCTTATTGGCTAAACATCCACATTCTGTTTAAATCTAGATTTATTTATTTTTAATCCTGCCATAAGAATATTTGGATCATATACTTCTCAAACAGAATGCATTAATGCAGCATAATTAAAGAAATTGTAACGTGTCTTTCCCAGTCAATAGTTATAATAATCTATTTATTGTTATTCCTAGTTCTGATACACTTCACTAAATAGATTTGATATGCTCAGATTTTCACAATATGAATTTGTTTTTTTAAAAAAAGTTTATGAATTGGTCACATTTTATTATAAATGTTTAACTACTACCTCTTCAAACACAGAACGGTCTAATTAAAAAAAAGAGGTTGTTGAAGAAGCATATAGCATGGATGACATAATTGCATTAGAATAAGGAAATCAATGGAGCCGACCAGCATTTCACTCCAGTTAGCCATTTACATACATTAAAGTCACAATGTTGATAGGAGTAGCATAAATATGACTTAAATGTACTCGACATTATATTCAAAGGAAAAAAAATCAAAACACAAAACAAAATCTCTTTGAAATTATTCCAAATATAGCATCAAGAGTGTCTTGTGGTTTGCATTTGCAGAATGAGATTTCTTAAAATGCAATTAAAAAAAAAATACGTAGCACTGAACAGATAAAAAAATCCAAGGCTGTATCTCCCTATAGTTTCACTAACATGTTAACCTACTTACAGCAATTAGTGCTTCATTAGTAAGGCTAACTAACTGTTGCTATGCCCTGTAATGATTTGCCAGGTTTTCTATATACAAGTGCATAATCAATGTTTTCCAATTACTGCTATAGTGCAACCACTATTTCAAATAAACTAGATAATAATACAAACCCATTACTGAATCTGGAGTAGCAGAGGCATTTAATTGCATGGCAGTTCTTTTCAGCTTTTAAAATTTTTCACACTAATGAAGTGTCATACAAAAAAGTTGTATTGATTTTTCCACCACATGGCTTCAACCACAAATATGTAATTATCCCTTTTATATCTAGCAAGGGGATTAAAATAATCTATAGTATATAGCCTTTACTTATCCCTGATGGGTCTAGTAGTACTTTTACCCTTTTCAAAATATGCAGCTTTTTGATGAATGAACTTTCGGTAAAATGTTGCTTTATCTGCTTCATATCTCTACTTTCTTTAAGCCAGCCAGCATGCAAGGGTGGGAATTTTAACTCCTCAATTCTGCCACTAGCAGAAGGATAAGAAGCTTGCCTCGGCATTGCTGAAACCAGAACAAGTTCCGCAGGGGATTGCAGGTCCTCTGCAAACAGAGCATCCCCTCTGTATGGAGGGCTCAGCCCCCAGGGCCTTGCTGGGAGCTTACCTTGGGAATACCTACACCTACAGCATTCGGGATTGCTCATTTTCCCAGCACTGATTGGATACTAGCATTTTAAATGTCATTTTAGGAAAAGGATGCCAGGTGCAAATATGTCAAAGAAATTACTGTTCTACCAGATGAGACTAGGACACGTGATCAAAACTGGGTTGTTTTCATGGATATTCTATACATTCTTCTTGAAATGCTTGGAGATAAATTTACTAAAAATTAAATTAAAAAAAAAAAACAAAAAACACAGAATGAAGATAAAAAAAGAAACCAAGACTGAAACACAGCTTTAACATGGAAAAGGTCATGTTCTTCACATAAGTAGGTCCAAAACTGCATCTTGTAGTAGTTCCACTAGCATGATGATCTACTTGCAGCTGTTAGTTCTTCCAGATGTTGGAGTTCACTGAAATTTGTTGGTTTTCTACATGCTGTAGAATATATATTTTACACAGAAATTTGTGCAAATTAGAAAGCATTTTGAGACCATATACAGCATAAAAGTAGGTGGATATTTAAAAAAATACAATTATATGTTAAAACTCAGAGAAAATAGAAAACTATAGTACAGCCATTGAATGACAAATGTTTCTGTAGAAGTAGGTATCATCTTTCCTAGACTTTTATTTACTTGAGGACCAAGCACCGAGTATCACCTAACTGATGTGAAGAAAAAAAAGTATTTGTAGATATAATTAAATGATATTTAATTAATGATAAATATATTTAATAGACCATTTAGAAAAAAAATAAGAACAGTTGGAATTTGGAAAAAAACAATTTAAATAATAGGAAATATTTAACGTATAATTACCAAATAGAGTAAAAAATAAAAAACAAGAACTGAAAGCCTGAAACACTGTAATGCTCATTTCTTTCCAAAATAAATGCATACTATTCCTGGCAGTATCTATATGGGTTACAAAATTTCTTTAGTAGGACAATGGACTGGAAAATCCAATGAAAAATTCAATATTTTAACCACAATAATAAAAAAATCAACTAAACTCAAAACTATGTCCCGTCCAACTAAAGCTGAATAACACTTTTTTGATTTTTAATACTGCATACCTCTCAGTATTGTGCTTTTTACTTTTTCAGATAGGTCAGTTCCATGTTTCCCTGTTATTTTTTATTTTTATAGAGTACGAGACATAATACTTCTCATCACAAAGTTTACAATAGACATTTCAGCATTATTTCTTACTCAATTTTTCATTCTTCAGCATATAGTAAAAAAAAATAGTAAAGATAATTACATCATTTCTTCTATTTAAAATACCTTATATCACTTGCACAGGATAATGACTAAAATAGTGCACATCAGTTGAAAAAAAAAAAGTTCTCAGAAGTGTTTAAGAAAAAAACATACATGCACCTTGTGGAAGTGTTTCCAGGATAATAAAGGCCATTACCTTGACCGCTGACATGAAGCCATCAGAGTCATATTTATTGATGAAACTTTCAGCTCCCAATCTGCTGCACTGAATGAGCATCATACAGCTGTCAGTAAAGGCAGAGCACAGAAACAGTGATAGTTTGTGACATTTTTCTTTCATTATTTATGACAACAAAATACCTTAGAGTTAGTAGAACACAAGAATAAAAAAATTGAAATAGTCCCCTCACACAAAAACAGTCCATAAAGTACTTATCTTAACAGTACATCTCCATTACCAGAACCATTTGCAGATAAAACTGAGGACATTCATGAAGAATTAATTGATAATCCTTAAGCAAAACACTCTATATAAAAAGAAATGCAACATACCTCTTAGGCTGCCAAGCCCCAAATAAGCCTGAAATGAGAAAGACCTAAAAATGAGTGCCTGCAAAGTAATCACACCACGAGAATGCTCTGAGCTCCTTTCCAAGACCCTTTTTAAATTAATACCATTAATAAATTACTATTATAATTTGCATAATGTTGTAGGAATTGAGACAATTACATGAGAATTTAAGTATTACAATATCTCAAAATGAGAATTTTTCAATATTTTTTTAAAAAACACCATTTTCACATTAGAAACAGGCAAATGGAGAAATGCATCATGCTACATTACACATCTTCCACCTCTCCCTTTCCTGCTGTTTGGACAAGCTACAAAACTGAATCTGTTTGGAGTTTCTCGGGTGTCAGTGCTCTTGCTCACAAACTGAGACAAAACACTGGGATACCGACCTCCACCACACAGCATTGCGTCCCCATCCAGGGGGACGCTGCCAGCACCACATAAGCTGGGAAATCATACAGCAACCCTACCTGCACCAATTTTGGGGGCCCACTCAGATTTGTCCACCAGCAGCTGACACGTTAGCATTACTGTATCCAAGAATGACCCAGCTTGAGATAGTGGATATTTTATATCTCAGAATCACAGAATTGTAGGGGTTGGAAGGGACCATGAGAGATCATCAAGTTCAACCCCCCTGCCAAAGCAGGTTCCTTAGAGCAGGCTGCCCAGGTAGGCGTCCAAACGGGCCTTGAATATCTCCAGAGAAGAAGATGCCACAACCTCCCTGGGCAGCCTGTTCCAGTGCTCCGTCACCCTCACAGTGGAGAAGTTTTTTCGCATGTTGGTGCGGAACTTCCTGTGCTTCATCTTGTGGCCATTATCCCTTGTCCTGTCCCCACAAACCACTGAAAAGAGGTTGGCCAAGTCCCTAACAGGTTGGCCAAATCCCTGACGGAAGATTGTAGTAGTGTCATGGTTCCGGGCAGCCTGCTGCAGGTGGCCCTTCTTGAGCAGAGACAGGGAGCAGGTGACCTTGAGAAGTCCCTTTCAGCCTCAACCTCTCCCCCAGATCAGCAACAGAGAACACCAAAAGTCATCCTGTGCATAGCTCTTTTCTGAGCGACAGATGTTTGGCACTAACCTGGTTAATCACATGTAAAGTTGCTTTCTGAAGTCACACTGGTCACTCGTACCAGATCAATAGCTCCAGTAAGTAGCTGCGGTGCCCATGAACAAGAGGCCCCAGAGGAAGACAGGGGCAGAGCAGGATGAGCAGCCACCTGGCCTCCTACAGCACCAGGACCTGCAGGGGCAATGCCTGGGCAAAGGCAAAGCCGCAGTGCATGAAGTAACAACAGGCAGTACGAGCAGGGTTGGCTCAGTGAAGGGTAGAACATTTTATCGCCCATGAATTTGGCCTCCAGCCTTAAGATCAGTTGTAGGTAGTTCAGCATCACACCACTGCTTGAAGGGAAGAGTACCAAAGCCATTAAGAAGATGATTACTGTTCCAGCAGATCAAAAATAATGAATCAATCCGTGTTTATAAAGCTCCGTGGCTAGAATGTAGAAAAGCTTTCTAAACCAATACACTGTGGACTCCCAAATATAAACATACTCTCTCTGTTTATAATCTTCTTTGGATTTGTTCCTTTATGCTGAATAGAGACTTAAAAACTAGACCATTTCTTCACAGTATTTTGTAACAATCTCTGAAGTGGCTAAGATTTAAGGCAAAATGCTCAAACAGGTGATCTTTTCAAGAAAGGCTGCATAGGAAGCTGAAGAAGTACTGTAAATTAAATATTTTAAAAACTACTTCTGCTATGAATGAAGCCATTTTTAAGAAAATTATATTTTTCTAAGGACTTACAAACGTCACTACTACACAGTTGTGCACTGTATACAATCCAGCCTACAAAGGAAAATTTTTTAGAAATAATTTTATAGAGAAATAATTATATATCCCAATGTTCCTTAAAAGTATCGAAAGCATGCTATCATCATTTAAGCAATTGCAAAAACTATGGCTTTTTTTTTTTTTTTTCCGAATAGTATTTAAGAGAACATTTCATCAAATGTTGTATGTATGCCTGTATAACATAGTTTAAATGTTTACCTACCTGTATAAGAGTGCAGACCAAATGATGTGGCCAGTTTGGAGACCAGCAACTAGTGACTGCAGGTGTCCTTCACTTCATAGACAGCTTAATGTGTCTTTGAGCCCAGAGTAAAAACTTCATCTACAAGTCCTGTGTTAGGTAAAAATAAATTTAAGCCTAATATAAGTATATGGTCAACTACTGAAATTCTCCTTTCCTTTAGCTTTGTTGGTAAAACCGTTGATTAAGTTGAACCCTGAGAAGCATCAAACCTCTGGTCCTCGCAGTACTTTGTCCAACACCGCTCTGGATGCAGCTCACTGGGAGATTTACCAAAACGGAGGTCAGGACGGCAGGAACACCTAGGAATACAGTGGCATTTCCAACTCACCCTGTAATCTGTACCTGTTGCGTTTGCGGGTATGCATGGCTTGGATAAATAATAATTTATGCCAGACTTTTTCCTCTTGTGACTTTAGTTTTGGTATCACATCATGATTCAAAGCCTGGTGCACCATAAATTTTCTCCAAATGTGTAGTAATTCCTTGGCGCAGTCTAAAGTTATGATTCATTTATACTGGAGTGACAGCATAATACCTAGGTGTCAAAATCCATTAAAACTGTTCAATGTCTTCTGTTTATTTTTAGAACCAATTGAGACTTAACTGATGGTGAAAAATATACAGTCAAGTGTGTTTACTTCACCTTTACAAAGAATCCGTTATAGTCCCAATTAATTTGTTATTCCTGTCACAACAGGTACTGGATACTTCAAAACTGTCATTACCTTTTCTCTCTTTCTTTAGCTCTTTTTTTCTTTTTTTTTATACATGACAGCCTCTGTTTATTTTTAACCCATTAGTAGGTAATGTTTTATTGTTTTGCAAAATAAGGTATTTCACACTATTTTCCATTTTAATTAAAATAAATGTGATGAATAAACAGATTTCCTAACCAAGTGAAATTTACTGTGCTCAGATTTCTCTCTTCCTGTCACAATCAGGTGGTTTAGTGCTGAATTTAATGACCATTCATGGGATGATACATCTTGTACACTGGTATGATTGGCCAGATGGAAATTAAAAATATAATGCATGAGACAGTTACAAGCACCAAAATAGTTCTTAAAACAAATCCAAAGCAGCTTTTTCCATGTTAATTGTTAACAGTGCATTTTTGCTTGTAGAAAATTCAGAACAGGGCTTTGTAAAAAACAAAATGGGCTCTAAATCTCAGATCCAAGTGTCAACAAAAAGCAATCAGCAAAACATAAGAGCAGCTCTCTCTACATAGCTGTAAACATAATTTTAAAGAAGAGTGTTTGTGGTTTTTGCATTTGAGAAAAGGCAAGAGAAATACTCATGTGAGTGTTTTTGCAGTCTTTACCCAAACTGAAATCAAAGCAGGAATAAAGTGTTGGGGGAGAGTAATCACAGAATAAAACTGGGGTTGAGTGAAAACCCAACTATATAAACGTGTATCTTTATAACTATACATATGTATACGGTTGTGAGGAGAGGGAGGGGAGCTGCACTAATTTATAAAACTTGGGATTAATTCTGACATCACTCATCCAGCAGCAAAGGTCAGACAGACGAGGACATCACCAGCTGCTTGGGAAGGACGGGCCCACAGCCCTTTCTACCCCGTGCTCACTTGGCAGCAAAGCATTTAGGCACATCACAGGCACTTTGCACATACCTCCCAGCCAGTCACCTAGTTACTGGGTTTATTTAGCTTCTAGACAAACAAAATACAGGAGTATAATTCCACACAGTACTTAATATTACTTAAAGGCATCATTGGTGACCCCACTACTGCCCCAGCAGCATGGATTGTCATTCATTTTTGAGGTAGGTTAGCTCATTTGAGCAAAATGAGGCATCACTTTTTTATTTTTATCTGTTATAAGGATTTTATTACAATTTGGATGATTATACTCTGTAGTCATAACTATGTAAAATTAAGCATAAATAGCTTAACTGACTCATAGGAATTAGAAATGAAATAAGCCTATTAAAGTAACTCTATCCTCCTGTCATTATATTATGCTATCTACAGTATATTTTCCAGGGTCTTGAATTGTTCAGTTTTAAAAGTCTTAAGAAATAGGCTTTCACAATTTCCTTTCTACAATTGATACCTAACCTAATAGACCTTACACTTAGGTAAATTTTTGTGATACTCAGTTTCATTCCAACTGGGTTTCCTTGATTCACCCTAAAGACCATACCAATATGCTCCCTAATTGTTGCACCTTTCCAATTTTTATGGGTTGCAGACATGCCCTCTACCCTCTGCTGCTTTTGCTCTTGGGCAGGAAGAATGTCTTCCCTTAGGGCGATGGTGGCACAGAGCTCCTGCTTCATTGCATCTTTTGTGTTGTTTTGGTGGCACAGGAGTCCTACCTCAGGGGAAGCAGCACCTCCTGCATCAGCTCAGCTTCAGAAGCAGATTTATTTTTTTTTACTTTTTTTTTTTCAAGCAAAGTTTTTTGCTTTTGCCATTTGGCTGGGGCCTGTGAATGTAATTTAGAGCTCTTTAATAACAATATCATGCCTAAAAACTGCAGCCATTACTGTTGGGCACTGCTATCACGGTATGGAAAGAAGGAATGTGTCCTGTGATTGTGCCTGCTATTTACTAAAAACAGTTGGCAGTTATCACCCAACAACTTCTCCTTAGTTAAAAATTTCTGACTGAAAAACTGTGCCTGAGCTCTTAACAATCTCTTGGAGTATTTGCAGATATGCATGTTGGCAATGTGCTCTTGCCTCCTGCCTTAGTTAAAAATCAAGAAAAACACATTTCACTATGAAAAGAAATGGTGGTTTTTCCTTTGAAAGATCATCCACACTTAGGAGGGTGTCTTTGTGATTTATTTTTTTTTGAAAATTTTTGTAAGAAATCACTTTCAAACATTTTAGAGCAACTACACCAAGTGAACGGCAGTGCTGCAGTAGGAGGAACAAGCAGTAAGAGTCTACAAGGTGCTGCAGAAGCAGCACCTTCCTCTGTGTTACTGCATGTGATTCCTTTCTTGGTCAAAACTCATTTTTTTTCCTGATTCCCATACCTGTTAAATCACATCCATTTGTCCTCCCAGTTTACAGAAGTGGACCTAATGCCTCTGACCTTGGCTCAAGTGACCAGTAGGTTACCCCTAACAGTCTGCATTGCCTTCATAGACAAAAATGGAACAGTTAAAAAATAACAATAATAAAAACCCACACACTGCATCTAAATTCTGTTAATCAAAATTCATTTATTTGGAAAAAAAAAAGTATTTTGTTGGTTGTGGGTTTTTTATTTGTTTTCAAAACCTATACACAAACCCAACGTGTCACTGTCAGTGAGCCATACTCTGGAGATGTGTGCTGGAAACTCATGAGTCTAAGCCCAGTCATGACCAGGAATGATGTGGCCTACATTCATTTAAAGCTAACTGGCCTTAATAGTCTAGTTTCAATTCTCATCAGTCAACTCTGCCTTCCAACCCTTTCCCTTTCATAAAGCTACTTTTGCGTAAATGTAGATGTTGCCATAATGAAGTGTAAAGGTCTACTGAAAATCTCATCACCATGCATTAAGAATGAGAAGAACAGAGAATTTTGACACATTTTCATGAAAAGTGTATTAAATATTACAAAGCCATCAATGTAGCGCTAGCAGAAAACTAGAAAGATCACACAAATATTATTTTAGTAATCACATAACTGAATCTATTTTTAGAAAAGAGTCATTTGGTCTTGTTTTGAATATCAAATTATTGGACTGAAATAGGAAACTTGCAGGTGTCTGCAGAAAAACTCTAGCCACCTACACACCAGTTTTCAAGCATATGAAATACCACGATCAAAAAGGTATCAAGATTCAAATGGACACTTCAGCATATAGCTGAATTTTCAGCTGTAAAACCTTAAATTGCATGATCATAAATTCTAAGATAGGTCATTAAAATTTTCTCCACAGTTTGTCTGCAAGCTAAGAGGAAAATTTAGAAACAAGGTTGGAGACAGTTCACCAGCTTTCATGTCCTCCCCACTACAGACATTAACAGCTACTCACCCACAGCTGCTTGATGCATCTTAAAATACAAGTAAATACAGAGGTGCTCCCATGCGGAAGCCCAGGAGTTGCATCTGCAAGAAGTGCTTCCATGGCTGTGAATATCCTGGTCCACAAACACCACCACTTCTCTTCCTTGAATCTGCTGAAGAACAGAGCAATAGAGCATATTACTGAAGTCTTGCTGGCCTGTGGTTTTAGCATTTAACTGGTGACAGGTTTCTTTTTCTTTTTTTTTTTTTTTTTTGGTGTGTGTGTTTTGTTTCCATTGTTGGGTGGTTTTGTTTTTTTTGGGGGGTAGCATTGATATTGCAATCCATATCTGTAGGAGACAGAGGAGGTAAGATATAGGAAACCTGTAGAATCAAAGCACTGGATAACACTTTTGGGAAAGAAAAATCATGTGTCCACCTAGATGTACCCAGAAGTGATTATTTGGTTACGTTAGCATTTTCTTTCTAAGGTACAAACCTAGTAGAAAGCTGTCTCCAGTAAGAGGTGAGCTTTTCCACAATTCATTTAATTCACAAAGAATTCTCTTTCTAAAGAGGAGAAACTTAATTTTTGCCAGACATACTGAAGTACCAGGGCTCAGCCCATCCCACTGATTTCAGGTAAAATATGGTATTTGGCAGTGAAGCATACAAGTTTGAGTAAATTCCTGTAGAGATCATTTTTTGTTAATTTTAATTCATCAGCCTTTGGGATCATTTCTTGTTTTTTTTCAATTTGCAATGTAGCTATTATTATTTAAGTGCAAGGAAAAGGTCCAACACAAGAAGAATGGCAGGGAAATACATGTGCAGCAACGTATTTGCAGAAAACATTTCAATTTTGTAATGAGTGGGAAGGTTTCTCTAACTTTTAATGAGACCTCACTTCATTACTTTTTTTTTCTTCTTTTCCCCAAAGACTTGCTCCAAACTATCACACGGCATCCTCCAGCTCTCACTGTGCAAGTCCACAAACAAGCTACATGCTTTTTTGTGCGCACAGTCATGGTCCATCATTATTAACGCCTCTCGTTGGATGGACAAGGCCCTTCATCATGAGCAGCCATCCATCAGCACTTGCCGAGCCAGCTCTCTCCTGACCTCTGCGGCAATCATGCTGCATCACGGAGGCCAACCGCCTGGGTTAGCAGCAGAGCAGGGAGCAGGAGCCAGCCTCAAGATTAAGTGCGCTGCTTCAGGTTTCCATTCCCAGGAGCTGCACAGGCTGATGTTGTATTGATTGCAAAAGTTTACCAGTAAGTATCACAAACAACAATAGCCAGGTCAACGATCGGTGATGCCTGAATATGAATCCCCGAGGGGTGTCGGGTGCCGGCTCAGGCTCTGCGCTCGCGATGGCTGAGCGTGGGTTGGATAAGGCTCACAACGAAGGGAAGAGTGAGAGCCTGTAGCTTGCAGTGACATTTAAGCAAGTTACATGTGGGAACGGAACGAGAGACAACGATGCAATTATATATTCCCTGGTTTCCCACTGCAGCAAACCCTGTCATGTCTCAGTGTTTATGTGTACAGCTGGTCTCACGTTCATTGCACTAAATAGCTTCAGGTACTAAGGAATGGAAGAAGAATACACAAATGCAGGTACTGGTAAGCATAAACCAGAGATATGACACAGCAAAAAATGTTTCCAAGCTTCTCTTTTTCTACCAACCATATGGGTTTGGCATTGGGATCCAAAGTAGAAACTATTAATAAATTTGTGGGCTTGTTCTGAAAAAAAACAAAATGACACAGACTTTCCAAATCCTGCTTAAATCTGTGGAATAAAACATTTATTTTGATGTTGTGAAATTCAGTAGTTGGGATTCAATGAAAAGCCTGTATTTAAACTATACTGTGGCTTATTTTTATCAAAATTAAAGCCCAGACTCACTGGCCATCCTCTGGTGTGAGAACATATCCCGCAGTCATACTGAAAATCTATTTTTAAAGTTTTTATGTGCATTACTTTTAATGCCTACCTAATAACTCATATTTAAATCTGGAAGTGATACTGAGGCTTTATTTGATATGATCATTGTTGTATTAATGAGACATTTTGGAATGGTTATTAGTTAGAATAATTTTTAAAAGTTCTCAAAAACTTGCAGTCAATTTGCTTTCCAGGCACTCCAATTTAACAAGAAATATCCTTTATGAAATATGAAATATAGAACATTATAATCCATTTAGAGCCTAACACTTCAACCTATCTGAACTATTTCTCACAATACCGTTCCCAAGCATTTCATAATTTAAATAGCAGCAAAACATAGCTATCTTCACTAATTATAAAATTCCAGAGAAAGACATGAAAAACATGTAAAAACTATCTTCATGACAATTTTTTTCTTAAACACTATGGCATCTGTAGACATTCTCTTCTACATTAATATTACTGTATATTACTCAGAAGCCTTCCTGCCATAAGATAAGACAATCAATAATGCCTGCCATGAAAACAAAGACTTGCAACAGTTGTAATTTGCAAATAGAAAACCTACGCATAGAGTTCTTACACCTGCTCACATTTTATTATGCTCACAAAATTCTGATGAGCAAATTGATCTAACGTGGGTTGTAAATGATTAGCAATTAGCACTACACAGATCTTACCTGCTGATCTGGTGAATGCACTCCTATTCATCTGAACACCATTACACATTTGTTCATCTCTCTTCATATGGCAGGCTCCAAGGTGAGTTCAAATGGGTAGCCAAAAAGCATTTCCCCATGCCTTCCATGAAAGGCATACATTCTCCTCTGAAATACAGATAATTATGTGACTGTTTCATCACTGCAATAACATTCCAGGAATCTACAGAAATTCCAGAATTTATCTAGAACTCTAATAGTTCTAACCCTGGGTTTTAATTGTCCTGCTTAGAGATTAATTTACTCCTAAAGTCTTTGGCCTAAATGTGTTTTAAACATTAAAAATAATTGGCAATAGGGCCTAATTGTTGCATTTAATATATTTTAACTACAGTTACCAATTAATTCATGGAAATTCTATGGCTGTGTGTTATGGAGATTAAACTATGGGATATTTTATCCTTTGCCTGAAAAAGAAGATAAAATAATTGTCCACTGTGCAACTACACAAATAAATGAATGAAACCTGAGCAAACTGACAAGCTTGTTATACAAACAGAAATAGGAACATGTTCAAAAAGATTTTAGTACCGTGGAAACCATTGACACTTACTAGATTACACCTCATATTACTGCATATTACCCTTGATGGTACTTCCACTGTTCATCAGAGAAATATTAGTGTCATTGCAAGTCTGATTATGAAAATGTATTTAATACTTTATATATATATACTTATGTAACTGTAGACCTCAAACATCACTTTTAAGGTTGTTGGTGTTTTTTGTTTGTTTGTTTGTTTTATCAGAGACTGCATATTTTCACTATACTAGTTCAATGCCGTATAAAAATAATTGAATGAGAGAAAAAAATATATGGTATAAGTTAGGTGAGTGAAATACAACAGAAAATGCATAAAGTCTTGCTGATTTTTTTTTTAATTGGTTTTAAAAGATAAAGGTATGTACTTTAATATAAGATGTAGGGTACAAACATTAATAGTACATAGTACATGAAACATTTTCTGAGATAATATAAAGATTTGGTTACAAGCTTGCTAGTTAGTTATATTATTTGACATTTGGGACTAGATCAAGTCTTACTGTTCTGATTAAATACTGTTTCTATCTGCTCTAGGGAAGCACTTGTACTGAAGTATTTGCAGTGCTTTCAGATGAAAAGTGGTTGTTGCGTAAATACGGTAACAAGAGAGCAAAGCAAAACGTGAAAATAACTGTTAGGCTTTAGACAACAAAAACGCAGATGCCACAACATGTAGTCCATCTCATCTATACCCTTTCAATTAACATGAAACAGTTATAAGTATTACTTCATAATTAGCAGAGCACTTTTTCAAGTCTGTTGGTAAAAGCGTTTAATAAGCACATTATACCCCATGGGTTTCCATTAAGATAGTACACAGCACTTGTAGTTATTCATAATGCAAATCTGCAGCTATGGGGGTTAACAGCCTGGGAAAATCTCACAGAAAAGTTTTTTATTTTATTTAAGTTCCACTGTCTGTGGATTTTTCTTCACAAATAACTCAGTCAAACCTGTGCTGCTGCAGCAGCAGTGAAGGACTGTACCTATAAAACTCTGTTGTTAGGCCGCCTTTCCTCATACCTAAGACAGTGGAAGTTTTAGGAAGCGCTTGCTTGGCTTTTGCTAGCCAGTACTGTGCAACCACATCTCCACTGCTGACTGAGGGCAGGAGGATGCTGAATGTGGAAATGTTATTTTCTCATCATTCTTTCTATTCTTAGGTAACAACAGCAAAACTCATTCCTCTAAGCTGAGTGTTTACTATTACCTGACAAAAGTAATTAGAACAAATGAAAGGGAAGAAAGGATTTGTGTCTGGTTGCAGCAACTAACTAGCTTTGGCCTGGGTTGCATGTGACAGTACCAAGGCAGTGCTTGGTGCCACTGGACCAAGCAGCGTGTAAAAGCCTTTTGAGGGGGAAAAAAATAATAATAATGACTAAAAAAAATTCATTTTAACCACTCACAAATAACACAAAGTTTCTTTGTCATAGTTTATCACAGTAAACCTGCATTAATACTTTCTAATCGTAGTGACCTCATCTTGCCAGAATGCACTGGCCCCTAAATCCTTGCTGTAATGTTTTCTCATTAGTTGTTCAGCCTTGGCCACACTGGTTGTAGCAACCAAGCACTGCCTCAGGCACCACTGGAATTAATTACTGGGAGAAACACCGCTGTTTTGAATTGTCATCTTGAATTTATCACTTGCCACTTAATGTAACTCATGTGACCTAATGCCTCCTCCATGTCACCGGGGCTTTGACACCAGCTCCAGCGGGTGATGGCGGGGCATTGAGCATCCCTCCCCAACCCACCTGGCACACAGCTGCTCCAGGCCTGCTTCAAATCCTACCCCGGAGGCAGAGCCAGCTAACGATGCCCCAGCAAATTGCAGATTACCCGCACGTCACCCTGCATCTGAACCCAAGGAGGACGCAGAGCTGGACCTGGTCCACCTGACAGCCACTGCTTGAGATGATAATCTTTCATTTTGCTGGACAGAGCAACACTAACCATTTGTTTCATTCATGTTCTGTTTTTAAAAATAATGAAACTGGCTGTTCACATACGGATGAATAAATGGTTCCAAGGGACCTTGCAGAGTTAGGCCTGTGGCATCTTCTTATAAATCGTGAAGAAATTGCTCATTAAATTATTCTCAAAACAGAATATACATCAGTAATATAATACACATATAAACTTCCTCTGCTTCCTTCCACCTAAATATATTTTCCATTTATCTTAGGACGAAGGATGTTTCCATTGTTTTTTTCTTTAAATTACATAATAAATGCATTCTTTTTCTTAAGAAAAAAAAAGTTTATACAGTGTAAAATACAAGTTTTACTGTGCACATGCTCTCAGTCCCAAGTCCAAGGCTTATCTGTAAAGAGCTTATAATTGACTCGTTTGACATTTTTCCAACACAAAAGGAATAGCCAGGATGCCCACACTTCTGCTGGAAGTTTAACATTTATAAGTTCTATTGAAGAGCTTAACTCCTTAAGAGATGTAATTTTACTATTGTTGAAAACAGGAATGACTCAGTGTAATAAGCCAAAAACACCCTACAGATAAAAAGATAAATATAACAAACTTGCCTTTTAGTAGCCTTTTAACAATGACAATTCTGAACATGTTTCTTAGACGAAAAGATTTCCTCTTGCTACCACACTGTATACTCAGCACAGTAAACTTAGAGAGATGTATAATGCGATATAAACATTAATAGTTTCACAATTGTGTTTTAGAAAGACTATTTATAGAGAAAATACAAAATGCCTCCCAAAAGTACACTTAGACGTAAGCCACCATAATCTTCTTGCTCATGCAGCAGGAAATCTAATACACCAGCTCAATAAACCTGTAGGAAACAAAGGTTTTATGTAGCATTAAGAGTCACAATATTAAAATACCACATATTACATTCAACTACTCTTACAACACTCATTTTAAGAGCCAAGAAAATTAAGTGCCAGATTGAGAGTAATAATATCATAACATGCAGAAAGAGACTGGAGAAGTACAAAAATATGCGAAGCCCTCACAGTATCTTTGTTGCTTGGGTCAGTTCCAGACACTGGATGGTATTGATGTTTTGGGTCATCAACAGAAAATACTGCCCCAACACAGCAGTATTCTCCAAAATGTACTGCAAATGCAAATTCTCATCAGCTGGCTCAATGAGATTATTGCAAAATGTATACTTCATTGTTCTTAATAAAAAAGGTGAAGTAATCATCATCATTGATATGCCAGTCAAAATCCAGGTTTGAGCACAGGTGCATAAGTGAGAAAATATACATACATGCTTGTGAGAATACATTAAAATGAGGTAAAGATCTGACTTTGGTGCAGAATGACCTAGGCAACTGATAAAAACATTCATGACATTCGCTACATCTTTTTCTATTTTTTTTTTAATATTATTGCCCATGTTATTTATATTATCTTACCTGGGAACTACTCCCCAAATCATTACCAGAGGTCCAGCTTTATAGGCTCCACTCCCAGAATCAACGCTGTAGGACTGAAGATAAGAACAGAAACTGGGAATCCCAAAGTATCCCATTCCCCAAATCCAAAGCCCTTGCTCCCCTTCTAGCTAGCAGTGAAAGATGTAATTCATTTTTAGTTTTTGATACCTCAAAAATTGGTATGGCTTTTGAATTTGTTTTCAGGTTCATGACTTGATATTTAGGAGGGGTAGGACTGCAAAAAAAATGTTGGGTGGAGAAGGAAGGAAGGAATATTTTCCAGTCAGAGACATTTTGCAGATGTTTTCTTTGAACAGAGCTTTTGAATGTTTTGGTGAAATGGATTAATAAATGAAGCACAAGTGCAGTGATCAAGATGCATAGCAAATAGCAAACATTTTTATTGTATAATTCATACTTGTGTATGTTGCCTATATAGTTATCTAATCATAACAACTTCATCCATGCAACTACATGAAAAACAACATTATTTTTAACTGCTCATAGGAAGGCTACAAACCCCCTTAGAGAATGAAATAAACTTTTTTTTTTAAACATAGCACATCCAATTGTAACTATAAATAAAATTTAAATAAACACAGTGCAAATGTGCTGATCCAACCAGAATTCTTGAGTTAGCATTAAGCTTTGAATAATACAGACTGAAAAAAACAAACAAACAACAAAAAAAAACCCTAAGGTGTAAGTATTTTGTGCTTCTATCACACATCTGAAAAGAAAAAAAAAAAGATCTTAACCATGAATTTGTAGAACCTAAGTGTTCATTTCATGCTATTATTTCATTTTCAAAAATCCGTATATTAAACTGGAGGAAAAACCAGCTGGCATATAAAAAAAATCCTTGCAAGAGAAAAACATATCTAAAAGCAAATTGTGTGTATTTGTTATTGCGAGACTGAGTTTATGCAAGCAATTGTCATGCAAGCAGAGTTGTAAGTAATAATGTGGCCTTTAATGACGGAATGATGGACCTGCCAAACACTAGCTCCTGCCATACACCGTTTGTATTTCCCTGCACAAAGATGCCCATCTGGGAGTTATTAACATATCCTCGTCAATTCAGAACCTACTTTAACATAATCCATATTTGTTGGAGGAAGTCCAACATCAGCTAGAGAACAGCACTCACGTGATCCAATGACACATTTCAAGCAGCACACATAAAGCATGCTTGGGCAGCTAAGCAATTCAGAAATGCAAATAACAAAAGCATTCTTCTTACTAGATAAAAAGGACAAATCCCTTTTGGCATAACATCTTATATACTCTTAATACTGTATGAAAACAACAGAGAGAGGAAAAGGATAAAGCACTACTTTTCTGGAGGTGCTTTTCTTTTTATTCCAAGCATGCTGATACACTCAGTCTCACACCGAAGCTGATGTTTCCAAGACCCAAGGAATGCTCAGTTGCATGGGGGCAGTGGGAGAGAATA
This sequence comes from Cygnus olor, assembly GCF_009769625.2. Classification (NCBI taxonomy): domain Eukaryota; kingdom Metazoa; phylum Chordata; class Aves; order Anseriformes; family Anatidae; genus Cygnus; species Cygnus olor. Next base: position 17,637,575 of record NC_049174.1, on the reverse strand, counting down.
CAAATTCTCTTATATCAGCAATATCACGTTTGCTTGTATGGTACTTAGAAAAGTGAGCATTGTTTTTTCAAAGGGGTCTGAACTCTGCATTAAGCAAACCTCTCATTAGAAAATTGCTTTGTCCCACAGCATAGTCTACTTTTGGAAGCTCATGTTTTTACAGGATTATGTTTTTATTTTTCATTACAATTTTAAGTAATTCACTATAGATATGGCATTTTTAAATGTAGGCTCCATTGAGAACCACATTCACATCGGGCTAGATAGTTTTATACTTTGTTTGCTTAACATATAACGAGAATTTGTTGAAATCAGATTTAATTTGATTTCACATAGTATTGCTCTTATTACTTCAAGTGCCACCAATACAGAACAAATTTTGTTAAACTTATCAAATACAAGAACACCCTGACCAAAGAACTTCTATGTAGGCTACACTAATACAACCTTCAGAACATTTACATGAATGAGTCATGGCGTACTTCTGCTTGGAGGTCGGCATAAGGTTATAAGAATTAAAAGGAAAAAAAATGTGAATACAAAACTTGTCTCTTGAGTTACTGTTATTTTCTAATTAAGAAGCATTTATTAATACTTTGCTTATTAGTGTTTTTAATTCCTTCAATGATTATAGCAGACAAATTAAGAAACAGATTTCCATTTGAAGAGAAAGAAATCGAATGATGTTGCCATTGTTGTTTTTGTTTTGTTTTTAACCAGCATTAAACTATGGGAGATATGACACAGGAAAAGAAATTGGGTGCTTTTTCTTAATAAGAGTAGTTAAGTGATTTCTAGAACAAAATTTGCACAGGCAATAAGATGCATTTTTTTGCATAATATCTGACTGACCCTTTGAAATTTATTGACTGCCTTACAGCTATCAGGGACAGAAGGATTTGAAAATCAACATCAACAATGTTGTTGACATCAACATTCTTTGCTATATCATAAGGTATTCCTTATTTTACTTACATAACAATTATATACAATATATTCCCAACCTTTCTGTAATATGGAAACGAATATGAAACTCCTGTATCATACCCCTATCACTAATTAACAGATCAAGAAGCTCTCTACAGTTCCATTATTCTTGAACTATATATATATTACAAACCTGTACAAATTTTCCTTTGATACATCCATTATTTCAAAAAGTACCCTTCTATAAAATGAACCACATGGCTCAGCAGCCCCTGTGTTCCCAGAGGGGATGAGAGAAAGAAAGAAACAAACAAAAAACAAACAAATAAACAAAAAAACAACACTGTACCAAGCACTCCTGGCTTTTAGCTAGCATTTCCCTGGGTGCAGCCCAGAGCACTGCTGTTTACAACAACTCCCCACCGAGCTTAGAGAACAACCTGTAACCCACCTACAAGTCCATAGCTGAACCTAAAGGAAAACTGTCCTGCATTCTCTATTATATCACATGAAGGAGGAAAACTTTCTGCAAGTAGTCTGACATATGACTGTACCCTAAAGGCTTTAATGAATGTAGAACGTTAGCCTATATCTGGATTCTCAAGTGAAATCTAATCATCATGATCAGATTCACCAAGAGTCATGGTAAAGTCTTCGTGGACTTCATCATGGGGAACAGAAGCAGCCTCTGCTTTCTCCATCGTGCAATGCCAAAACAAACACAAGTAGTCAAAGTGCCACCAGGGGATTATGTGGTTAAGTATATCTGCTTGCTCTGATTTACAAATTAAACTTCTATAAATAATAAAAGGAAAAATAATGCAAAGATATCAAATAAAGAACGAAGTGGGGTTTTTGTTTGTTTGTTTGCTTTTATTTCTTGCATTAACCTCAACACAAGTAATCGGAAGCTGTTAGCCCTAACCAGCCTGTCACGCCTCAACTTCCCACAAAATTCAGCACAAGTGCAATGAAACTTAGACAATGAGAATTCAGTATCACTTTTTAAACATAAACTAGCAGGAACACCTGTAATTTTTGTTGTCTTTTTTTTTTTTTTTTATGTAGGAATCAAAACAGGGAACATGCTATTCTATCCTTCGAGGAAAGACAAGCATGCAACCTACCAATGAAAGTAGTAAGGGAACTAAATATGCAAAGAATTATTCATTTGTGCAGGTTAGTCCTGCAAGAAAAAGGAAAGGCTACCATAGAATAGGACTGAAAATTTTTAATCAAGATAGAACACATTTTCGCAAACATTTACTTTCAAGTGCAGCATAAACCCAAATGAGTTAAAAACTGTTTCTTAATCCATGATCAGAAACGTGAAATTTCCTAATACAAATTAAACCAATACTTGCAGAGTCTCACACTTTAAGCATGTGCTGAATCTTCAGTGCAGAAAAAAAAATCCCCACACCTAAAATGGTTTTGAACACTTGAAATTCTGAAATGGGAATTTTCTGAAATTTGGACTTCTGTTTTCAAGGCTACACTGGCACTTCTGTAGTTTTGCTACATTATCAGCAAAAATCCCTGAAACTTCAAAGTAGATGAAGTACTGAGAGAGTGCCAGCACTCATGGAGGGCTTGGCACAGCACTTTGATGTACAGGATTCCAAGATGTTGACAGCTGAAGACTAACCCCTTTTTTAACCCTCAGTTCAATGGAACATGATATTTACTGACTTCAATTTCTGACTGGATGAAAACCCAGAAACCTCTTCTCCTCCTTTTTTATTCAGGCTTACTTGATGTTGTGATTTCTGATGTTCAGACTAATATTGTTTATGACCTTTAAAGACCTTCAGGGAGATGCTGTTTTCCCATCACCCAGCCACTATGGATGGATTCCAACATATGTCCATGAGCTACAAAAGGGTAGTGTAAACAACATCTCCCCCATTAAACTTCAGTTTAACATTAGGACTGCTATCCAAAGATCATACTTAAAGATAGCTGAAGTGTTACCATATTCCTTTGTGTAGCTCAGTCATGACCCTAATTAATGTGTCTAGGTTAGACATGTAGTTCTTTAAGTAATGGGTGGTTTTGTTTGGACAATTAGGCAGAGTTGACAAGGAAATTTTCCATCAAACTGGGTCATAAAAAGTACATTATTCAGCATTATTATGAGTAAAACACCATTTATTACCTGAACTTTACAATACACCATTATCAATCTTTACCTGTCATTAAAGTATGTTAACATGAGATCAAAGAGGCAAACCCAATTTAAACAAACAGAGGTGCAGAGAAGGCTTTTAGGCGTGCTTATTTAAATTGAAACAAGTGTAGTCGAGTCCATTAATTAGCTAAAATTTCCTTTCAACTAAAGATGCAAATCAACTAATCACTGAAATCTCAGAGCATTTCTTATTCACAAGTCACAGCTGTGCTCTTTCTGAGAGAAAAGTAGCTAAATTCATCCACAGAAATACAAAAAAATACCATTGGGCTGTCTTCTGGATGCAAGTTTAGATAGACTCTCTTGTCAGCTGTTACCTAAAATATTATTTACTCATTAAAAAAAAAAAAAACTTGAACAGACTGAGGTCTCTTGGAGGTTTTGTTTTAAGGGGTCCATTTCTTTAAAAACAAAACAAACAAACAAAAAACACTGCTGATGCAGCAGATTATTGTAGATTCAAAAGTTTCTTAGTAAACTATTTTCATTGCAGTAGCCTGTGTTGGAGTCCAAGTGCTGTAGTCATGGAACAGGATGCCTTTATCCTGAGCACCATGTACACTCTCTCAAATACAGATCTAGGTCTCTCACCTTCCTCTGTGCCACTTAACCAAACAGCCATTTTGCAAATCAGGTAATGATCCTTGAAAGAACAACCCTGTTGTAACCCTGAACATTACTGTAATGTGAACAATGTAACAATATTTTTTTGGAGATTCCACAAGGTGTAGACTGTTGGGAAAGTTTTTGACCAAAAATAAAAGATTTTAGATGCGTGAGCACGTTTTGCTTTTTCCAGCTACACTATTTGACAGTCTAGCTACAGATTGCAATTTTATTACATCTGCACAATTCAATGGATATTTCAGAGAACCAAGAAGGACAAAATTAGAAATCAAGTCAATGAAACTTGAGCCAAATCTTTCTGAAACTTCCAAATGATTTAGATTCTCTATTTTTCAGTATAATCAGAATCTCTATTCTTTTCCAAATAATATTATGCATGTCGTAGACACATTTATTTAACCCCACTTTCATAGGAACATTTCCCTCAAAGAGAAGTACCATATCAAATGTGTACATAACATCTTCTCATTTCATCTCTTGCCCAGAACATCTAGATTATTATACTCCTGACCATTTTTTCCAGCGCAGATGCAGGTCAGTCTGTAGTCTAAAAGTTTATAAACATGGCTTCATTTTGTATTGCACACATATGCAATGCATAACAAACGGTAGGAGGCTGGAGTTAGGAGTGGGTCTTCAAGGTTTCAAAAAATAACTGCCACTTTTTGCCTTTATTAGGAGGTAAAGCATCACTCAGGATTGCTCCCTTATCAGAGATCTTTTAAGATTCTGCTAGACTACTGGAAGCAAACTAGATCATTTTGCTAGATATCTTGCTACTACTCCTCTCTTGTTAAGCTTATTTCAACATTCACTAAGCTCATTAAGCTCTTTTACACAATGTAACCATCATCTCCAAACAAATACCTCCTGACCTTAACCCTGACTGTATGGGTAAGAGGGGAGAAAGAACCACTCTCAATGTATATTTGCACTTTTTTGCATATCTACAGATCCTAACACTGACCCATTGTGTAAGAGGGAAAAAGAACCATTTTCAATGTATATTTGCATATTTCGCATATCTGATCCCAGCACAAAAAGAGGTGATTTTTTCTTTTTTTTTTTCCCTCATTATTTGTTTTACAAATACGTGCCCATTAAGGATTAGTTTAGAGTCACCACAGAGATTTCTCTTAACCCTATTCAAGGCCTTTCATCTTCTGTTCTGAACCATATGAGCCATTTGTAAGACATAAATGAGAGCTTCGAATGCTAATACCTACACATCACCAACTAGAAGTAAAACACTTCCTGTCCACCTAGCTGAAAGGTCCCATTCCTGCGATATACACACTTCCACTGGAGGCATCAATGCACAAAGAAAGAAGACTACACACAAAAAAAACTCAGAAAGGGAAGTTGACACTCCACTACATTTGCTCTAACTTTCCCTAAGAAAAGGTGTCATGTTAACATTAGCTGGCTATTCAGAATATTAAAGAAAAAAATGGATGGAAATTCTATCTGTATGATGACATTTGATAACTTGGTGCTTAATGTGACATGAAAACAACAAATTTAGAAAGAACGTTACATAATGCTAATGATTTGTATATAAAAATGATCAAAAATACCTATGAACCCAGGTGTGCCTTATATACTAAAAAAGCAAGGGTCAGTCTTTGTTAATAATTATCTGGCGTATTTTGAAATACAAAACCTATATATTTACATTTGAGTCATTCACCAGCTACTGAATTAAAGCTTCCTGTGAAGTCCTATACAGTATCAATTTACTCCATACAGTTAATAGTGCACAACCGAGGACAGAAATGAGATAGAGCACTATATAACACCAAATCTTTAGAAAGAACTTACTTCAGCAGAATATATTTATTCCAGAAATATCTAAAATCTATTTTAGCAGAAAAATGAGGTTAAAAATTCTTTTGTGAGGTATGTTTGTGGATCTTTAGCAACCTCAGCGGTCAGGACCTCCGTATTATATCATCTGATAGACAGATTGGACAGTGCCAACATCTATTGTAGCCTACCTCATTCCAAAGATTTAAAGCTGTACTATAAATATGCAGTACACAAAATAATGTGAAGTCATTCTGATTTATCAGAAATACATTACAACTATCTTCATGTTTTCTCTAACTCAAAAGTAACTGGAAGCTTTCTGTCATGTTCTTCTATGCTGAACAAAGTAATTTCTTCTTCCAAGGTCACCAAGGCTGCCATAGGATTTTTTTTTTCACTAAAATACTAACTTCTCCTTAAGACTTGAGTTTACTACTTTACCAAAGCATGCTGAAAACAGTTACATTGCACAATCAAGACCTCCCCATTTCCTCCAAATACCCCCATCAAGCAAATAAAGTAACCAATCTGACTTGCCAAAAGGAAAATAACTGTAAAAGCTTTGAGCTCAAAAAAAAGAAAAAAAATAATTGAAGTACAATAGGTCTTTAAACAACTAGCTATTCAGTTTACATGAGAAGTGCTCTGATTACGATCTTCAGAAACAGTAGTTACATAATTGTTTGCTTCTTCTTAGTCTTCCCCGTTATTTGCCAGAGAGGTAATATTCTTACTAAGAAATCTACACTGTTAGAAATATTGTTTTGGTTTCCTAGACACAAATCCAAGAGGGAGCTTGTCGAGCAGTGCTCCTCAGTTGGTGAGTGAACAGATTTATTTCCAGGACAGTCATAATTGAATAAACAATATTTACTGACTGTTACAGTGGGATAAAGTAACTGTTCAACTGGAATGACAGTCTTAATTAACTGCTTTTACTCTTCCCAATAACGTCTTTGATAGAGGACTGTTACACATCCCTCTGCAGATTTTACCATTTTCATGGAAGAGCAGTAGTTTCCCTTTTATAACGATCTGCAGACCACAATGAAAACCTAAAATGGACTGTGCTGCAAACACACAATTTTCCAAGGCACTCCAAGAAGCAAAAATGTATTTTTGCACTGCAGTAGCTTCCTGCCATGACAAGCCATGCTAAATATGGTTGGGACAGTCAGTATTCTCCCAGAATCTACCACTGAGGATCACTTCCTTGAATGTTTTTCAAAGCATTCATTTCCAAGGATCCTGGCATCCCTTCCTTGTACTCAGTAACTCAGCATGACCACATAATCTTTGTGCATGAGTCACAAGTAGAATTAGCTGTGTCAGTTGACCTTGACAGGTGTTTGTTGAGCCCTTCCCTGCAAGTCTCCGATGACGGAAACTCTCCTCCATGTGGAGGTCTCCTCAGGACATTGCAATGTTTACTAACTGATTTTGACAAATGCTTCTCATTACATTTATGGCCTGTATGCTGCTAGTTTCAACTTTTAATTTACTATTTGCCTTCCTCCTCTGCAGGTTCAGTCACATGCTATTTCTGCATGTGCTGACAGTGTGCTCAAGTTCAGAACCAGAAGCACAACAAAAGTGATGGCAAATAATAAAATTTCTTGTAAATACTTTTGGAGGAAAAAATCCCACTGAAATTAGAGTATTTTATGAATAACAACCAACTCTAAAAATACTTGCAAGAAAAAAAACAGACTTTTCTCATACTTTCATATGAGAAAGTATTTTCAAAAAAAAAAATCCATTCAAATAATTTTTGACAATGAAATAACACTTCGTAGATGATTAAGATCATACCTTAATACAAGACAAAATGTAGAATTGAATCAGTAATATTGAACAGATTTTAATAATTATAGTATTTAATAATTTCATTGTAAAAAATATGGTTTTGTTGAGCACACATTTTAAACATTCTATAATTATTAGACTGACACTTACATTTGATTTTTATGACTAAGCTATTTAGTCAATTACTTTGCATTCCTTTTCCTTCCTTTGACCATCTTTGTCATTGAACACAAGTTTTTATACTTTTGCAATAAAGAACCTTCTTCTGTGATGCTCCACAATAAGAAGCAGATCTTGTTTCCTAATAAAAAATATCATGGACTATGACAAGAAAATGGTCAGAAATTTAGTTTCATAAGATAAATAAGGAGGAATATATAAGCAGAGAATGGAATGTACTCCAAAATTTTTGAAATGTAAATAAAGCTGGGGGCAGCCTGAAGCCTTCACAATGCAAAGAACACCAGTTGCAAGGCCAAAGACTCCAGAACTCAGCAAGAAACTAAAGAGGTATAAAAAATGCATAAGAGAAAATATTAATGGATGTTGTTCTTTTCTGGTTAGTTCTATTTTTATGTTTTTCATACTGTCAATGTACCCCATTCACACTTCAATAAGTGTTCTAAGAAAGCAGAACCTAAGAGCCATCAGGACAGCCACTGTACAACAGAGACATTCCTGCTTTGCAGAGACACACAAAGTAGTCTCTCCGATTCCACATTTAGAAAAGATTTCACTGAAAACTAGGACTTTCTTCTTTTTTTTTTTTCTTTTCCCAGTAGTTACATTGTTTTGCTCAACCTGATCTATTGCTTTCCATTATATCTAAAAGATTTTACCTTTTACAGCTCATTTTTAATTGCATATCATTGCTAACTTTTGTGTAAAGAGACAGGGCTCTGCCATTCTTACTAATTATCCAACTCACCAGTCCTTGTTTGCATGTGTGTGGCCTTGCCTAAAGCTTTTAACCACAAGTTATGTCACAAAATCAAAGTAGTCTCTGCTGTAGTAACAAAATATGTGCAAAAGATTGCAGAACATTCCTTTAAGGTAATTGGAAGTATTCTTTCTAGGATTACAGTACTCAAATGCAAATAATAATTTGGTAGAGGGGTGAGAGACGGGGAGTCTGGAAGGTTATCATGTGCTGTGAATTAATGCACTGCTGTCCCACTGAACCACAGCCACAACAACACTGCAGCCCTAACTGACTTGGGCAAGCTCAGACACCTTTAGTAACAAAAAAAATCCACAACAGTGAGATTGACACCTTCACTCTTGCCTCAGGGAAGCTACAGATGAATTGTGAGTGTGTGAGGAACGCTCTGGAAAATGTTCTTAGTCCTATTTATACAGACCAATGGCTGCTGCTTTTCTCTTACCATATTCCATCTTATTCTGACTCTATTTTTTATTTTTTTTTAGTGTTAACTAATAATACTGAATTTATTAAATGAAGTAGAAAGATCCAAAATTAAGAAAAAAATAGTTACTTTCTCATTATTAAGCCAAAGCTGTAACATGTATTGGCATCTGTGCACGTATGCAGATATCCTGCTCTTAGCATCATGGTAATATCTTTTTTTTTTTTTTTTCCCGAAGGGACACATCTAGCCTTATCCCTTACTTATACATTCATTGCCTTCTTTCATCCTTTATTTTCTGTATTATGTCCATCAAAATAAGAAGTAAAGGATGATCTGTACATGTCCAAAACTTCCCTTTCACCTTCACAGTTGCAATCATATTTGAAGCAGATTTTTTTATTCTTTTAATTTTTCAGCTTTTCTCCTTTTCTTTTGCAAACAAAACTAAAACCTTCCAGAGTGTTTTATGACAGCACAAGAGACAGAAAAGGGAAGAGAAAGATTCTCCCACAAGAATGATGGAGCTCATGAGACAACAAGCTGATATGCAAGGGATAACTTATACCCATCTCTAACACTCCTCCTTCCACTTCTCATGAATCAATAACGGGAGTGGGAATAAATGGTGGCTTCCCCTCTTCCCTATCTCTGGTCTCTTAAATCTTTAATACAAAATGGGCCTTCTGTAACGTGGCAGGCAGAGGTGCCCATTCAGAAAAAGCACTTGGTTGGGACTACAAGTGGCAGAAACAATTCTTGCCTTGCAGCTCTGACCCAAACCTGCATGTTCCGGCTGCTCACATACATATGGGTCTCTTGGCAAGTCCATGTGTCCACTCTGACAACACTTTCTTCCCTCAGCCCTAGAAACCATGCCCAGAGGACGGTTCACACAGAACACGTTCTCCTACCAAGTAAGCTTTGATGGCTTACCATTTTCTTTTTATTAAGTCCTGGTTAGTAATTTTACATCTGTGGTGGTTTTACCAGACTAGGCAGCTGAACACCACAACTGCTCTCTCACTCCCCCTCCTTAGATGAGGAGGGGAAGAAGTAAAGGAAAGAACAACTGCTCTCTCACTCCCCCTCCTTAGATGAGGAGGGGAAGAAGTAAAGGAAAGAACAACTCACGGGTTGAGATAAGGATGATTGAATTAAAGGAAAAAAAAATAATTATTAAGGAAAGATTATTATTAATTAAACATTTAACTAAACAATTTAACTAAACAATTAACAATTTAACTAAAGGGGAAAAAAAAGGGAAAGGGGAAAAGGGAGGGGGAAAGGGAAAACTAAACAAAACAAGTAAAGGCTATGTGGAAGTGCAGAGGAAAGAAATTACTCTCTACTTCCTACAAATGAGCTATGCTTGACCACGTCCTTGAAGCAGGTCCTCAACGCACGTAGCCGGTGTTCGGGAGGAGGACAGACGTTTTCACAACGAGAGCCCACCCCTCCCCTCTTCCTCCTTTTTCCACCTTCTATTGCTGGGTGTGACATCATATGGTATGGAATATCCCTTTGGTTGGTTTAGGTCAGCTGCCCTGGTGATGTTTCTTTTCTCACATCTTTGCCCACCCCTAGGGGGGTTAGAGAGAGTCCTGATGCTGTGCCAGCACTGCTCAGCAGCAGACACAACGCTGGTGTGATACCATTGCTGTTTTAGATACAAGTGCAGAGCACAGCACTGTATGGGCTGCTGCAGGGAAAGCTAACATCCCAGCCCAACCCAGTACAACATCCCGAAAACGAAACATGAAAAAAATTATAGCACCACTGTTGCAGTGAAAATATTTAGGGTTTTATGATGACTCAGACACAGATATTTAGTACTGTCTATATAGGTTAAATAGCATAACATGGTATAATGCCTTCCTTTTTTCTGTTTGTTCATTTTGTAATTATGGTGCCAGGCCAAATACAAGTCACACATCATACACTCGTCATCATATACAGATTTCACAATAAATAAGAAATGCAAACCTTCCAGATCCTGTTAACACCAGCTTGCCAGCTCTGCGTTGTGTCTCTCAGAGAAGAAATATCTGTTCAGTAAGAACCAGAATCTCTACCAGTTTTTGTGCTCTGAACTGCCATCACCTGCAACTTATTCAGGCCACTATAATTTCTCGCTCTATCACATGATCTGTTTCTCAGTTTTGCTGGCACTACATGAATATTTACTCTGCACAGAAGTCTTCCAGTGCTCACCAGTGCCAGCACAAACCTGTCTTCCAGAGGATGTTCATATGGATCTCTTCATTTTTTTCTCCCAAAAGTTTTTGACTGAAATCTGAGAAAGTTTCCTCTGATCTGGGGGAGAACAATTTTTCAGAGCAGTTTGCCTTCACTTCATGGTTAAGGTTGTCAGCAAAAGTACACTGGGAGCCTCTCAAAGGGAGAAAGGGTCCTCCAGACATCTCAGCAATGTGATCTTACAGCTCAGGTGGGCAGCAAGGGCTGTCCACTGAGACAGAGCTTGCAGATGGCAGCAGCCAGGCTCATCTCATCTGGTGCTGTGGATGCCTTCGCACTGCCCTGCCCTGGACCTGCCTCCAAGGGCAGAGTTTTCTGAGCAGGATAAAAGGGAAGGCATGCTTTGATAGAGCTGTTTTTAAGTAGACCCAGAAAGTTCAGGGAACATGATCTTCTGTCACTATGAACATCAATCAGCTTCAAGCAACCAAATGTTCCTCTTTCAGAAGAAGTATATGGGACTGTCCTGCACTAAATGCACTAAAAAATCTACAATAGCTCTAAAGTCAGTAGGAATTGTGCAACTCCTCTCCCATGGCAGGTCATCCACAAGACCAAGACCTAAATACAATCTATTTTACAATGAAAATATTGCATGAAGCAAGCAGGATCTGGCCTCAGGGTGGACTGGTAAAGAGACAACAAAAGCGAGGTCATTACCTCATTAATCCCTATTACTGATGTTACCAAGGAGAAAACTATTCCCCTAAATTTGCATTTCTGCATTATCCCTTGCCCTTAGGTCAACTCAGTCTTGACTTTCAGCAACTGGTGTGTTCACTGAGAAATAAAAATTTATACAGCTGACCCAATCCTCTGTTAGAATAATTAGAAAATCATGTTATGTTGTTGGTAGGTTTTTGTTAAATCATGGTCCTCGCTATTCATTAACATTCAAGTGCTGAAAAGCCAATAAATTATTACCAAAAGGAAATGTAAATAACTTTCTCTGAGGAAGGACTGCATACAGTAGGCTGGAACCTCCTTCAAGTTAATTGCAACACAGTTCACTAATGAAACTTTCCATCTATTAAATCTTAACAGGCATAACTATAAAAATGGCGCCAAGCTCTCTCCTGCCTAGAAATGTCCCAGACAGCATCTGTAGAGACTTCACACTTATTGTCTTTGCAGGTATTTGTATTTATCCCTAAGTAGCAATAGCAACATACAACTGACTTCACACTGGTTATAGAATTTTTGAATTAATTTGCATACTGGAGCTGGCAGCAGGAAAGAGTGTAGCAACAGCACTTCATTCTTACCAAATACTTCATAGTGCGTCTGACCCAAGGTGCTCTGAAGTCAACAGGAATCACGTTACTTTGATTTCACTGAGCTCAGGATTAGGGCCAAGATGGATAAGGACATCACTAGCACTTCAGCCAAGATCTGTATCTGCTTTTGAGGCAAAAAATTTAAATTTCCCTCCTTCACACTTGTTCAAAGAGACCACGCAGTATTGCTGAAGGGTAACTTCTTTACATGCACGTGACAGTCCTGCAATGTGCTTTTGCCTGTTCATGGCTGTGTGGACTACCTTGATCCCATGCTACTCTTGATCTTGTTCTTAATTTCCTCCTCTCATGAGTGTTATTAGGTATTCAGACTCCTGACCTGTGTTTCTGGTCTGCAAGACTTGCCCAAGCAAGCTTTTTAAACTTTGCTTTTCTGCCATTTCCTCCATGTTTTCATAGGTGTCTTTGCTCTTTATTTTCTCTTCAACTACAAAATTACAGGTGATACAAAACATTTGGACTAATTCACTCCTGAAGATTCAGTGACTGTATTCTTACTAAAACACGGCAAAGACTAAAAATGTGTCCTTCTTTAGTTGAGACTTGCTGTCCAAAGAGTAAAATGTCCTTTCATTCTTTTTCTCTGTTCATTGAGACTACTGAAATGCAACCTGTAATTATATTACAAGTCAGGATGCTCTTTCAAGGATAAAGTATCAGCATTTTTGAAGGCCTGAGACTGGAAATAACACATGGATGAAATAACCATAGGTCTGTATACCAGTCATTTTCACATGTGATATTTTAAGTAAACTGGAATGCCCTATTATACCAAAGATCTCATCTATGATCTGATCTCAACAAGCTGAAGCCAGGAAGAACGTTTTTGCTCCAGTATATGCAGATTTGGTTCTCTGAAACTGAAATGTTACTTGAAAAATAAATAAAACGTATTCCTGTTTTGTTCTGTTTTTTCCGCTTAATTTTATTGTTTCTTCTTGCACTCCTTGTACTGAAGAAATCACAGTACATTATTCCTGGATGGCCCTAGCCACTCAGTCTTTGAACAATAATAAGGGACAAACTTTTCATGTCTTGCACATCCTACTCACAAATCTTTCTTAACAATTACCTTAAAATTTGCTCCCAGTATGGCTTTAAAGATGCTCAGTGAAAAGGGAAGCACTCCTGTCTCCCTTTAATTTACCTTCCTAATTCAAGTAATAGAGTCTATTGTATTACACTGAGGAAGGGAGGAAATAGACAATGATATTTTATTCCTTGTTGTAATATTAAGTTAATTACATGTAACAAATTGTAAACAGAAATTCTAAATAAAAGCTACATATATCTTTTTATTATTCACACGCTATAATTGGCAAGTGACAAGTGTGTGGTATATGTAGTATACTAAAAAAAGCTAGCTGAAAACATATAGCCGGACACAGAGAAAATTAAAAAAAAAAAATCTGTTTAAGGTACAAATATTTAATATTTCTCCAGAGCTTATCCAAAATTTAAGAAATGTATTGCAGCTAAGAACACCTGTAATGTGCTTCAGTAGGCCTCCAAAACTTAGCTGGTTTATACCATAGAAACTAAAAACAACAATTTCCATCTCTCCAGTGGAAACAACAAAACAAAACAAAACAAAAAAAAAACCATGTTTTTCAATTTATTTAAAAGGCTAAAAAAAAAAAAAAAAACCTTGCTAAATATTAATTTCCTATTTAAAACTTGAGGGCATAGCAACTTCAGTTTTTATTAGATTTTTTTTTTTTTGTAATACATCCTAATGTTAGAAGTATTGAAATAGCTTTTATATTTTTACTGAGACAAAGTGTGGGAGTCACTATGTGCAGATCTCATACTCCTTGGAATTTCCCTGGGAGCATTTTGCTAAACAAGCTTGGCAATCCACCAGCATCTCAGTTCAAGAGCAAACCACTGTCATGAACCTATTAGGAGTTCACTAATGAGTTCTGGATCTAGAAAATTTCCATGAAAAGTTACAGTGCTATCCCTACATAACAGTCACAACATCTTGAACTCCAAGAGCTGTTAACAGACTTACATACACAGGTAAGGGTCCAGATTTTCAAAATGTTCCACCTCTCAGTTTACTCCATGCAAACAGTGCTTAACACCATGTACTAATATGACAATGAGCTATAATAGGAGTACTGCCTTGGGCAGGACAGGACTGGGTTCCCAGTTAGGAATCACATGGGTTTACGTAGCTTCAACACAGATTATACTCTGCCAAGGCTCACAGAAAATTCCAAAGTCACTTCATTGAAGGGGTGTGCAGTCAGGTAATGCAGGTGGAGCTTTTTTACCTTTGAAAGGTTAGCAGCTTTTTGTCAAAGAGTTCAAGAAGACAAGTAGTGACTGACCTCATCAAGATGTGTGAGCAAAACAATTAAAAGTAAAGAAGAGACTAAGAAGAGCAAACAAAAAGGTTCCTAACCATCATACATCAAATAAAATGATGAAACAAGTAGAGAGTTAAGAGAAAAATCAAAGGAGCATGAAATATACTTTGATGAAAATATTTAAAAAACAAGTCCTATATACAGCATAAGCAACTGATTATGAACCATCACAAGCACATACTGCTTTTTAACCTCTGTTCAAATGGACCTAGAGTGGAAGTTTCCAGTTCAGTACATTCTCTGTTAAGGCTTAGATGGTGGGTCTTCAGGATTCCTATATTTATTTAGAATATCTATTAAAATGAGAACAAATGCAATATATACAGACACAGTAACAGATAATAGGATACATCACCTTACCTACCTAGTCCACAACTGAGCATTTGTTACTTCTATACTTGTGTGCCAAAGACCAAAGAGAAAAAGGAAAATATTTTCTGGATCCAAAACTTAAAGACATATTTAAAACTTCAGCTTCTCCTTGTTATCTCTGCTATCAGAATCCATACAATTATACATACACCTTTTTTTATTCACATTTCATGACAGCCTCCCAGAATCTATGAATAACAGTGTGGTATGATTTGAAAAAGTACGTGCATATGCTTAAGGAAAATGAAAAATAGGATAAGCCTGGTGTTCAACCTTTACTATACTGCATGATGGATGTAGAGCTGCTCTGCAAGAATTTATGAATACTGCATGTTGACCCGGTTATTGAAATGTTTATTGTATGACTATGCTGAGTTAAATCAACAGGACTATTGAGAAAATGAGAAGGAATCACTCAAAATAAGCCACCCCATGGTAACTTTTTAGAGCTAGTTAAGAAAAAATGCCTGAACTATTTCCTGTGAAGATTCTGCCTCCCAGATGCAGAGGCCCATTATATTCAGTTTGGCACTTTCCACATGCACTACCATCTCTTAAATGTTTTTGCTCTATCTTTTCAAGCTCTCTTCATACCATTTTAAAAGTCATCCAGATTTTTGTTTAATAAGAAATTGGCTTCACTGATGAAGAGTGGAATTTTCTTTAGAAATTCTGACTCTAGAGTATATCATGTTTTTCCCTCAGAATATCTGGCTCTGCCAGCCTATTTCTCAGTTCAAACTACCTCTACCTTGCTTTCTTTTTCCTACCGTATCACCCAGTTCAGTTGCACTGCAGATTAGTTCCACATGTAATATTTTTATTGTTCTCATCTATTTACAACTGCTTCTCGAGAAATGAGAAATTGTGTTTTGTCCTACTCCATCCCCCAATTACAGTACACTTGATGGAAATAATAACCTGTATTGTCTAAACAATTGGCATAGGACAAAGGACACACAGGCATGTTGCTAATGCAGCATTCCAACCTAGCTTCAGAAGGCTTCGACAAGACCAGTCTCAGCTGCCAGTCAGTTATCATAGCGCAGACATTTTAAAAACAGAAGAGTCAGCAGTTTAAATAATATCACTTGTGATGACAGCAAGCTGTTGATTTTTATACTTAACCTACTGCAAAAACTCTTAGTTTTAAATAGGAACCAGTATTGTGGAGTTTCATTTATTACAATTATTTTTTTAAAGTATACGATATTACAACAGTAGGTAACTTACACAAAGAGGAGGAGTAATATGCTTGATTAGGGAAGTTCACCAGCAAGCTCCTCATTGCAACTCTACTAACAATGAAACTACTCTAATGTTCATTTTTTTTTATTTTTTCATCTTTCTCAGGTATTTATTTTTTTCTTTACTATTTGTAAGATTTTTATTTGAATTAGTTTAATAAATTCTGTGATAAGGTAAGCATATTTGTCTCAGCTTTTGATCTGATTACTCCTATTAAAAGTAAATATATATATATATATATATATATATATATATGCTTGAAGAACCCTATTGGTTCTGTGGCCATTAGAAATACCCATGCCATGCACTACAGGATCAAACAATACATTTCTCACATGAAGTTAGCAGAATATTTACAAAGAGATACATAGGACTAGGTAGATGTCATGAGTTCTTATTGCCAGCTGGTACATTATGAAAAAACTCATGTACTCAAGTGCTAAGCTTTTGCCATGACTTAGGTACTTTCCCCTCCATTCCAAAAGCCCTAGCGTCTCTGCCTTCTCCATCAGGTAACTGTCAGCTTTAGCAGTAAAAATTCTTTAGACTGAAACATATTTTTACTGTGGGAATTAAAATTTCTAATAATGTAATAATTAAATAAAACAAGATAATTTTAAGCTCTAACATAGAGCTGAAAGCTAAACTTTACATTTCTTATGTGAAAATAAAGGTCCAGTACTTCTTTTGAATCTGAGAATTCATCACTTTTACCATGGAAAGTGAGAAAACAAACATCCACTGGTTATCCATATTACACATTAAACCAGAGCTTAGAAGAATTACAAGACTGTTTAAAATAAAAATCAGTATTTGAAATTACTGATTATTTTGCTTCACAAAGACAAGTTTTAATAAAAAATGGTGCCATTATTGCTGTTAAATGGAAGCTTTGATGGATATTTCTGCAATACTAGGCACAGCAGACGAGACTTAAAATTCATACCTGAAATAAGTTGCATCTATGTGATTAGAAAAATATAGCACATTATAGTGTTAAGATGATTATGTTAGTAAATTTTGTATTCAGAACAAATTATTTTGAAGTTATATTGAATTCTCTCATTTCAGAGAATCATAGTTTTAATCAGATCTTCACCCTCTGTGTATACATTTCCAGAAATCTGCTTTCTTTGTGGGGTCATCAGGATTTAAAAATAAAATCATTACTAGGAATGGTTTGTGCATATCCCTCTGTACACTGTGAATGAATTTGCACTGAAAGACCTCCAAGTGCACTTACCACTCATTCATTCGTCAAAAATATGAATAAGCAGCCCACACGACAATTAAAACTGCTGTCAATACAACAATCATAGCTCCTAATGCAGTCACCCAAAAACGTATGTACTAGATAAGAACACCACCAAAGAGGGAGAAGCACCAAGGTGCCCAGAGGCAGTCCCAGCACACTCTGGAGAGCTGTGGGCACCACTGCCCCGCTCGCCCATCCCAGCCCCAGTGGCTGGCAGGGATGGTTCAGTGGTGAGGTCTGTTGCGGATGTGCAAAGGATGTTTTTGTCATGAGTTGCGCTGGTTGATGGCTTTCTGGGTAACAGATATTCAGCTGTTCACATGAAGCATTTCAGACCTGGCCAGTCTCACTGCCAGCCGTGTCATTAAGCACTCAGTCCTGGCAGGAGTGGAAACGGCTGTTTAACAGCTGATCTCATCGGTCATTTCTTCTTAAACAGCTCCTAGGCTAAGATACACAAGGTGCCCTGCTACTCAGTGGCCTGTGAGAAACCGCTTGAGGTGGAAGTGCCTGTTTATTCTTTGCTTTAAATGGTCTTATGACATTTTTGCCCTTGTTCTGCTCTATCCAAGAAATTTATTCAATCACTCTGCTTCAGGTACAGGACTGAAGAAACATTTATTATTCAAGTCTCTGTTTTACCACCTGAATTGACCTAGGCATCCTTTTAGATGACCACTTGGTCAGATATCCACGGGAAGCCACCTTTGCTATCTTTTTCCTCTGGGTGGTAATATTGCCCTCTGCACAGGGCTGCACTTTGGAACCACTTGGGTGCAAAGGTGCAGCAGGGCCAGCAGTGTATGCATGGAGACAGGCTTTTTGTTGAGTGTATAGCAGCTGGGCTCCAAAAGAGGTGTGAGGAGCACCGTGAGATGTTGTTCAGAGCCATAAGCGCTGCAGAGGGCCTGCTGGTGTCTGAGCCCAAGGGCTCCCCACCTCCAGTGCGACACTGCCACTGCTGAGAGGGGCACCGGGCAGGGAAAGCTTCAGATGGCAGTTTGCAAGGTGTTGTTTGTGGGGCCTGCGGGAGTCTGGTACTTGTTCCCTCACACTCAGCCCATGGCAGACAAATCCCAAGCCTTCCCAGACGTTCCACAAAAGCTGTACATTTAATAGGGCTTGCAAAAAGACTGAGGGTTTGCTTCTCAAATAAAGAAGGGATGAAAGGAACTTTCCTGGGGTTGTGCTGGCTCAATTCCTGTTTGATTGACTGCTCATGCTGGTGCATTGGTGGTTATTAAAGCTGGTAAAAAAAAAAAAAAAAAAAAAGCACAATTTCTGTCCTATGGGAATTTCCTGTACTTCAACATTTGTTTTCATTCTGAAACAGCATTACAAATCTCAAAATAATGAACACTTTCATGGAATGAGTAGTCCTAAATATAAATTAAGAAGTGTCATTGTGTGTGTGTGCAAGAGCATATTTTCAATCCAAAAAGGTAATCTTTTTTTCTCCCTAGACAGTTACAGGGGCTTATAAGAGCTTTATTTCCCGATTTCTCATATCACTACTCTAGGTGATTGACCCAGCTCCTTGGGAAGACTACAGGATGCACTGCTGAGCTGCCACCACAACACTTTCCCTCCCCTCCTTAGATTCCCTGGCCTGATCAAGTCCTACATACATAGGGAACCATGAAGCTACTATCTGAAGATTTCCCCAGAAAATTCAGCAAGCACCAAGCTACCAACAGCTAGTTCCTACACCCTCTTTTCCTTACGGTCTTTTTGTGAGATGCTCTGAGATGAGGAGATACACGACTTAAAACTGTGAACATCAGCATCCTCAGTTGTCAAATGGTCCTCTGGGGCTACAGACATCCCAGGCAGTTCAGAGCAGTCATGCTAACTAATCCAATGCCACTTTTGCTTAGCTTCAGTGCAAAACTAGCACAAAATCCATCTCCTTATACCCAACATGGCAGTAGTTTGAGCAAGTATAAATGAGAACCTGCAGCTGGCAGAAGTGGGCATGATAACTGCAGTGTTTAACAATCATTGTCCTGCGTGATAATTGCTGCTGTCATGAGCGCAGCTCTGTCTTATTTTCTTCCCCCTTTACTCTATAGTCAAAATACTGACTAGTCAAAAATGAACAAGTAACATTCTGCTCATCTCCAAAGCCAGAAAAAGAAGGCACCAACTGTCCCAACTGCACACCTCTTGAGGTTGCAACAAGACCCTCGTTATAATTTCTGCATTGTTCATCCCTCAGTCAGATCCCCCCATCCCTGGCTGAACTGTGTGACTGTAAGGTTAATATCACTGCATCACAGCCTACTCGGCAGAATACAGCTGCGTGAGTGTCTCTTGACTTAAAATAGTCTTTATGAAGTGCTATGCTTTAGGGAAATAATGTTAGCAAGGAAATGTCAGATTTTGCTCTAGTCGTTCAAGAACAAAATCTAACAAGGTGGTTGTCAGCTATTATGCTTTTGCACTGAAAAACTGTACAATCCTTTTAAGTTACATATAATGATTTTATAGCCTTTTAACAAGGGAAGCACCACTGGGTAGGATTTTAACAGGGGAAACAGGACTGGTGGGTTTTTTATTTATTTTATTTTAAACAGGCTGAATTCCCCAAGTTCTTCCTTGATTTAAGCCATGGTCTGTATTACAAACAGGAGAGATTATAAGCATCTGAGGCAGCCATGGTTTTGATAAAACTCTCTTAAGTAATGATGATCCAACAGCATTCAGACAAGTCAGGGGTCAATATGACCTTATTTGCCTGCGCCTTTCATTAGGAGCACTCTTTCTGCAGTACCATACTTCTAGTACCTCTGAATACACAGAGGATTCATGCTTCAGTTCTGCATGTATTAAGAATGCAGCCATAGCAACTACTAGCATTAATGAACTATTTGCTTATGCAGTAATAATTAACTTCCATTACATTACTTTGTGTGATTACTTTCTTAATTGCCTGAATTATGCATCCATTTAATATTTAATAACCATTCTCAGAAATCAGACACTGGTAAAAAAACAAATTGCTCACAGTTTCCTTGCAATAATTAAGCTCACAAGAATAAATGAAACCTTTTAAAAATGAATGCCTTGTGATTATATCCTTGCATATAGAACAAGATCCTAAATTAGCTATTTATTAAGTCTAAATTTAAGACCAAATAGTACATTTTTCACTTACGCCTTGGGAAATCAACCTATACAGTACCTGACATCACCAGCATAATTAAGTGCCATCTATTTACTTTGAGAGTCACGAATTCTGCATTAGTATTTAGAGCATTCAGAAGTGTGTGGGGAGAAATCTTTTAAATGCCTCCTTGAAAAAAATTGCATCTTCTTTACCTGAGATAGCTGCTTAGTTGTGCTTAAAGTACTGGAAAGATCCATGAAGCGTAAATAGACTTCTGATGGGGAGGGCTGGGGAGGATTTTTTTTTTTTTGTCATGTTTTAATTTACATACAAACAATGGAAATACAGTGATATAGGCTGGGGTCAGGCTTACCAAACAGGATGAAATTCATAGTTGTATATGAAAATAATGTTTACAATCAAAAACAAGCAGTCTGAGCTACTTGCTTTTTTCCCCCACATTGTCATCGTCTCTCTCTGAGACCTCGTGCCCTGCTAGCACCCAAGCAAAGCCACATGCTGATTTGCAAAGTGATAATGCCATTATGTTATTGCACATCAGCTTTGTTTCCCAGTGGTTTGCAATGAAGTCACAGGCTTAAATAAAATGTGTGACTGTTTTATTGTAGGCAGTTTTGACGAACAGAGTCTATTGAGCTGGACAAGATAGATAACTGCAATGAGGTTTTTGTGTTTGCTTTTTTTTTTTTCTCTCCCCAAGTTGCAGCTGCAAAACTGCTCTGCCATTCCACATTATGGCAGCCATGTACAGATGTGTTTATCTGAATCATAACACTGCTCAGCTGACGCTACAGGGACACTGGCATGTCACTACCTGTTTTCCTATGCGCACATACTGCAAACAAAACATATACAGAGAAAAATGTATTCCAGGCATCCTGCACCCAAGTGAACCAATCCAACAAGAAGGAATGAGAGGGCTTCTCTGCTGAGATGCAGGTGGGAGTGGTGGCTGCCCTCTCCCCCATGCCCATGCAGGAGCCTCCTTTTCCCCAGGACACACAGGAGCCAGGGCAGGAGGGATAGCTCCTGGTGAGGGTGTCAGGAGCCAGCCATGGCTGCTAGCCTGAGCTCCCAAACCGAGCTAAATTGATGCCAATCTCACTGGCTGTTGTTACAGTGGGCAGCATCATTAGGATTTGCTTTTTAAATGATCTCTCAGCCTGTAAGTCTGAGAGCTGCTAGCAAGGCAAGGTTAGAAAGAAAATGATGGCAGCATGTTGATGCTTCACAGACCTCATGATAGTTTCCGTCTGTCATTATTTACGTCTGACTAGATGCGTCATGTCAGTTACCTAGAAGGCACTTTAATATGAAGCTCTTGTTTTCCTCTGCCTTTGCACATCCAGACTGGGTACTATTATTTTTTTTGCATCACTACACTTAGGTGAAGCTTGCTTCGATCTCTCCATAATGACACACAAAGAAATAGAAATAGTTTAGCTCGTGTTATTATACATGCTTCTATTCTAACAGACCTCTTCGACATTGTTCACAAAATGGTGAATTTAAATCAATAAACAGACATCTATCAAAAGGTCAGCTTAATTTTATTTGTCCAGCTTCTTTACCAATTTTTAAATAAAAGCATTTTTTTCTTTAGCTGCTGATAAATGTTGTATTTGAGGACTGAAGCAGCAACCTATAACTTTAATGGCTGATGATAATTAGTAGTTCAATTAACATGTTATTAATACTACATTATAATGTGATGAGTTCTGTCAGGGTCGATGTAAATAAGGTTACAGCTATCAAGTATGTGTCAGTTTTGCCATTATGCTACCTCTTGGCAATTCAGATACAAAGCATTCATTGGCACTGGTTTGGGATGAAATGTGTAATTCACTCCTGAGGAGTACAGCTAATCCTTAATTCAATCTGGTAACTTTTTACGACAATATTGGCTCACGCAATACAAAAGGACCTGATCCTTCAAGTCTTCCTGCAGACAAAGCTTTTGCTTAGCGAGGCGCTGCCTCTGACCCTCCTGAATGGGTTTGGCAGACACCAAAATGCCCTTTAAAAGCCATCCCCTGCCACATCCTAAGGAACGAGTCAACCGTAGCATTTATGTGATTTATAAATATAATTTATATATGTATAATATATGCCCAAAATAGCAGTTGAATCATTTGGTGGACTGACATTGCTGAATAATCATATGAACTTATTAATACAACCTACATTGCTTTGTCTTCTCGTTCTGTCACATGGAATTAAACTGCAAGCTCTTTGCATGCTTTCATTCGGTTGTGCTGTGAGGGGTCTAGCACAGCTTTAGGTTCAGTAAAACAATCAACAGCTCATTGCTGCAAAAATTATTCAACAGCACTTGATCAGCTGGATTTTGTTCATTTATGTTTGGATTTTTAAAGTTATAAAATAAGGTAAATTCAAAATCCCTTTAACTGGTTGACTGCATACTTGTACTGCATACACTATGGAGCTTTCTCAAGAATTACGTATTGTTTTCTTAAAAATATTTTACTCTGCTAGGTGTACTTATCAGTTTAATAGATTTCTCACACTACCTTCTTTAAAATTTAGTAAGGCAGGTAGTCTTTAAGCATTACTCATCCAAATGAAATCATTACCAAGTTTTCTTATTAACCACATCAGAGGGGAAGTTACTAATTTTACCTCTTTTTTTTTTCTTTTTTATTCTGAAAATGATAAATTTATGTTACCAGATCAAAAGCATTTCTCTAAATCTTTAAATAACATTTATCTTCAGACAGGCTTCAGACAAACAACAAGCAGAAGATAATGCTTTCCTAAAGTTATGAGTACAGCTGGCTGAGTTACTCGTTGAACTAAATTCAACAGATACATTACTTACATATTTTAGTTCCTGAAAAGCCCACGGATTTATTGTAAAGGTGCTGGATATTTGACATTTTCCTCTGTGAGAAATCTATTTAAAAGAATTTTAAGCTCAGAATAATTTACAAGCAGCTCACTCCAAGTGTCTGTTTGTTATTCATTATTGTATTAGATTGGTCACTTGAATCATAGGACTTGTTTTTCTTTTACACGACTGGATGATATTAGTACTGCAGAAACACCACTATTTTGTCTCGATGGATGGTGCCCTAATGGTTAGTTTCTTGAAAGCATTATATGGGGTTGCCATTGAACTTTGTGAGCATGCCTTTGCTTTCCACCAGCATCGTAAACTGAGGGAGGATGAGCTTTTTGTTTGTTTTGTTTGTTTTTCCTGAACAGAGTGAAAAGTTTTCATAGGAATTAAATCCATTTCCCATCACAGGCACTTAATGTGTGAAAAGGCATGTAGTAAATGAAAACCCAGAGGTAGCAACCTGCTTACTATCAGAGAGGCTATTACATAAAATGTTCCCCATTTGTAGTTTATGGTGAGCACATCTGAAATATAGCCTATATCTTTGTGAAGAAATTTATTTTACCTTTTATCCTGATTCTATTAGTAAACAATATAGTAATACAATTTGCTCCTTGAGTTTGTCATTTTGTCATGTTTTGTGTGTGCTCCCAGTATTTTTCATGCAGTAACTGTTATAATTATCACAGGCACGAGACTGCAGGACACCAAGTGACAGGAAAAGCTCGTGACAGTCCCTGAAGTAACGGCACTGGTCTGTAAACTGGATTATAGCAGTTAAAACTTTTTTTTTTTTTTCCAGAAATGCTGCCATGAAAATGGTCTGAACTGCGCTGTCTGATTCTCAGGATTTTGAGTGGTACAGATACTGCACAAGATGATGGCAGTGAGTGGCGGCAGGGCCCCCATGAGGGCCTCAGATGGAGAGGACAATTCTGTATGATGCAGGATGGGGCCTTTGGTGAAGCAGAAGAGAGGGCATTTGGTAGACTGCTCCTCAATTTTCCCCTTAAACTGGAATTAATGCTGGGTGAAATGAGAGTTAAATGACAGTCCCCACTAGAAAACTGCTAGACACAAAAAATGATGAAAACCCATATTGCCATTTTAAAGTCCAAGAGGCTTCTAAATCAAGTGCTTTCCCTTGTTTAACTTTGTGGGTTTTGAAATTCAAATGTGGAGCTTCTCCAATTTTTTGCCAGCTCTGCATGCTAAATACACCTCTCAAGTTCTTCAGCATCTTTCACGCTGGAAATTTATAGATTGCAAGCCACAAGCAACACTTAATATTTGCAAATCCAGCTGTAGCCTCTTTTAGATCAAAAATGCCTTGTAATAAATAGCTTTTCTTCGAATTTGACAAGAATATATCCCTCCTGCTGCCGAAGCTGCTGATGGGGTGTAATCAGCAGCGAGCAGTAGGTGGCAGTCACGCCACTGAGCTATTTCCATAGTCCTCCACACTGAAGCATTGTTAAAAGTGAGGGGAAAATAGTATCTTTGGGGGGTTTAAAAGGTATCGTTTTCAAAAAGTGAACTTCTCGAAGGCCTCAGCTTTAGCAGCAGTAACAGGCTGTTTCAGATGAAGAGCACAAGAAGCCCTGAAACTTAGTTGCCTGATTTTGAATTCTGAGTTTGTTTGGATCTCAGGCTTTTGGGGAGTTTTCTAAACTTATGGGAAGGCTCTTCCACCCTGAAGAGGAGCCGTGGCTGCCCTGGACTGTCCTTGGCTGGCCATCAGAGGTAGCATGAGGATGCACCACAGTAGGATTTATCCCTCCCAGATGGGGCACAGCTGACTCAGATTTGCCCACGTGCAGACTGGGAAGATGGGGTAAAACCAGAGCCCTCACTTCACAGGCATGCAGAAAAAAAAAAAAAAAACGTTTCATTTCCCTTTCTATGGCACACACAATGAGAAAAGCAATTTAACATCAACTCAATCTTTTTCCTCTATTGAAGTGGCAAATATCATTAAACGTAAGTGTCTAGCATCCAGAAAGTTACACAGCAGCACAGATACGTCACACACACAGCAGGACTATTAATTAGAGAGGCTTCTCCATGCATTCATGGACCTCACAGTATATCTCCTAACGATCATCAGCAGCAAGTTCTCAGGTACCTTCTACACCAGTATTTAGCAATTGTGACAGATCAGACTAAATTTGGATTTATACTTCCGGAAAATATTGGCAGTTTCATGAATACATTTTCTAATTAAGATCCTGTTACTTTGTTCATCAACCTAGCATGAAGTAAACCAGAAGTAAACTAAGAGAAGCAAGAAGTATTTTCTAATTCAGAAGTAGAAAACAGTGTATCTCCAGTACTTTTTTCTTTTTTTACACTACTGAAGCTGTGCCACTAACAGCCCTTCCAGTCCCACTTTCAGCTCCTGAACTATTCTTTGGTACAATACTTTTTTCATGTATTTGCCCTCATTTAAGGGACTGCGGGACAGAGGTAAGGAGGTTTGTAATATTTCACTTAGAGGGATCATTCAAGCTCTTTGTGGCATTAACTCTCATAAGTTTAATTTATTCCTACAGGGACGTAGAATAGCTTTGGGAAACCACTGAGCATTTTTTGTTTCCCAACACAGTAGCTGGATGTTATGAGCTTTGCAATTCTGAAACGTAGGCTTCCTGAGCACAGACATGGCCCAACAAAACCCAGGAATGCATGAGCATGCATTGCTCAATGAGATCATCTGAGCAACACAACGAAGGTTAACTTTTTGCAGATTTGAACCATGTCTTCTGCCACATAACCCACAACAAGGTATGCAATACAACAAATATGCAAAGGGTCAGATTTGTACGGTGATATCTAAAATTATTTTCATTTGGAGATACATTTATATATTTCTATAATGGTGGATATAGGCTTAATATTTTAGAGCTTTAACTGGTTAAGGGGCTGACTGAGGACCCTCCATGTTTAGAAATGTCTCATCAAGGGGTCAAGAGCACAAACGTCTATCTTACTCCTGTTCAGCAGGTAGAACAACAACAACAACAAAAATTAAGTGCTGTTGTATGAGATAATGCAGTGGAACAATATCACAAGGCAGAGACTGGGTAAACTACCGCTGGGGAAATGTAAGGACAACTCATATCTAATGGTCTTGATTATGAAAAAAGAGAAAAATACTTCGAAATATCTAATTTTCTTTTTTCTCTATTTAGAGCTATGTGGTGCTTCCAAAGTTCAAAATGAAAAATTTGAAACCTGAATAAATTAAATTTGTAACAAAACAATTAGTCCACAAACTCAAATCACCACAGTGCCACAGACTTCTCAGGAAGCACCTTGCCTTCAGAGCTCTGTGTGTTAACGCTGGTTACAACTCTGCAGCCCTACAAAAACGCAGTCAGGGACCTTCAGCTGGGAATGACAACTAACTTCTGGTTGAACTAAAACCAGTATTCAAATCAATTGATTTGACATCTTCAAATCCACCATAGTTCCTGCTAAGTTGCTCCAAAATCTGATAATTATCCTTGGTGAACATTTATATCTTTTTCTAATGAAAATGGGAATGTAGCAAATGAAAAGAAAGGAAAGATAAGCTTCAGATAATTTCTTTACCCTCCTAACCCTCAGCAGCAAAGAAGCCATCTCAGGATTCAGTATCTCAGTGACTATTCCTTTATAAAATCAGCTGAGAATTGAGGGCCTGAAAAAAAATGTCATTAAAGGAGCATATAAATAAAGACCTCTAGAGAGATGCCTTACTTTGCAAAGTGCACTAAATAGTTAAGATTCATTTATGTAAAAATAAAAAGGATTCAATTTCTTTGGCCATGCAAATAACAATCAAGCTAACAATGCCACCAAGAATTCAACAGAATGAAAGCACCCACAGAGATGCCACTATCCCTTCTGTAGCAAGCACTGTGAATTAATTGAAACATCTTTAACAAACACGCTGTAGTTCAGACTTGCAGAAACAC
This sequence comes from Cygnus olor, assembly GCF_009769625.2. Lineage (NCBI taxonomy): Eukaryota > Metazoa > Chordata > Aves > Anseriformes > Anatidae > Cygnus > Cygnus olor. The sequence goes on along the minus strand of NC_049174.1, from coordinate 17,610,092 downwards.
CCCAGCCTGCCTAGCGGATTAAGCTGGAAAGCAACAAAAACAAGTTTATTGTCTTACTGATAGCTAAAAAATGATCAGAAATCTTCAATACTTCCAACAGCCAACCAAAACCACCAATCTTTCCGAAGAGATAAAGATGTTGTACTCACAGCAGTGTTGCTAATCAGCACATGAAAATATGAGCACATGAGCACATTATCCCAGTCACATCATCTAATGTTAGCAATCAAACAAAATGTAGGATAGCGTCAAGAAGATTAGGCTGGCCTTCTGCAAAGCCAGCACTGATATGTAAAACTAGAAAAATATACAAGTTAATTCTTGTTATTACACTATGTACAAAATAAAAGGGCAGCAGAAGGCAGGAAAGGTCATAGGAAAGCACCTGGCAGGCTTTTTGAAGGAGCCAACAACAACCAAAGAGTTGCAGAGTTGTGTGGTCAGCTGCTGCTGCAGTCGCTCTTACACAGAATAGCTTTTCCTGTCAGTGCCAGACTCAAGTCTTCCTTTCTCTGAGAGGTAACAAAGCTCTTTTTCACATGAAGTTTTCCCTCAGATGTAAACACTAAGCAGTACCAGCATTTATTATGAATGATATTTGTACTGACTTTATACTCATACTTTAACACTGTTTCTAATTTCTGTTGTGGAGGGTTGCAAAATCAAACAAGGACACAAACTATTCATGTATTGTATTGTCAGGGACTGCTGGAACAAGTGTATTTTAACAAGGCTTTTATAGGCATGCTAACAAAAATGGTGTTGGAGCAGGCAACTTCCTACATCTTCTAGAAATAGGTTCATCAGTTACAAAAGAAAGATGATCTGTTGCTTGAATACCATAGATGACACTGCAATGTTACATTGTACTAAAAATGTGTTTTTTTTTTTTAAATAAAAATCCATTCTTCACATCTTTTAGGTTATTACTGAACTAAATATTAGCCAATACTCTAAAAGAATATTTAAATAGGTCATAATACTTCTGGCTGAATAATACAGCCTTACAGACATAAGATGATAAATGAACACTGAGCTGAAAATACTTTGCCTACTTTCCCTGCAATATATATACATCAGGTATTTGGGGCTTTATTTTTTCTGCCTTTTTAAGGAAATAATTCGATAAGAATATCCCTTGTGCTAAAGAAAAGTTCCCCACAATGTAAGAATAAGATGTCAGATTGGCCTTTTACTTTTCTAGTTTTTCATTCACCACCATTTGCTGGGCTCCTCACCTTGCAATTTTCTTTGAAGAAAGACCTAAAACGTTGATTAAGGAATAGGCATAGAAAAGCAACCTCTCACATCTAAAATTTACACATCACTGTTCATCAATATACTGTTCACCCTACCTTTTACCAGAATACTTTCATAGGCTCTGCAAAATACAAAAGGAAAGATAATTTAGTTTACTCCCAGAATGCAAGTTAGGGTTTTTCTCTTTAGTGCATAATAAAAAATATAGGAATTGCAAATTTAGTACTTATCTTTCTATTTTACTCAAAAAGTGCATTTTGATTTGTGGAATGGAAGACACGAAAGGTGTCATATTCCAAAAACTAGTAGGAGAATTCAAGGTAATTCTTTACGCATCTTAATTACTGTTTCTCAGCTTTATACATAGCTTTTGTGCACATTGCCTTTTCTTCCTCCATATCTTTCTAGAATTTGCATTGTCATATTTACTATACACATTATACTACTACATTTTCTTCATTCATAAATTAAACTTCTCTTCAGTCCCAAGCAGCAACTGCTCAAGTAAACCACTGTGCTCCTTGCAAGACAAGTAAGAGAATGAGCACTGATTGACCACAACTGTTTTATTTTATTCCATTTATTCATTTGCCTGCACAATAGTTCATTTCTTTAATTGAAAAAATATATGGTGAAAAGAATGTTTGCATCCAGTACATGCAGTAAGTGTAAATAGAGTACTGACTTCAGAAAAAAAATAAAATGAGAAGGGGAATGTATTTACTATTTCCAAGTTTTACAACTCAACATATTTAGAGGAGGATCCAACAAAATTTTTGATTCCCACCTGTGAACACCTTCATACACAATTTCAATAACTATTTGGTGCCCTTGAATATTACTCAAATTCATAAGGTATACATTTTCTTCTACTAATGTATGCTCAGAGTTCCAGCATCAATCACATTTGAATTTGCACTATAAGCATTTTTGGGCACATTAAAGTTTTGTTAGACCTTAACAATTGGTTTGTTGTGCTACCAAAGTCAGACTGCTTTTCCTGTTATCTTTGCACTCAGGGAATGGACAAGAAGAGATTGCAGTTCTGGCGGTATATCAATTATATATGAATTGCTTGCATGCATATACTTCATAGATTCACTCAAGTAATCAGACCGTAGATGCTCACCTACTCAAATGCACTTATCCACCTCGAAGACCAGCAGTGGACACACTGGAAAGTACAGGATGAACACATGGCATTTCTAACCTAAAACTCTCCAACACTTTTTCAGGAGATTTCTTGAGCTTGTGTTGTTTGCACATCTAGCAGCCCTTGACCAGGCATATCATCCAAGTATTTGCCCAGTCTCCCAAGGAGCCTCTACACACTTTTGGCAAGGCACATAATGCACTTTTGAAGAATGACATCTGCTTTCTGAACCAGTTTTCTATAACCTTCATTTGATGGCCCTTGGCTCTTGTGCTGAAACAGACAGTGACAGATCTATCCCTCTCCAACCCTTCATGATTTTGTAGACCTCTATAATATCACCCTCAGTTGTCTTTTTCCTAGATGAGAGTCCCAAACCACTCAGCCTTTCGCATCAAAGCCTTTGCCTACATGCTTGTTTCCCTCTTTTGAATCTTCCCAGTCCTAGTACATCCTCATTGAGATGAGAGAGTCAGATCTACGTGCAATATCCAAGGTGCAGGTGAACCACAGATTTATATGGTGGCATAATGTTGTTATCTGTTTTGTTCTCTGGTCCTTTTCTCATAATTCCTAAAATTTGATTTGCTATTTAGCCTGCTGTTCAGCACGGGCTGATGTTTTCATGGAACTATCCATCATGAGCCAAGGTCTCACTCCTGAGTGGCAACAGACAGCTCAGAGCCAATCATTTTATATGTGAAACTAGGATTGTTTTTCCCCACATGCATCACTTCACATTTATCTACACTGAATTTCATCTACTATTTTATTGCCCAGTCACACAGTCTCTTCAGATCCTTGTGTAATTCTTCACAGCCTGCCCTCATCCTTACTACCTTGAATAATTTTGTATCAACAGCAAACTTAGTCACCTCACTTCTCTCCCCCTTTTCAAGCCCTTTTATAAGTATGTTTATGAACAGCACAGCCCCATGGGACACCACTGGTGAACACCCTATGTTGCAGGAACCAATCTCTCACCCCTTAGCTGTCTCACGTCTTTTAAGCAATTAAACTGTTTTTCTCAATAGCTGAAGGAGTGATGGGGGACACAGAGACAGCAGTTGTGTAAGCCTTCTTACTATGAAGAACAAGGTAGGCAAGAAGAGAAATAAATTGATTTATTTTTTTTGTAACACTAGATGCTGTTTAGTTATTTCTAATATACACTGGGCTCATCCAAAAACACTATGAAGGTTCAGTTATTTTTACTCAAGTATCCAGAATTGGCTATAAAATAACAGCAATGGTAGTTTACATGAGATAAACATTAAGGGCTTTTATGACCTTTTGGAGCTTCAAAAGACTGGCAAAAAGTTCTCTCCCGAGTGCAATGAGCCAAACCCACTTTGACATGGCAAAGTGGGGTTTTACCTGACTAAATGAGGCAGCACCCCCCTATTAAAGGTACCTGTTCACAGTTATATCTCTGTACAGTGACCATATTGATTTCTCCACATTATGCTTTTGGAAATCCTCCTTAAAAGAAAGAATGTTTTTTTGCTTATGAGGAAAGGTTATTATTTTGACTCAGACACAGTACTGACAAACACAGCCATAAATTTACCTTCAGAGAGACCACTGGCAGGGAGAAGCAATATGGAAGCGCTTAGCTTGGGCAGTTATATACACGTGGAGCTGGATCCAGTCCAGCTATTTCTGAGCAGATTTTCAGTAGCCTAACTTGAGCCTTTGTCTAGGAGGAGTAAAGTTAATCATGGGATGCTTTGTACTGCCCCTGCACACATCCCCATGCGGTGGCCACAGGATCAGTTTGGATCCATCACCGTCCCGCCATGCTCTGCTGAGCACCTTGGGGATGGCACAAGCAAGGCAAAAGGAAGGTAGCACAGAAAGTCTGGCCACAGGTTCCTAAGTAATGTGATCTTGGAAGAGAGGTGAAAAGCAGTTTTACAAGGTGAAAAGTTTTTTTTCATATTTGAATCACTCAAACTTCAGAATTAAAGAGAATAAAGAATTCATTTCACGCACAGAGCAGTTTACCCAGTTTGGACACACAAGCACATTATAACTTTAAGACATTAAATAAATTAAAGGTGATTTATGATCTGACAACTCAGTGGTCACAATAGAAGAGTGTTATGACTCCTATTCTTTGCACATACACAGTTTAGTTCAGGGTTGCTGCTGTGTGATGACGACCACATAGCTCTCTGTGATCAGAAGAAAATACCTCAGTGCAAACCATAATTTGAGGTTAAAAAAAAAGCCAAAGCTGCCTGCTTAAATTTGTTTTTCTAATACCCTCTGTAGGCTTCCAAAATCAACCTGGTTTCACTTTTGAGAATCAGAACACTGCTATTTAAAAGCCTGACTACAGATCTAAAAGCCTAATTTTAAGCACTCAGATTTGAAACTTGCAGCCTTATTTAATAAATAAGGAAAATAAAGGCTGTGGAATACCTTGAAGACAATATGAGGAAGGAATTAAGCTGCTTGCTTGTAAATCTCACAGTATGATACTGCTCATGCAGTGAGGGAATAGAGTTCTTACCTTCAAACAAGCACTTTAAACTACAGCACTTGAAGGCAACTGGAAAGATGAACTTACTGACCTGGTAATTTCTAGGACCTTTTTCCAAAGAGCAGATGGGATCACAGACAGCAAGTCCATTCTCTCATAGAGATGAGTAATAACAGTGGATGAAAATTATTCCCAATTATGTATGAACAGTTTTTTGGAATAAGAATTATTTTTGATAATATACATTTTGATAATTTTGATATTCTGAAAGCATAGAAAAAGCTTTTTAAATGAAAATTAGAAAGCAGAATCTATTAACAAAAATTTAGCCTTCTGAAATTAAACTTTACATTTTAGAGAAAATATAATTCTATAATAAAGATATAAGGCAGCTCTTATGAGTTTTTATTTTTTGCATCAGATATGAAGCAATATTGTACACTGATAAATCTATATGTACGGGTACTTTTTTCCCCTCTTGACTTATTAAAATAAAGGAATAAAAACACTGAAAATAAGTGTACTGGTATTATTGAATTGTAAAACTGTCACAGGGTTTATAGCTAGAATGCCATTTGAAATCTAAATATTAAACACAGAATAATGCCTCTGGAAAACAGTCATGGAAGAACGTGATATTTGTTAAAATGTCAGTAACAACTCAGTAGTAAGGAAGAGAAATATTTAGTTTACAATACCTAGGATTAGTAGCTTCTCATGTGGGTATCACAATACTAATATTTTAATTATTATTTCATTTTTCACATGAACAAAGCATATTTCATTCATTTTTTTTCCTCGATTTTTCTCTCATATCAACTTTCAAGGTAGGTGACCAAAGAGAAAAGCCTTTTTGTCCTCTTTTTTTCCCTTTTGATGTCAGACATTTTCTACATTTCCAGGGGAAGGATACACTGATACATCCACATACGGAGCTTGGCTCTGTACATATTTCTTTTTCTTGCCTGACCACACAGAAATATTAGCCCAGGACACACACCGGCAGCAGTTACCAACCCATCTTCACTTCAGTAGACAATGAAAAGAGGATATTCTTGGAGACAAGGAACTGCGGTCCTTTGACGATAGGGGCATCAGTGGAAACAAAGTGAAACTGCAAATACTTGCCGGTTAATGCACCAATAAGATATGCAATAGTAGTTCACCAAACTGAAATTAGCACTCATGTTTTGTAAGCTAGTTACAAGGTCTTCTTAAAGTATTTTTGTGCATAAATAACAGTGCAAACAATTTGTTTTGACTTCCTCATCACATCATTACCACCTACATCTGTGTCTTATTCTGCCTCATTTTCTGAGAACTGATCTCTGCATCAGCTGCCCAAATGTCTTTCTGTAGTGAAATCCACTGGAGGAACATTTCTGGATGGTCTTTCCTGAGACGTCATAGGAACATTATCTCCCCCGACACTACAGCTCTTTCTAGGTTATCAGGGCTACCAGAACATTGTGTTTTTGAGGATCATGCTTGCAGCTTTCAGAGGCTTTGAATGCTCTGTAGCTGAACAGTAATTTCAAGAGAGCTACAGGCATGAACTGAGCTTGATGCACCAACAGAACTGGTGAGCTGCATCCCAAGGTCTGTCTTAGCTTTTTCCCTCCAGCGCCATTGACCACCTTCAAAGGGCTGATTCCTTTCAAGCCTCCAAAGTTACAGTCAAGCAAGAGTCTCCAGCATACAGTAGATAAGTTTCCTAAAATTTCAGCTATAGAACTCATTGCTGCAAGAGCCAAGTGAGTTAACTCACTTAGCTCCAAGCACCGCTCAGCACCAAGAGGCTTAACTCACTGGCAGTAAAAGAAAAAGCTGTTCTTACTGCTTTGGCTTTTGTGCAGTAAGTCCTCATCCCTCTCACCTCATGCAAGCACGTGCAAACCCAAAAAAATAAACTTTCTTGTATACTCTTGGAAGATAGAGAAGGAGAAGGAGATGCAAAGAAAAGAGAAAAGGTTAAGTAAACCTGGTTTCAACTTTTTTTTTTTTTTTTTAAATAAAAAGATGGGACTGCTGAGTCTAGAGAAATATTAGGTCAACTTAGCTTAGTAGCAGCTGGTAACAGTAATACAGTAACAGATTAAGCTAGTTTCCACCAAATCAGAAAAAATCCTCCTGACATGAGACAAACATTTGTGGTCAGTGTGGTAGCTGCAGAAAGAGATGATAAATGTGTTTGAGTGGACATGACTTCATACAGCACATGCTAGTCAAGTACACCAGCCAGCAGCCAACAAAGTAAGAATAACTAACATTTTTCCTTTGCTTAACTGTCTACAGCGTTAGTCACAAATCATACTGTTCATGTAGGCAGCCATACCACCTATCTGAAAATAAAATACTGTCTTCTCCCTGATGAGTCACTGATCAATAAGACGGGGACTAAAACCAGCAACAACAAATAAACCAAAACATTTTCTCCTGTTACATCATTCAAACAATCTTTCCTAAATTGCTGTGTACCATGAAGAACTGTGGTGACTCCAAGCAGAGTACCAAAAAGCAGAAATTATCATTGTTAGAAACAAGTGAAAAAACGCATTTTTCACTTGATTTAAATGATTTTTCAGATTCAGCCATAGGACATCAAACAGCTACAAGTCTGGTACTGATTGCGGGCTGATCCCTTACAAAAAAAAAAAATTGCAGACAAATGCCTTTTGTGCTAGGTTTCACAGCTAATGTTTTCCTGTGTGATGAAGCTATTAGAAGAGGATCAACATAACATCCATACCAGAAAAAAATCTCAATGTCAGATTAACTCAAGTCCTTCCTTTGGATAGGAAGGAGCCATTTCATGAGTCTGAACATTCTTAAATTTAATGAGTATTCATAACCTGGATCAAGCATGTTTGCATCTTGAAGCCAGGGCTGGTTGTCACTAATCATACACACCCATACTCTTCACTTCTTGGAAGGGGAGAGGTGTTTTGGCTTTCTCTATTCAGTACAGAAATTAAGAAAACAGCCAGCACAATAATAATTGGAAGTGCCATAAAAATCCACAGTCAGCTTAAAAAGAAAGCTCCAGAAGTTATGTACCACTAACAAGCATTACATTTTTTAATTTAGTAGTTACATATAGAATGTTATATTACAGTGATCCTGAAGGTCAAATCACCCTTATGCCAATTCCAGTTTATTTAACTAAAAGTGCCCAATCTAAATTTTTAACAAGTTATGTTGAGAAAGGTTACACAGTTAATACAGATGGTTCTCTTCCTTTCTCAGCTTGTGCTCCTCAGGGGGATCAGAGCTGTCTAAGAGCTAAGGAGCATTCATAGGGGAGCATTTAATCCCCGTTGTGAAGAAAGACGGTCACTCTGCAAATGAGAGCTAAAGAAAAAGATCATAGGTTATGGGTCCAGTTTGCAGAATCCTAAAATGCTATATCACTTGAATTAAATATATTTTTATATTAAAAGATTTTAATTTTTCTTAATAAAACAGAACGCTGGAAAAAAGTAGAAATGCTAAAGCAGAGCTAGACTTGGCTGTAAGTGCTGTTTTTATTCATACTTCATGAGACACAGGAGGAAAAAAGGACTTTTTTGCCAAATATGTATCTGCAATTTTTTTCCTGGCAGTATATATTCCTCTTCCCCTTCCCTCATTCCCAAAAAACAGGGAAAAGTTTTAGTTGGTTTGGTTTTGTTATTTGTTTTGTTTAAGTACTTGAAACATGTTTAAACTATTTAAAGGTTTACTTTACCTTTAGAGTTGTTTTATTTTATTATTTTTAAGATATCTTCTCAAGCACCTAGAACAAGTGGCATAGGTCTGTCCAGATTCAACATTTCAGCAGCTGAGAGTTATTTTTCCATATAGAAACAATTTGTCTTGATAAATAACAAATGGCAATTGAGCATTTTACATGGAAGACATGGCAAAGAAGGCAGCTTGCAATACATGAAAAATCATGCAAAATCAATAGATCCAGTCCTCAGTCTGAAGCATTTTAAAATGGCAATGGTCACTCAGGAAAGGATGTCAAAACTGCCATCACTCTTTTCCTCATCTCTTAAATTCATGTAGTTCTTACCTGTCTCCTAAATTCCCCTGAACTGGAAGACAAAATTGTATAGAAGTCATTAAAGGATAATTTGTGGGATGGGGCCATCATCTAAGGTGGTTGTTTTTTATTTTGTTTGACCCAAGTTCTACTCAAAGGTCTCTCATTTGCAGAGATATCTATTCCATTTTTATTCAGGTCTCTACCCTGGCAGAACAGCCTCTTCAGATCCAGACTTTGAAGGTTTCTCTCACTTCTCCTACTGCTTCTTTCCCTCCCGTCTCAGGAACACATCCAAATCCTTTTCCCTCACCCACCTCCAGCAACCCTCAGGGATGATTCCTTAAATCCTTCCCTTCTGCCTCTGCAGTCTTTCACACACAATTTCCTCCAAAACCTCCAGAAGAGGCCCTTAATGACAGTAACTTTGGTCTGCAGTGCTCTGAGCATCCCCATTTGTCCACAGACTCAGCCTCAGCCACAACCTTAATCATGGGGAGCAGGGTACGAGCTCTCCCTTCCATTGATACACCTGACCCTCAAAGATAGGTTTATGTCAGTGACTAAAGCACTGCTTTCTTATGTCACTCATGTGTTCATAAGATAGTGTAGCATATTGCTGCACATTTCATAAATGAAACATTTTCATTACTTTTTTTCATGACCAGGTTTACCTTTTTTAAAAGACTTTTTAAAAAATCTTGAATATGTTGCCAGGAACTAAAATAATGGAGTATGCAATATGTAAGGCTCAAAAATAAGTATTTCACTACCTACGAGTGACAGACTAAACTACTGCCTTTAAACAAAGCAGATTTTATGGAAGGAGAGAGACAAGCTGGGAAGAGATGGACAACACGGCCCACATCTTGGGAAAGCCTAAATGGTCCATGCTGGAGAAAGATTTGTTCCCCACCAGCACCACAGGCAACTGCCATGACCAGGCCTTCCTCCTCCAGCTGTGAGGAGATGCTGAGGTAGCAAGGCAATTCAGTCCTTTTCTATATTTCCCCCACCTACATCCAGGCTGAGAAGACGGCTCCATTCCACTTATGGCTCCACAGACCTCCAGCCATTTGTTGTTCTGGGCCTCGAAGCCCTGCTCTGGCCGCCTACATCAGAGCCATTATTATAGGTAGTAGGACAAAAAAAATAATAAAGACCCTTAAAGAATTCACAATTTGACAGTGAGTGACGGCAGATCAGAAACTTAAGATGCTGAAGACCTGTTGGTAGAATTTTCTGAGCACTTGGAGGCAAAGAAAAAAATAATTCTACAGCAAGAGTATGCAGGAGAACTCCTTTGTTTTGCTTTGTACCATTTCTTCTCCAAATTATTACTGCCAGGCATCTCTGGATCAAACAGATCCAGATTCTTTTTTCTTTTGTCATTTTACCTTTTGGATAATGGTAATAAAAACCCAGTGATTACAGGATGTTTTTTAAAGGAGTTATTGGTGGGCTGTGTTTTTTTTGTTTGTTTGTTTTAAGCCGTGTTTTCTTTGAAGTTAATAGGAATATAATCACAAAACATAAATGAAGATGCTTTGAAAAATCCTGAAGGGATTTTTGGAGGGTCACTTTAAACCTTCTTAAGTCTTCCATCAGAAAGACAAACACAAATATGAACGCTGCTACCAAATTACAGAAGGGCAGCTCAGTATGTCATAGCTTAACCGCATGCTGCGTGTTTCTCTCCTGCTCACCAGCTTCTGTGCAGCACCATTCCACCGAGGCTCTAGATCAAACAAATGATAAATTCACCAAGTGCTATTACTATTTTTTGTCCCCATAGAGTTCTGTTTAGTTGTGGTGGAATCATCTTTTTAACAGCTTTTCCACTCAGTTGATTTTGCTAGGTGATATTTTCGACATACTTGTATGCCATTTTATTTCTACTTTTTTATGAGGCAAATGCATTTGGGAACGAAGCACAGAAGAAACAGACTTGGATGCATAGGAGATGGCTACAGAAGCCTTCTGGTGCCAGAGTCCTGAACTGGCTCAGCTGTCCTGCTGGTTGCTATTATGCAGTGTTTCCAGTTTTCTGAATTTTTTGTAGATGAAGTACATGAGGGCTGCTCTATTCAGGGTGATGTGCAGTTATTCACCCACAGTCTCATTTAGTCCTGTGGCTCTAAACCAAAGCAGCAGCAACCACCAGCTGCATTTAAAGAATAAACAGAGTACCCATAAATACCTGCTTCTGACAAATTCGTAAATAAAACCACACTGGAAGGTAGTTCTTAGTACAAAGTACTTTTGTGCATACATACTGCCTGTCTTTTGGGAGACAGAGGAAAGAGAGCTATAAAAGAAGGGAGACAGGGAGGCACCTGCAGAAGCACAGACAAGCAACAGCAGAGTCATGGCACTCAGAACTTGCTAACAGACACGCCAGAGCGGAGAGCACTACGAAAACCTGCATTATGTGAGAGCATGGGCTGAAGAGATTACTACAAATTGAGAAAGAGCTTTGCAAACAAAATGGCCATAAGCATCTCAGAGGGAAACCAGAGACGTGTAGAAACAGCAATAGTTTCTCCCTAGAGATACTAACTTTAAAAACAGTTTTAGTTTCTAGATATTAAAATTTGCGAGTAAGTCAAGGCTATAGCAGCTTGTAGTTTTTTATGTTTTCTCCCTTTAACTTGTAAAAATTAAAGTTCAGAAGATTTAGGCTTTCTGGCTTCCAGTACATCTATCCACAATAGGAAAGTTTTAGCAATACCAATGCAAAAGATTCTGTATGCCAGTAAGTTATCTTAAGACAGCATAAACATGTTTTATGCCTGCAACAGAATTTGCTGCCCTAGCACAGACTAAGGCTTACTACCGAAATAAGGCTTCCCATTTCCTGAGTAAAAATGGAAACTAACACACTTCAGAGGGTGAATGGGTACTTGCAGAAATTATTCCAGTCTTGGTTTAGGTCCAGCATGGACCTTGCAGTCCATGCTGTACACCTGGTACAGCAATACCTCCAAGTGCCATCTCTCTGGTTGGGGTAGGAACTGCCACACAGGACGTGTGGAGGCCCAGCAGCTGAGTGTTTCATTATTTTTTTGTTAGTATTGAAATTTTAAATGTCTTGGTTGTATGAGGTAGCCAGTCGCTGTACACAGACCATCGGGTTTATTAACAGTTTTGCAGGCTGCCCAACACCTCCCCACAAGCCCAGCTCCAATCCAATGTAACTCCATAACACAACTTCCATCAGCAATGCAGCAGCATGATCAAACACTCTGCACATGCAGCTACAGCACACACAGCTGTAATTAACTGTCCTTTGAACACTTCAGCCTACAAATAAACTGGTACTAATTTACACATGTATTTTTGGAAGACTTTCCTTCTGTCACTGGCAATTCTACAATGATGCTCATTATCAGACCCAGGAAAACAGACTGGATCAAGATGCTGAACCTGTCATTGCAACACTTTCGCACTGTCCCTAGGTTTGTTGAACACAGTGCTTATCACAGCAAATGAGCCCAGAACAGACCAGTGATGTTTTTATTACGAAGTTTTGCAGGATTTCTTAAAAATTCCATCTGTAGCACATTGATTTATAAGGCAATGACTTTTACTTTAAAACAAAACACTTAAGACTCCTGTTGACTGGGTATTAGCAGTGCATCAGAAGGTAGAATTTGTCCCTTAGGTTTTCTTCAGGCTGCTCTAACAGACTTCTATACTGTACATATGCAAAAAGGGAAAGATAATAGTGGCAATAAAGAGCTGCAGCAGCTAGCAGTAAACTAAAGAGAAGTGCTCTGCAGGAAGGCTTTAGAGGCTTCTCCATTTCCAGGTACTGCACAGACTGCTGGCTGGATACTGACTTCGACTTCCTACAGATGAATAATAGGAAGCACCGGACTTCCGCATTTTAACTGCTACATTTTCTCAGCTCCTTATTCTTTGTATTTTCACTCGGATCGAGAAAGAGAGAGAAGATACCATGGTAAAAAATAAGCATAAAAAGAAGAATATAAGAAGTCCACACTGCCTTTTCCATCACACAGTTGTTTTAGAGATTCTTCTGATATTTCTTCTATAAGTAACAGTAATTTCTCCAGCTCAGAATAAAGGTCTTGCCAATGACTTAGACCATTTTCCCTCCCTGCTCTGATTTCATCTCAGTTACAGTGTACATATGCAACAACTATAACATCCCTGTGTTTGAAGAACAGCTATACTAATATGGCCATTTTAGACTGCCATCTAAAACCTAACACCTTTCTACTCATTTCACTTAACTACTGCACAGAAAGTACTTCATGTATGTTAGTTCCCTTCTCATGAGTGAGTTTAGAGCAATTACAAGTTTTGTGTATTCTCTGAAGGTTTTATCATCAGATTGAGAATCAGCAGCCCCCAGTACAAGAGCTGCCACTGTCACCTATTTGAAATGTTCCCACTGCCATTACTCAAAATATGTTTAACCCCTGGTGAATAACTGTGATGCCAGGGGCTACTAGATTAACTTGCCTTGCTGAAGGAGACCACAATAGAAAGAGGCACTCCTTGGGCCTCACGCAGAAGTCCTTTTTGGACTTAGAGATAAAGAACCTAGTGTTTAACCCCAGAACTGTCTTAATAACTCCCTTGGCACAAACACATAACACATAACTCCTCCAACTCAGGACATTCTGTGCTTCTATGATTCTCCAGCCAGTGCATACTTCCTCTCCATACAGAAACATATAGCTTCATTGCAGTTAAGTACAAATAACAACCCCCATAGCAGTAAGAAAAAAATAGTATCAGCCGATCCCCATTACACAAGATGAAAAATATGCTTTGTCATAAAAACGCCCATGAACAATCCTGAAATTTTAGTAAATACTACCCACTAGAATGTGCATCTGACGCATGCTGAGCTGCTTGGAGCATTTGTATCCATTGTCTGCTGCTCCAATTCCACCCCCCCGCCTTTTTTTGTGGCTCTCCTTTATTTCCAAAATTCTTATGTTCAAATGCACATTGCTATTCCACCAACTTCAGTCATTCTCTCTACAGAGCTCCAATTCTATTACTTCTTGCTATGACTCAGGCAATATAGCAATAGCTACATTTCTACATTTGGAAATCCTCTCAGCTGTCATTTTAAACAGCTGCAACTTGCTGATCACTCTTCCTCCTTCCAGACTCGTCTTTCTCCAACAAGATCACTTGAAATGCCATTAATTTATGTAATAAATTCTACTTTTAAATGTGCAGAATTTCTCTCATGCTTTTGAGTCCCACAGAATTTTAATAAGAGGATTTAGGAAAAAAAGACAGTGGAATTTGCATATGCCATTTTCCAGTTTTAGAATTTATATCACTTTTCAACCATCATTTTCCAGCCTCAAAGCTGATAAAGAAAATTTTGTACGTATTAGCATTTTAACTTGCAGAGGTGCACCAGCAAATTCTTTCCAAGTTTCATAATGGACTCACAAGAAGGTTATTTCCTCCTGATTTTATCTTTGTTGAAGTTTTCGTCTAGCTGTAATTGTTACAGCCAGGAACTTGGGCAGCCAGTTCAAGTTACACACAGCCTTCCTGTCCTTTATTTCAAAGTAGAATTATGCCATCCCTGCAAGATCACAAACTGCACTGTAAGTAAAGGCGTTAGTTTCAAGGTGCTCTTGCTATACTGTTGGAAAGCATTACTATTTTCTGGGTTTGGGACAAAATTTTATTTTGAAATTAAAATCCTCTTGGAATAGGATCACTGCCACTTGCACAGGTCTGGCTCCAATCAAGTCAAAAAAACTTTAATTTGTTCTATTTGAATATACACTGGCAGTACTTCAGCAAAATTTGTAATAAAAGTGTGAGAAAAATAAAAGAGCATTTGTAGCCTTAATTACAAGAAGTCTTCTATCCATTTCTACTTTGGATTTGCTATTTTTTTCAGCTCTGTAAGAGTAGTAGGCTGATGTTAGAGACAGATGAGTGGCTGTAACGGACCACTGGTAAGATCCAGTAATGACAGTTCACATGTTCCTGTACCAATATAGGTTTATTAAAATTTTATCAACCCACTGCAACTGTCTGAAATCAGTATTGTGACCAGAAATTCCAGGTGATCAACCAGAAACCTGTTCTCTGTAAAAATAAGAGTCAGATGAGAAATACAGCAAGTAACCAATAAACAACAGAAATTGTGTTTTTACAGTATTCTCTGGAATTACAGATAGACCTTAAACTCTGGAAGTGTCTTGCAGGATACTTGGCTTCTCACTTCTCTTTATCTGCATGTACCTAAGTCCTTCAGGAGCTCCAGGCTAATGCCAGTGTCCTCCTCCATTTCATAATTCCCCATCTACCACCAAGTGTTTCACAGTCTCTGTATGAGCTTTTCCATTTCCTAAGCATTTCTGTTCTGCTAGATCTGTTTCATGTTTTATAACTTCTTTATTAGAAATGAATAGCATTTCTTAAAGTTTTCACCTCCATAGTAATTTGCCTTCAGGGTTAGGAAAAAAATTTGGGATGTTTTCGCTGGCATTCAGAGACAATTTAAGTTGTAAAAGGAAAATCTTATTTGTTCCAATAAAATCATAACTCATCTCCCAAAGGAGCTTCACTACCCAGGCATATCATCTGATTAGCTATGATAGGATGCAGAAATCCAAAAAGCAGGCATTAATTCACTACATTTATTTTTTTTGACGTGCTTCATTGTAAGGTACATCTTGAATATAGAACACCAAAGTTATTATAGCAGAGCTAAGAGTAACTGTAGCAGGAAAAAGATAAAGTTCACCATATTGGGACTTTGCAATATAAGTTTCTTCCCCTTACATAGGGATATTAATTCAGCAGAAAGTGAGGATTAATATTTTAAATTTAATATTAATCTTTTGGCATTGTCCACCAACAATACATTTAGCTACATGAATCACTTGTCTTTTTCAATAAGCAATTCCTATTTTCAAGACTGTACAAGTTTAGAAATGAAAGTAACTCATATCAGGACACCATTTTTTCTGAGGATTGTTTTGGCGAGTTTGACAAGTGTCATACATCGCTGTAGTGGAATACTGCCACTTGTACATATTTCAAACATTCCTAAAACAATCAAAAATATTCTTGAACATAAATGTAATATTCAAAGTATTGGTCTTAACATAGATGTTTATCACCTCACATACATACATTATTTAGAAACAATAACATTACAAAGATGACCGCAGTTTTTGTTGGAGGAGACACTGATTTTCTGGTTGGAGAACTTTAAAAACCAAAAAGCTTCCAAAAGCTACAAACACAGCTGTAAAGTTCATATATTTAAATACAGCCAGATCAGCTCCACAATTGTAGAATGCCTTGACTTTGAAATTCTGTGGTAGAGCATTTTTTGGCTCTAATTATTCATCTTCAGAAAACAAGTCTCTCAGGAAGTAAGAAATTCCACTTAGAGGAGTAGCAGGAGAAGTTCTCAGTAACAGCCTGCTTACTAACAGCTACTGAATGCAAATTCTTGTTCCTTTGAAAACAAGAACACAGAAAAAAACAACACACTTTCCCACTTGGAAGTCAGTATATCTGATGCACAAGATGACATCTTTGTTTCCAATTTTTGCTCTAGCATAGACAAATTTCTGCTCACAGCTTTTCTCTCACCAGGTCTGTCCAAGAATCCCAGTACCCAGCTCTTAGCTTCCACTGTTCCCAACTGCCTTAATAGATCTAAGGAACCTGAAGAGTCCTTAATACAGCTTGCAGGTTTATTACCACATGAACACTATTTGAATCAAAGACCTTCCTGATGTCAGACATGCACTTTGTAGTGTAAAGATATTAAATGTCAAGAGTGGTGACAATTTTCTGCTGAACACCTAAAAGAGCTTCCTTGTATTTTTTGTAAAGATTTTTTTTAAATACATTTATTTTTTTCAAAAAAAAGGTGATAGCCACCATACTTAAATGTTATTGCTGATGCTGTTTATGGACCTTACAGCTTGTACACTGCTTTCACTAAATAGGTTTCTCTAAATATATAGATCTTCAAAAAAAATACTAGATGTCATCTCCTTTTGCTATGCACATCAGAAGGCTCAACACCACCTAAATCATGTCATATATACATTTTCAAGTGTTATACTCTCAGATCCCTTTCTAGGAAGCTATCCTTTATCTTTAACTAGAAAAAAATCTCTCAAAGCTCTGATTTATTGTCACAATTTATTTCTAAGTGCTTTATTGCCTAACAATAGATCAACATAGCTTGCTTTAGGCATTAACAACAGTACATTAGTAGGCCAATTATAACACTAAAAGTTTAATTTATAAACTAGTAGAAATCATTATTGTTTCACAAAATGAGGTTTCCATCCTATTACTAACATATATTAGTATTGCCAATTTAAGTCTAATTGTGGGTTTGATTTAAGATGCTTAAGTCAATTTTATTGATAAGCAGCGTCATCTACAATATATTACAGATTACCTGAAAGTTTACAGACAGAAAGATAAAAACACAGCTGTAAGAATTCTTTTTACTGTTCTCTACATGTTGATTACTTTCAGGAACCAAACATAAGGGGGTGCCAAGGACAATCCCAACATGAAAAAAAGTTATTACATAAGTGATATAATTCATCTTTTAATTATCTATAAGAGTTCTCTCCTGCTAGGGGAAGAGAATGCGAATACTTGCTATTGTATTCACACAGCTTCCCAGCAAACTTGCAGAATTAAGCTGGTTCAATAAAGACTCACTAAACTGAAATTACCACAATTTGGTGGTGTTTTTATTTATTTTGTTTTTAACTTGCTTACCTTCAAACCAAGCAGCTACAGTAAACTTAATACATTTCTGAATTTTCTTCCTTGCTATATTTACTGCACATTCTATTGGTTATAGTTAGAGACCTGTGGACACCCTTGTTCCTATCAAGTCAGTGGTAGAAGTCTGATTTTGGTGATAATTTTAATTCCAGGGCTTCCAAGGGAGACCCTCCTTTGCTAGTGGCTATGAAAGCATATGAAATTTGATTGGTGTAGTCCTTAACTGCACTTCTAAAACACATTATCAGGCTTTTTGTTTTGTTCTTACAAAGCAGTAGATAAGATGCTGAGAAGCTACAAAGAAGTAGCATCCCTGCCATCTTCCTGGAAGTAGGAAGGGAGCCTGGTTTAGCCTGATCTCAAATAGTATCATGATACCATATTTAAGTATTATTACAATGGTATCCCAGTTAAGAGAGATGGTGTCCAAATAGCAAAAAAAATGAGATAAGTTATGAGGGATGGGCATGTGAAAGGAAGTGAAAGAAATCAAAGCAATCAAAAACAAAGAATTAAATATTCTAATGAAAAGTAATCCGTGTGTATATGGCCACTATTTAAGGTATTTAACTTTTGCAAGAATGTAGGAGATCAGTCCCTCAGGCAACACATCTCTCTCTTCAGCTAGCAAAAATATATATTCTACTGGTCCATGATGTGGAGCAAGCACACAGAAAGGAGGTGGCAGGGCAGGAGGCTATGGCATGGAAATGCCAATATGGTGACACAAGTCAGGTGTCAGCTTATGCCAGCACTACCTGCAGGTCTTAGCTTTATCCTTGAAAATGTTGACAGCATCTTGATGGTATAATTAGACAGCTTAGAGGTCAAGGGTGTGCATAACTTCCTGTAAGCAATCAGATACTTTCTTACAGGAAGTGGAACTCAACATCTAAAAAGCAATAGGAGCACACCACAACTTGGAGGTGGACAGACAACAAGGGTCATACCTTAACTCAGTAGCTTGAACTCATCAGCCTCAAGGTGAAATTAAAAATGGGATCGTCTTGATCACATACACCTTTCATCTGAATGCTATCATTCCTCTCTAGGGTTTTTGAAGCCTGTTGTCTCAAAGCTGTTATTCATATACTTCTGCCAGCTCTACTAAGTCCAACATTTTTTTTCTCCTCCTTTTTAAAGGATACCATTTTTTTTTGTTTTAATCAGGAGTTAAATCAAGAAGAGTGTCAAGACGAGCATGGAGGCCTCTTTAAAAGCCATCAGTTTATTAGTCTAAACAGTATACAGCTATTAGAAACTTTTTCCCTTATTTTATAGAGCCAAAATTGCTATTGCGCATAGGAGCTCACTTAAAGATCACACAAAAATATAGACAACAATGCAAAAGAAGTCTGCATGGTGTTTTGCTTATTAAGCAGCCTTATTGTTTTAACCAGTAGTCAATTAATCATTGAAAATGTTGCCCTGACTATAATTAATAACTACAGACAAAAGACTATAGGCAAAAAGACAAGTTAGATCTTGATAAAAGAAAACACTTCTAAGAATAGATTTTTGCTCTTTACCACTCCTAAAGCTCACAGATCATACCAGAGCCTGTGGCTGAACTACTGAATGTAAAAAGACAAACAAATATGGTCCTGATAAAGCACTTGTTTTCAAACCTTGATCTGCAGGAAGAGAAAGCAACTGATCAGACAGGAAGGACTGAATAGTAATACTTTGTAGATAATAATGGATACACCAAGAATAAAAACAAGTCCCTTCATATTTCATGCAGAAGCATTAAAACACAAATTGTTACAAATATATGAAGATCTGCAAACCTGAATGCCAAAATTCACATGGAAGAGCTAACAGCTTTCCATAAACAGATAATTTTCAGCTCTAGGCAGGTAGGCAGGGATGGGGACTGGTGCAGAAGGTAAAAGAAAGCAGTAGGTGTTTGAACTGGTTCCTCAGACGCCATCACATCTCCCAGGTAATCTACAGCTGCAGTCTCCAAGACTAGCAAGCTCCTTGCCACAAAAGCATGAAGGGGAATGGTCTTACCTTTTCCCTTCTGCTCCTGTGGTCCTGCTCCCTCCCCAGCTCCAACTTTGATTCCCCAGGTCCTTCCCTTTGACCTCCCATCATTTTTGCAGGCTCCACCATTGGCTCAAATGGCAGTGGCTCAGTGCCAGTTGAGCTTCTGCCAGGGCAGCAACGCCTGTGCAGCATAAGTTCATGAGAGAGAGGAGAGAATGGGACTGGCCCTCCCCTGCAGCAGCACTGATGCAGTGATGTGCTTTGTCTCATGAAATTATCCAAGTCACCATCCACTGGTTCGCACCAGCTGAACTGCTCCTAGAGGTCCATAATCCAATAAATCTTCACTGAATGACAATAACTTCAAAGCATGGTCTATATCTAAGAGGTATAAGATAGAACAACTCTACCAGTTTATGCAAAAGTTTGTTGTCCCAGTGTTTTTTTTTCCCCAAAATAGTTTGAGGCAGTTCATTCTGCAGAAGTTATAAGAAAACACATCCTCCTTTAATTCCCTGTCAGCAGAAGTCCTAGCATGAATAAGTTGCATTTAAAATATATCACTAGCCAATACTGCTAAGCAAAAAAAAAAAAAGTAATATACACCTTGCAATTGGAATTTTACATAAGTACAGATGACAGGCTTAACTGAAGAACTTGTTCTTCAAATTCATCAGCAGCAAGTTCCACTACCTTCAGTTAAAGCCAAGATGGGTTTGGTCTTTGAAGTTAAATTGAATACTTTTTCCCTACACAACATTCCCTGACTTACAATAGGTGCTCTACATATGAAGTGACAGACAAATATTTATAGTTTCAATTTTATATATGAGAACATATACATCATGATATAATATATTCATTCCCACCCTGTGTATGTACTAAGTAAACATAAAGACTAGGAATGTATGCATTATTTCTTGTTAATTTTGTCCTAAGAGCAATATATTAAACTCCAAACCCATTTTCTATTCTTTCCTTTGCAACACATTTCACATCCTAAGTTATGAATGTGCAACACAGGATGTCATTTGGATGTCAAGGAAGCAATCAGCTGAAGACTATCATTCAGAAGTCATTTAAAGGCAAACTGAAAACATTTTTTTTAAAACCTTTAAAAATGCTACAATATATTAGGAATATAAGAATTGCTTCTATTACTGCCTGGAGTGCTGAATTTTTATTCATACTTAGGATTATTGCCTTTACAAAGTACTAAATTCAGCAAGAACATGGCATAAATTATGACAGTGATTTTCATGTAAAGAGAGACACTACTGAACTCAAGAAGTGCACAGTAAAATAAGTGAAGAGAAATATAATTCCTTGCAAGATACACAACAGAGGCAATATAGAGTCAAAGCACTCTCAAGACCAAAGTTTATCAGTCAAATACAGCTTAGATCCCAGACTAACTCCAGAAGCAACCCAGTCTCTGCTGACTCCATCTATCTTGACTCCAGCAGCCAGACATGATGCTCCTTCCTTTCCAGACTATGAAACTGCCTTTAGTCCCACATCATGGCGAGCGTCTGGGGGACCCAACGCAAAACCTTTAACTGGTACATGGAAGACTCTCTAAAGGAGAGCTTGCTCCTTACAAGAGATCTGTTAGGCTGCAACTCCATGAATAATGCCAATAGAGACAGAACAGCCTGAAAGAAATATGGATGGGGCAGAAAGAATGAAAAGGAAGATAATGGATTCTGAATAAGATTTATAAGTTATTTGGATGGAAATTATTTGGACATATGCTTCTTCGACCATCTAGCCAACTTAATTACTTTTGCATTGTGTTGGGAATTTTCCAACCCAGTTCTACAGTCACAGAAATAGTGCTAGTCCTGAGAAAACTAAAGCCCAGAACAGATCTAGCCACTCTAGCAGAAGTGATCCTGAAATTATGATTAGGTTCTACTGAGCTTTAATGAGAGCAGCCACATAATAATTCTACTAGGCACAGAGCAGGACCATCCACAGTCAAACTGAACACAGCTGTAATCCACTAACAGTCATTTTCAAACAGCTTTAAATACAGATCCTATGGATATGAACAAAATTATCTTACAGAGCATTTAGAACAGAAACAGGAGCCAAAAAGTCACAAGTGGCTTTTCAAGTAATTTCAAAAATCATTTTGTACTTTATATGAGCTATTTCACACAAGAGTTTGTACTAAGCACCTCGGTGCCATTCACACAATTACTTTCACAATCTGGTAAACCAATAAAGTTTGCTAACATCTAGCAGCCACTAAAGGCAGATCCCAGTGTCGCTGGTGAGTGATACATACAAAAAAATTAAGCTGTGCCAGAGCAAGGAATTGACCCTTCCAATGTTTTCATTTTAATTCAAACAAATATTTATTTAGGAAATAAGAGTATTTTCCAGACAAGAAAAGAGTTGCTACAGAAAAAATCCTGAGCTCAGCATAGAATGGCTACGTAGCATAGACTGTTACCAGGAATTTGGAACTTGCAACCAAAATAGTCACAATGCATAATAACAAAACAATAAATACAGTGCTAAACTATTATTTCACTTTGCAGGACAGTTAAGTAACTGCAGACAGAACAAACAGGAACACTTATACATCAGAATTTCTGATACAAATTCACAGACTTGGGACTATGCCAAAGCAGGAGGATCTATACTGAAGCAGGAGACCCCTGGGGAAATGGAACTCACAGTATTATTCTTTCCAAGTAATAGTATGGGTAAATAAAAACAGTTCGGGAAGGATGGGCTGATATTGTCTGTGACAGTGAATTAACCATCAGGGACCAATTCCTGCCTTTCAGTAAGTATTTTCAGAGGAATGAAGGTAAATTCCACATTTTTAAGAGTAGACAGTCTCTCTCCAGCCATTTTCCAGCCCTAGCTTGCAACACCTGAAAGTGGTAGCAGCTAGGGTATCCAAGGAAAAGGGAGTTTTTCTTTATTTTAAGAGTGCAGAAATACTCCTTTTTTGTTGTTTTCTTTCTGTAAGCATAAATTTGAGCAGAAGGGGAACTTTGAAACACTTGAGAAAGTATTCAGAAGAACACTTTACATGTTCATCTGTAGACACAAACGCAATTCCAGCTGTGAAATCCAGACTGGCCATTTTACATAAGGATTCTGCACAATTCTGCTGTTTCAAAGCTATAATTGCACATACATATATGCCAAGTTCTTTCCAAAAAAGGCAGCTAGAAAAAAATCAAATCATTCAGAAAAGTCATTATAATACCACAAAACTACATCTGAAAAAGACTATTGAATAATTGAAATAAGGGAGGTTTTTTTTTAATGAAATTTCTTTTTGTAGAC
Source organism: Cygnus olor (assembly GCF_009769625.2). Taxonomy (NCBI): domain Eukaryota; kingdom Metazoa; phylum Chordata; class Aves; order Anseriformes; family Anatidae; genus Cygnus; species Cygnus olor. The sequence goes on along the minus strand of NC_049174.1, from coordinate 17,587,073 downwards.
AATTTGGAATAGTTTTGTTTAAAAAAATCTTATTCAAAATTTTTAAAATGCAAGCTATGTTTGTCATTTTCCCAAAAAAGTTCAATTTGTAATGCTGCTGAAAAAGGTTGAACAACATTATTACCAGTTTATTCTAAAATGAAGAATTCTTATTCTAACACTTACTCTAGAAGTCAGGAGTCCATTGTTTAATTTGGTCTTTTTACAGTCTTATTGAAACTATCTCCCCTCCCTCCCCCCCGGTTGGTCTGAGTAAACAAAACCATAAAGAAATTTAACAGCGAATGCTTATATTCAATCAAATCTGAGTCCCACTACTTTAGTACAGTAGCACCTCATGACCAAGACCAGGCTGGACAGTAATATCAAACAAAGTTTAATCCATGAAGCATTTTTTTTTGCCCACTATAATTCTGGAACATTGAAAGTTTGAAAAATAGCATGTTGTCTTGCAAGCATTTTGCAGCACCAAATTTTTTCACATTGTTTGACAAGTTGCATTGGACTTGCGCAACTTCCAGAAGTCCAGAAAAGGCATGTCAGTCTAAATTTTTGTCTTGAAGGATTATGAAGTTTAAAATATTCGGCCAGGAAATCTCAAACAGTTATGCTGCTGGGCAAGTAAGACTCCTGCGCAGCAGCAGAAAGTGGCTTTTGGCCATGGAAGTGACACCTGAATCATAAAGCCAGTAGATTTTTAAACAGTAATGAGTAACTGCTAAATTCAACATTAATTGAAACAGCTGGAAAAACTTCTAAGATAAGTATATAAACCTCTATTAAAAAATAGATAAATTATTACAATATAGAAAATTTCTGTTTAAAGTCCTGTTACAGAACACCAAAATAGTGTTAAAGTCAGGATCTGTCATGCAGAACAGAAAACAGCGTTTTTCCCCAAGTAGTCTATGTTATAGGTTGCATTATATTCCTCAAAAACAAACTGTATTGATAGCAGGCAACAATAATTTTACCTAATCTAAATATGTAGAATTCCAGAAAAAGGGCAGACAGAAGGCCAAAAACATGAATTATGCATACTGTATCATCAAATTCCCATCCTACTTTATAGCTGGAGCTGGTTCTGTATGGAAAAAGAAATTAGGGTAGAACACATATTGAACAATTTTCTCCATAACTGGTTCTTACTCACCTTAAATGTAAAATTTATTTAGCTTATATCATAGGGAGACATCCTTATTAAAGTAGCACATTTACATAGGTCCCTTTGAAAGGATTTAATGCAAACAAGACTGAAATAATTGAAGGGAAGACGTTTTCAGACTGTTCTCAAAAGAGCTTAGTGAAGAAGAGGATAACAGGAAAGAATGACTTTATTATATTGATTTTCCTGGAAAAAAAAATCTAAGCAAGGTAGGTCAAATAAACCAATTCTCTTTTGTAAAAATCAATACAAGCTTGAAGAACATCGGTGAATTTACATGTCAAAAAGTGTTTATAACTGTACTGCAAAACAAGATCTGCACATTATTACTCTAATAAGGCAGGTAACAGAAGAGACTAGCTTGGCTCATTACTGCACACTGCTATTTTAAAATTGTTTAAAGTGCAACGTATACACATTTTTCCTAATCTAATCAATCCATTAATCTGAAATATGAATGATTATATATTACATTGCAACTCCCTAAAACATGTTGAACCATAGCATGGCTGGCCCTCAGTTGCTTAAAACACATCTATCTGAAAATGAAAAATACTTCTACACATAACACTGCAAAGAAAATTGTATACTTAAATCTTTACCCAAGCCACACATTCCTTATCTCCAGGACACTTCTGTTCTATGGCAAAAAGGTATCAGCCATCTCCTAAAAAGCTAAACTCACCAGTTTCTTCTGCTTAACTTCAGCATCTCCATGTATGTACAAGGCTGAAATTAATGTCTACTAGTACCTCAACAATAGGTAAAACCTAAAACCCTACTAGCTTCTTTAAATGAATATATTTTCACATCAAGCATCTGAAAATTAGTCTCCTTTACATGACTAATATTCACAATAGTATACTAACTGTCCTAGATACTTGAAACTGGAAACGTTTTGGAGCAATAGCCTCAGCTCAGCATTATCAGTTACTATAGTTAGCATCAGTCAGATGAATATTAACTATAGAACTGACTCCCAGTTTCTGGCAGGACACAAGCTGAGGACATAATACATGCTGGTATGTCCTGGCTGTATGACCCAGCATCCAGCTGTGATGAGGAACCCAGGTTTTCTAGCTCCTTTGCTGCAGGGCTCCAGCCACCCCGCTGTCTCCCAAATCTGATTCTGTCCTATGAAAGACACATCCAATTCCTTGAATTTCTTCTTCATCTTCTGTCTTGTCCATTAAGGCTACAAAGAATTTGTCTGCAAAATTTGCTGTTTAAAGCAACATGCCCTACCTCCATCAGAAAATGGTAGGTGATAAACTGGAGGAGCTGCAGGTCCTGGCTGAAGTTTTGGTACTAAAAACAGAACTTCCACTGATTTTGCCAGGGATTGTATTAATGTGGACAGAACACATAGTTTGAAGTATCTCTTGTTGATAAACCTTTTCAAGAAAAGCAAAACAGGGAATCAAGATCTCTCCAGCTTAAAAGCCATCCAACACAGTTGACGAGTCACACTGAGGACTTGATCCTGTTTCTTTTGACCCCTCTCTTCCAGTACAAGGTCAGATACTCAATCCTATTTCTTTGCATTATTTAAGCTCCTTCTGAGATTATTCATTACAACATGCAAGAAACTAAACAGCAACCTTAGTAGAGTTATCTAGTATTAAAATATCATTGATTTCCATCAGCAGAGGTTGCAATCATTTAGTTAAAGCTAATTGTTTATAAAGACCATGGAAGACATACTTTCCTCACATTTCCAAAGAATAGCCTTCCTACTGCTAAACAGATCAGTTCTGCTAGGACAGTCAAACCTTTGAATGAACTAATAGAATATCTTCTAAGAGCTACAGTGAAATTCTCCCCTCACCTCCCAAAGTACTCCAAAGCAGCATTAAGGTTTTTCATTCCAGCTTAGGAACCACATATATACATGGTTTGCAATAACAAAAAGCCACACACCTTTTCCATAACCAATTAATTTTACATTCCTCACAAATAAAGACAGCAAAGATGTAACACAAGGACAAAGGCCAAAATGTAAAATCACAGAATCATTCAGGTTGGAAGAGACCTTCAAGGTCGTCAAGTAAGAAGAGAATTTATGCTCAAGATACCCATTGCACAAATCTCCAGCTTCAGTTAAAAGCTTTGATAAGCCTCAGAGTAGAGCTTGTTCCCACTCACCTGGCAGCACAGTGATCAGAAAAAACCTTTCCAAACCCCATCTTCAGTCCGTTTCAATGAGATCAAAACTAACATGTGACATCCTGTGATCTGAGTTTACAATGGGAAAAATCCATACATTTGCAAATATTCCATACTGCAAATAATTCAGTGTTTGTTTATAGAAGTAGTTAAGACACCTCTGGATTTTGTTTTCTTTTTGTCATTCACTCTATTCTCTCTGTTCTTTTTTCCTTTCTCAGTCAGTTCATTTTATTTTTCTACCTAGCTGTTTATCACTTACATATTTTTGTTTCTGCTACCTTCTCCATGTTATTCATTTTTTCCCTGTTTGAAAACACATTTTTTAAATGACACAGTCATGCAAATACACATCTTTTAAATGATAGTCAAACGCCTTTGCAGGACTACAGTTTCAGCTTTACTTTCTGTGTGTTGTTTTAAATGAACATAAACTTTATAACCATTGAATAATTATCAAAAGAGCTTCCTTGAGAACCTTTATTTTTAATTTTGCATTGATGATTAGTAAATATAGTACATTTGATGTATTTTTGTGTACTTTATGGCAGAAAACGTAAGCAAATATTACGTAGGAGAATTCAGAATATGTTACTCACCACACGCATTTATTCTGGTAACCTGAGATGCATTTCATGTCACCCAACAGAAGTGCTTCTCATTTTCCTTCTTCATAACTGTCTGATAGGTTTAAAAAACAAAATTAAATTAAATTCTCAAAGCAAGAGCGGGATTCAATAGCAGGAAACAGGACACACAGTCCTTTTCCTCTCTGCATTAGGGGGACTGCCTCCTTCGAAATATTCCATTACCCAGTAAATGACAAGGCTTAGCCCTCACCTACTCTAGGATTTGTCTGGGTTATAGCTGGCAGTCAGCTACCTACATGGGTAGTTCAGCATAAACTTGAAGCAAAGACAAAGAAAGTAACCATGGTCATCAGCAGACTTTGACTCCTGCTTTTAAACTTCATTAAGCTTCATCAACACCAGCTACAACTTTCCTAGTCTGTAGTGATAGTTGCATCAGCAACCAGCTATTGAGTTGGCAGATAATTCAACGCAGGCAGAGATACATAAACGAATTTTTATGTCAGTCCAAGGTAAATTAGAATTGAACCTAAAGAAACCAATGAACTTAAACCAGCAAGAAATCAGACAGGGTTTCTTTTCTAACAGCCACCATGTAGTCAAGCTACATTTGCTTCCACAGAGATGATCCTATTGCTTTAGAGGTTTCTTTATTGATCTTTAACACTCAAAATTTATCTTAACTTCTTTAGCATACAAGCTATGCTTTGAGGACACATTTCACCTCTACAAAGGGAGGGACTGAGCACTGAAAAAGTTTACGTATCGCAAACAAGAAACGCTAGCTTAACTCCAGTTTTCCGCTCTTTGGGCGGAAAATAGCTAGACTACACCAACCCCCAGAAACACTGTACTTGTTACCTACCCAACCATACCCAGCCAGTGCCAAGAGTTCTGCAAAAAGTTATTGTCAAAATTATTACATTAGTTACAGTTATTTACAAAAGCAAAGTGAGACATCTACTATGGGAAGAAGCACACATCCTCCCTCTTCTTTCAGCAGCTCTACAAAAAAGAGAGCCCTTCCAGTCCTACAGGGTAAGAAGCACACAGACACTATCCCCATACTAAAACAAAAAGCCTCCAACAAAGCACCCCTCATCATCACCAGCACAGTGAACCTGCAAACAGAGGGTAAAAGCAGAAGCTTTGAAAAGAAGTAACTACCTGGAAACCAACACACACCCCTCACACCCAAAACAAAATCAAGGCTGGGCTGAACTAAACCACCCCTTATCCCCCTCCCCAGCCGTTATATAGCTCCTGATCAGGTAATCAACCCCACCTGCTCCAACTGCTTTGCCACCAGCTCAGCTGTCCTCCTGCCTCCCTTGGTGCTACCCGGCCCCTTGCCTGCAGCTGGGGCCTCCACAGCCTCCCCCCAGCCACCAAGGGCCTTGCTTGGCACCAGGTGTGTTAGAAGCAGCGCCAGCTGACTCCTCAACCCGTCCTGAAAGGCATGTGTGGAGGTTTTTCCTGAGCATGCTGGTGTTTGGTGGAAATAAGCAAGTCATCAGTATAAGAAAGCTTGTTTGAACTGTTAAAGATGCATGTTTGCTTCTCAAGTGTTGTTAAATGGAGCTAGATGGCTAATTTAGCTTTTCAATGCTATAGCAAACATATAGAAATGTAATAAAGGCAAGTCCCATTTACCTGTGGGTATCTGAGCTGTCCTCTCACACAGTTATATGGAAATGTATCTCAGTACACAAATATCAGGCATGTTTGTGCTGAAATGTATTTATTAACAGGCACCCTTGGTGATTTATAATGTAGAATCGTGGCAAAGGAGAGCAGACTGGTTACGTATTGAAATATACCTGGATTTCTTTGCCTATTGCTAATGTCTAGAAGAGGTAATCAGCACTACTGTGTGGCAATGAGCTGTGACAAGCTGGCATCTGGACATGAGGATATTTTCTTGCAGAAGCCAGTGAGAACCCTCAGGCTGCAGGGAAGGCCTCAGGAGCTGAGCATGGCTTCTGCCTCTTCAAGGCCGACTGGAGCTGCAGGCTCAATGAGGATACCTTCGTGCAGTAGTTTGGCATTCCCGGCCTTGCCTATGACCCTGAGGTGTAAACTCCAACCCCGTTAAACACCTGGCTAAAGGTTTTAACTGTAGTGATGGTGGATGAATAGGAGAAGATGGATAGAAGTAGATGAAGGACTGGACGAATAGGAGAAGAGAAACTGCTCTTTGTTGTCTGATGCAGCATTACTATCCCTACCAATTCAGAGATAAAATACAACATCTCAATCTCCTTAACATTGCAGGCAAAGTTTATTCTGCATCTTGAAACTGGCACAGATTGATGTAGAAGAAGTCATGGTTTCTTATAGCAAGGAATTAAACAGAAAACTTCTGTGTGCCTGCTGTTCCTATCCTTTCACTCCTGAAAATGGAAACACTTGGTTTATGGGAGGAAAAAAAAAAAAAAAAAAGAACTAGCATTGTGGACAGAAGACACATATTAAAAACTGCCTTTGCCACAAAGTGAAAACAGTTTGGTTTGCCTTGACAACACAAAAAATAAAAAATAAATAAATAAAAATCAGGGAAAGCTATCAGGACAGACTGTTGTGTTATCAGCAACAATCACCCAGTGGGCAGCTTCTGCTGTGCAATGCACTTTTCTCCTGCTAGCAGGAAACATTTGCTGCTCTCAGAGCTCTCCTTGTAAACAGAGAGCTTCTGTCTTTAAAAGCAATAAAAAATCTTATCTCTTCTCTGAATTCCCTCTGTTTTACAATACTGTATTCATACCGATTGCTACCTGATTAGCAAGCTGCCACAGACTGGATGGTGAAGGGGACACTTGGCTTGCTTAGATGCTGTCCTGTGACTGCAATAGAAATAGAGTATCTCTACAGCTCCTCCTGTTACAGCTTGCTCCTAGGAAACTCTTCTGAGCCCAAAGTCCTTCATTGTCAGTCGTTCTGCTCTGTGCAGAGAGAGTGTAGGGGAACCCTACCAAAAACATTTTTTGTTCGTATTTTGGTACATATCACCGGTTTTTAACTGACAGACGTTTTTGAGCAAGAGTTGCACTGAAAATGTGAAACACGGTGACACATTTCTTGTTAGGATAAGGATGAAAAGGAAGAAAAGGAATACGAATGAAAAGTCTTTAAATACTTTTCCTTTTCTTATGACAAGATTTTGTATTTGCATGCCACTTTCCACGTATGTGAGCGAGCAGAGTGGAGGAAGAAGCGGGGCACATGTTGTCACTGACTGCTGGTGCTACTGGCAGCAGATGCCTGCTGTCAGACCCAGCATTGCCTGCCCGCACTGCTGCAGTGGCCGGGTGACTTCTCTCTGCCAAACTGCTTCTGCAAGACCTTGAAAGACCTCGTGCTGTAAAGATCTATCAGTCTGCAGCCATTATTAGCTGCAGCCATTTGCTGTAATAGCATGGTGCCTCTCATGAGAGGAAACAATTTTCTTATTGGAAGATGTATTAGTACATCTGTGAGAAATAACGAAATGAATTGCGTAAATAAACACATTAGAGTGAACCCAAACAAACAGAAATGGAAACCCTTTAACAGCTTTAAAGTATTTTTAATAAATATATCATTGACTATCTCATCTTCATGTATCAATTATATAAAGTCAAGGAAATGAATGTAAATACATAATAAATTGTGCGCTGCTTCAGCACGTGTTTTATAGAGAATGCATTATATCACAGTATAACCTTAATTCTGACCTTAAATAAATATTATTACAAGAGAACTCTCAGATTCCAAACATAACAATAACAACTACTTCTGGAAAAGACAACCATGAAAAATTATTTATACAAGCATTAGTGATATCTACTGACCAGCCCAAATGCAAGTCTGCACATATATATTTCCTTAGAATAAGTGGAAAAATACTTTAATAAACTACCCAGTAGAATTAACAGAAGCCACAGCACTTTGAAATGCTTAAAAATTCTACATCTGGTTCATATATTAAACTATTAAAAATGTCCGTAACCATATCCGTTAACTTGTTGATTTAAAGAATCCCCAGCAGACTGACCAGCATCGAGACTGTAGCATTGTCATGAAGTATGTATTTCTGTATAATTGAATGAAAGTTTATCTAGGTGTTTATTAGGGGGCTGAGAGCCCAGCTTTAATGTCTAGAAGTATTCATTTTTCTTGTTTTAAAAAGTTTGTTTTCTGGTGAGTCATTACTACCATTTGCCTAACAATGAATTAGGTATTTAAAGTTGTTTTTCTTTTGTTTTCCCTAAGAATTTCTTCTTAATAAAGCTGTTATAAGTCACAAAGGGAAATGTGCATGTGGATCAGCCCAGCTGATCATGGCAAGGTGTGAGGGCACTGCAGTACACATCCTTTCAACCTTCCACAGTCTCCTTTCAGCAGCCCTTAAGGACTTGCTTCAGGCATCTTTCCAGATGGCAGTACCAAAAGAAGAGCTTGAGTATACTTCTCTCTACTTGGCACCTTTTTGCCCTGCCCTTGCTACAATTCTCCATATAGCTCACAAAGAACTTCAGAAAATTGAACCTAAATGAGATTACCTTGATAATACGGTGCTCCTTTGGAGGCCACCTTTGAGAACAAGGTACAATACTGCAAATCTCCAAGCTGAGCAGGTGTGATAATGAATTCAAGAGCTGAGAATGTGTCACTGTGAATTCAGTTGTTCTCAAAACTTAATACGTGCATGTTGCAATTTGATGATGCTTTATACAATCGCAAGGTTGTTACTGTCAGAAACAATCTGTTTACTTTGCATATTTTCACATTTTTGTGAGCTGCCTAGATTCTATCTTCCGCAATTGGAATGGAGATTTACCAATTTATTTTATTTTTCAAGATGAGTAGCCTTGCAAAGGATTGGAAAAGGTCCCAACATTCAGAATTTGGGAAAATTCTGGGGCATAATGATATTCATGAGGATTCAGATTCCACATTCATCTGACCTTGACAGATGCGATGAGGCCAGAGGATCTCAAAGAGCAAGCTCCAGGGGTGAGAACAGTCCCAGGAGCATTGCAGGGAGGAAATAACGCACTCTTGGTTTGCCAGTCCAGTACTCTGAGACTGGACAGAGAGGCTTTCATTTCAACCAATATACAAACATGGTTTGGGGTGATAATCAGTGTAACAGGCTGGGGCAAGGACACTTCTAAATGTTTATGGTCTTTGTCTTAGAAGTACCAAACAGAACCATACATGTTCTCTCACTGATAGTATGGCAGTAAAAGCTATGACCAAAAAAATTTATTACAGTAAAAGCTATGTTTTAGAAGCTATTTCTTATTCTACTAGCTTTTCTCTTATTAAAGAAATATTTAATTTTATGTAAAGTCTTGAAACCAAAAAAGGAACACCAGTTGTCTGCTTTTATGAACTACTTCAAAAGTCAAGCTCTTTTTAAGTGACCTTCTACATTGCTAATTGAACCTCGGTACCATATTTCACATACATTATATGTCTAACAGAGAGATAGATATATACACACACCAGTCATTTGCAAACCTGTAAATCCCATTCATGTCACCAGGCACGACACTAGCGCACACTCTGGAAGGTAGACAGTGCACAGCCTCTGGGTTGTTTCAATTAAAAGTCATTTTCTTGACACTGTTAAAACTTCAGTAGGGGGCTTTGTGAAGTAGAAATCTCCCATGGGATATCTGCATTATCACGCTATTGATACAATTTGGCTTGTATCACACGCATTATCTGCAGAAAAAGCAGGACTTAATTACTGGTCAAGACAGTGAAGAGGAGAGCAGGCAGGGTGATGCTTTCCTTCAGGGGTGCCATCCCCCAGCAGGCACTCAGAAGGTTTTCTTTTTTCTACAAGACCCAGGCTCTTGTCTTCACAGGCGAGATATTACTGTGCTGAAAGATTTCAACAGAAACATAATTATATAAATGCAAATCTTATAGTGGTTTATAATATGCCTTTGGAACTTTAACTCCAGCTATTGGTACTTACGTGACCACAACTGCTGTTCTTAAAAATTTCCAAACACTGAATATGATCCTTTACAGACTTAACCACCACAACTCTGAAAAATAGAGTGATGTCACAGTACAGGATTATATTACCTGCGTATCTCGACTACCACATGCACTCTTTGCACAGCATTACATATTTACACGCACACACACGCACTGATAGGCAAGCCCTGGTACATCCTGCAGCATGGAGTTTTTTTTTTGCAGTTGCTGAGTCCTTGACAGTTTCGGAAACAATATTTTGTTTTCTTTCAGGCAAATGATCATTTGATAAATGCCTTGTTTGCGTTATGAAGTCTTAATGATTTTGTAAATTTCAAGACAAATTCAATTAAACTTTGCAAGAAATCAGGGCTGTGAAATACATGGCATGTGGCACTTGCAAAGCAGAGGTTAATGGAAAAAGTATTTAAAGGATCCAAATACAGATAGGTATAGAAACAAAATTGTATATTCAGAAGGGTTTTTGCAAACTTCATTTTAAAAGAAAAGCATTTTTGGAAATAATCATATCAATGGTTTCCCAAAAATATGAGCTTTAAATTTGAAAATGATCTGGAAAAAATAGCAAAAATTTAGATATACTTTTAAAAATTGTCTACATTTTTTGAGATAACAAAAAACATTTTCCAGCCTTTTACAGTGACATTAAACAAGCTCAACTGTCAGTGTTACAGTTTCTAAACTTCAAAAAAACATGAGTTCTGTTTAAAAGTAATAAATTAATGCTGTATTTTTCCTGAACTAAAGCTTTTGTGTTTATACTACCTTTAACAAGGTTTGATCTATGTAACTTGTTTTTTGTTGTTGTTGTTGTTGTTTTTTCTGGAGAGAAAAAAAAAAAAGATTTGTAGTGACAAGCTTAAAATCACTTTTTTATTATTATTATTATTCCATGAATTATATATTACTGTCGGCAAATTTAGAGGAACTTCTAAAAAAAATCCCTCCTTTGAGACTATTCACCACTTTTCAGGAGGTACTCGGCAGTGTGCAGGTTTGGACCCACAGGTCTTGGATCAGTGAAAAAATTATGAAAGCAACATGTTCCTGAAATGCTAGGTCCTGCTTCCTTTACCCTAAGGCTGTCTGGGTTTTTAATCTAAACTCCTGAATTTTATATGGTTTGTCATGTATTGTTTATTTCCAAGCTGTGTTTTAGATGTTGGAGAGAAGTGTAACAGAACTCAGAAATTTCATAAACTCTAAGTTAGTATTTTCTTTTTTAAGATGTTAAACTAAGTGCATTCCTCTTTCCAAGAGATAGTCTAATGAAAGTAAAATTAGTCCAGAGAGTCAATTTGGGAGTTACTCTCATATCTTTTTGACTCAAAAATATATTTAAAATTAACTTAACGAAAAAAAAAAAAAAAAGAAAAAAAAGCAGAAAAAAAAGCCTTACTCCCTAGAAAGCTTAAGGATTGCTCACCACTGTTTGCTTAATTTAATTTTTATTTTTTTAAATGCAGTTAGCATCTAAATAAACCTTATCAAACATTTCTTACTCCGCTGACAGTTTTCTGACCTCCTAGTTGAAGATCTCAGCCCTAACTTGGTTCATGGATGAGTAATCACAGCAGGTCCACAACAGAACCTATCCTAGAACTACAAATATATCATCGGCAGCCTTGTAAATCAAAGCCTCAAAGAGCATCATTTACCCTGAAGCTAAAATTGCTTGTTTATCAGATGGTGCCTAGCTTAGCATGGAGTGGTTCCTTGTAAATCTCAGGGACCTTTTACAACATATACTTAAGCAAGCACATTGGCTCCTGGGAGACTTTCTGAGAGCTTTAATGACTGCAGACTGCTAAAAGATCCAGGCCTTGGTTTAGTTAAGTGGTTACTTGTATAGCTTGGCTCCATTTTGTAAACTCCCAAAGATAAGGTGTCTGTGTTATCTGGGGAAAGAGCAAGCATTAGTTTCTTAAGAAATCTCTATATCCTAAGTGTTAATGTTCTTGTGTCTTTTGGTATTTTGACCTTTGTCTGCTCGCTTTTGATTTACCGTGGGAGCAGAATCTTTTTCCCCTAAGCCTTTCCTATGCTTTATAGCTACTTTGAAAAGAACAGTGAAATACTTGGAGCACAGCTTTTAAAAGTAGGCATAAGGCTGCACTATTCATAAATACGCTGTACAACTCCAGACTCCCTAATAGTAATGAAGCAAGACCACCCATTTTATTTCAGATTATTGTGGGTTATTTTATTCCATAATGAAGTGGGTGGTGACAGCAACTGGATGGACTGCTGCTTGGTGCAACCCAGGTTAAACCCCAGACTGTGCTCCCATTGGTGTTTTGCCCCTTTAGGAGAGAAAAGCCCATAGATACTGGCCAGACAGTGGTGGCACCGGTGGGAAACTACCCACAAAACTCCCATTGGCTTAGAAGTGTAAGCACTCACTGTAGTCATGAATTACACATTGGCTGGATCTACCCTGAGGACACCGGTGGCCAGTCAGCCACTTGCTGATAGATGCTTGCATACACTTGATGTAATTCGCTAATTGTAGAGCTTGTTATCTGGGTTTCACTTTTTGATTTGAATTAATTAGAGTTCACCTCGATACAGCCACCTGCTGTGCTGTCACACGCAGCATACATTGGTACAACAAAAACAAGGAATTTTTTTAATAGGCTTAGTCAGGCAAAATCTGCTCCCACTTAGATGTGTGAAATGGCATCACTGCAATATCACAGACTAAAAAGGAAAACATCATTTATTTCAGCCGGCTTAGTAATGATGTAAATGAGGGGAAAAATGGTTCTGCATTTATAGGCAGAAGACCCAACGTATTTTAAAATCTAAATTGACTTTACCAATTATTCAAAATCTTTAAGTATTTCTTGCCTTGCACATTTTTCCTTATTCCAAGTCAAGAGCAAGGTCTGATTTTTGTTGCTGTTGGTAGTGATGGTAACATTTCTTAAACCAAGAATTTTAATTTGTCTTTTGAGTGCTAACTTCCTACAGCACCAATTCAAATACTTGCCCATGTTTGTGAGTGCAAGCACAAGCTGATTATCACAGAACTGAAAATACACTCTCCTGCTGCATGTTTTTCAAACAGGAACTAACCATTATAACACACCGCTAAGCAAAAGACGAATAACTTTAAAGGTGCACAGAAGCAACTGCCTTCCAAAACCACCACTTCCAAATTGCATTGAAAAATATGAGATTCCTTTTCAGCAGGTATTTGACTATGTCAAACTTATTTTGTATGCATTTGTATTTGTTTGCTTTTTTACATTTTAAAAACAGTATTGGACACCAAATCCTATTTTGTTATACACAGTGCAAGTAAGTAGGCTTTTGTACAAGAGATGTCAGGGTATATGGAGTGCATCTTGAGTTATTTTTTCAGTACAGGGTCAGCAATGGATGACATATCTACTCTATGCCATTATCGTGCAAAGGCAGTGGAGCTGAATTTGCACTACCTGTTGCAGTCTAGGTTCAGATGCCAGGAGCTCAGAGTAAAATAGCTCACCCAGGCTGCAAAGCACTGTGAGCTCCTTCCCCTACCACTTGCCTTTGGTTCACCGTGCAGTACTATTCCCTGTTGTGAGCTGGGCGTTCATTCAGGGACCTCTTCACATCCAGACACAGACAGGCTTCTTTAAACCTGACATGCTCTCTTCGAGATTATTATACCAATACTGTTGGTAAGAGACATCGTGATAGCTTCTGATCTTTATTGAAAGGCAAAGTGAAAATGAAATAGGAATTATAGAGTGAAAATTAAGTCCAGATAGCTGGGTATATAGATACATCTTATGGTTCATACCTATTTTGCATTTTGAAAATAATAATTCTTGAACCAGTAGAGGGGTTTTAACACTATCCACATTTTCACAGTAGCTCCTTTGTGGCCTTTTACAAAATGTATCTGTTACGGGAAATTGACTTAATCTTTGTAAGAATTTGCAAATGCAAACTTCTATTAACAGCAAAATTTGGTATGGCTTGGCACTTCATAAATCCTTAATACTGGATCACTTCAGTTCTTAACTCCACTGTACCCCTACGACAAAGTGTCAGTATGCTCATTTGGCAAATGGAGAAATCGAAACAGGATCACAACACCTGCTGTAACTATGCCTTAGTTGAACACATGGCTGCTGCTTGCCCACATGTGCCTGCTCCTGCAAGGGCCACCACCAGGCACGATGTGCTGTGGCACAGGAGCTGCACATCCCATCCAGGACGCTGGGCAGGTATTGCTGCCTTAGCTACATACGTCAGGTACAGTTTCTTGAGTTGAAATTACACCTTTGGCTGTGTAAGGCCAAAGAGAATTAGTGACAAAGTCACTAATTAAAATTTGGATTTTCTTGTTGCAAAAGCAGTGTCATTTCTCTAAGCTCCCAGATAAGTGACAAGTAACAAAACCACTGTGTATGTTGCTGGACATACACATTTCAGTTTTGTCAGCTAAAATACAAATGTCATCCAGAAAATCAGGGTGAGCATCTTAAGTGGAAGAAAAGCTTTCCCATTCAATAAGATATGTCATAGTAAAAGCAACCAAAACAACAAAATTATCACATGCAAGAGATAATGACATCCAACACAAAAAGAATAAAAGCTGTGCATGCAAGAGGGCACAGCAGAATGGAGTTCACAGGAAAGCAAACAAATATCCAGTGGCAAAGGGTACAATTGTGCTTTAAACTTGGAAAACAAAGAACTGCCAGAAGGCAAGGCTTCCTTTAGTAAACACTGTCCGGTTGTTAATGCAACTCTCTTATTTCAGAGAGGGCTTGAGGAAAAAAAACCCATACCAGAAAAGAAGAGGTGTTTGAGCCTTCCAGCCACTGATCCTATGGGGGCATGCAGCAATTGACCGCCATTCTGTGTTTGTCTTTGCATCTTGTATCCAGGTCAGAGTCCCAGGTTTAGCACTGCCCAACCCTCACCTGGATCCTGTTTGGACTTCAGGTCCAGAGTCCAGGTCTAATACCACTTTGCAGGCAATGTGAAATATAAACTGTGCAAAAAACCTCATAAAAAGCGAGTCTTCCAACCAACACATTCATCAGAGGAAGAATCATAACTGCTCAACAAAGGTTTAGTCTCTTCATGCCTGTGAGCTGAAGGGCATAATCCTGGACCCACTGAAGTTGAGTGCAAAAACTCTCATGACTCAATTTGTTTCGAGAGCTGGTCGCTTCTGCGTGGCTGTATTTTTAAGGTCATCCATTACTTCAAAACATGTTAAAATCAATATTTTTGTAACTATATAGAATTCATTGTGTTGGTGTTATTAAGAACTTGACAAGAGTTGGAATTTAAAGGCAAACAATATTAAAATGGACAAATGGTGCTAATTTTTAACATTGAGGGTAATGAATCAAACTCCCACAGGCAGTAATTGTTTCTCCAGCCCTGGAAACCTCCTAGGTGAAGTCTGAAAGAAGCTCTGGAAGGTTCTTAGGTCAAACAAACGTTCAGCTCAGCGCTGAAATAGGAGGCTAAATTTGTGAATACACGCATACTAAAATGCAGATGCTACAAATCAATAATCCAGTAATCTCTTCCTGTCATGGCACTGAGAAATCACAGGAACAGCTTCAGCTTCAGAGAAACTGGGGACGTTAGGATGTCCCAATTTTACCTAGCCACAGAAATACTTGTAAATGGAAAAAGTGGCTGAGTTAATAAATGCTCATTGGGGAAGACTATTTCTAAAATGTTCCTGGTGGTTAGCTGGTAGCTACACAACTTCAAAGCATTCCCACATCTAGACATACTTCTTTTGTCTGAGTAGGTTGCTATCATTGATTTCACTGGGCAAAAATTTTAACACATTTTCCAGAGAATAATGTTTCTAACAGCCTTTTGTGAAGTGTTTCACAGCTATGAAACATCTCACAAGTAATAGGACTATTACTTGCAAGTATGAGTGTATGATTGCTTTTAGAAGAGAGGCACTTACTCCAGCACCAAAACCAAGCAGGAGAACGGCAGGTGAGTCAGGCTGGTTTGCTTTTAAGGTAAACAAGGGAATAACTGTGCTATCTCTGCCCATATAGAAGCCTCAAGTACACTTTCATTTAGACTACGAGACCTTTGACTGGCAGACATGCTGTGCTCACATTTGTTTACAGAGCATGGCATAATGATCGCTGTTAAAATAATATCAATGAAAAATGTTCTACTGATTTTTTTTTTTTTTTTGCCCTGCTTGATTAGCCCAGGGGGATAACAAACCTTCCCTAAACCATGAAACCTGCTAAAGTCTGCTTTGAAAAAAATTAGTGCTCCCTTTTTACTCTGGTCATCCAGCACAGCCCAGTAGGACACAGGGAGAGGGGCTCAGTGGCTTAACCCCACAGCCCCAGCTGCTCCCTCGCCTTCTTCAGAGGGAAATGTGGTCAGACTCCCTGTATAGCTGGTGCTTTTATAAAGGGAAATAAAAAGCCAGTCTTACTTCACCCTTGTTCTTGTGTCTTTTGAAAAATGGAGGACTTGTTGCAGAGGCAGAAACCAGCAAGTGATGCCCATGAGACACCCCATAAGCGTGTGCCAAGACTGTGCATCTCTCAACATTTCCGTATGTACGGAGGATGGAAGAAGTCAGATGCTACCTTAAAACAGGTGGGATCTCTGCACCTACAGAGAAGGTGACAATACCACTGATAAATGTGCTAATCTCTGAATTTCCTCTTAGGGGTAAAAGGGCCTTGTCCTAAGATACAGGCAGCTCAACAGAGAATGCAGCATTTCCCTTCCATGCACCAGCCCAGGTAAATTCAGGCACATTGCACGTTTTTTCTTCCTCCATGTGCCTCATTAGTACCACCAAGACACTGGCAGTAAGGTTGGTGGCTTGCATTTGTTGTTGGCTATTTATTTGTGTACTTTCACATTGATCTGTAAATACATCTGGGAGCACTTGTACCATCTGCTGCACATTTGTCAGTCACCAAATGGAGGGTGGACATCTGGGGATGTCACTGTTTTGTGCTGATTTTCCCCCATTAGAGCCACTGGTTCCTTTCTAAGCATGATGTGAGCAAAGAGCATGGCTGACCACAGTGAGAGGGAGGATCTGACATTACCTCCAAATCCTTGGGATCTGAATGTTCTCCCAAGATTCCTTCCACTCTGCTTAGCTCAGAGCAAGAAAACAGTGCAAAATGTAAAAGCTGTAATATGACAAACTGAAGTGTCTCACGTGTCCAGAACATCACAAAATCCCAGAAAAAAAAAATGGAAATTATTGGAAAAAATAACATGATTTAATATATTTCCCTCAATTTTGTTTCAACAATTATTGTACACTCACAGACACCAAGGGGGATTGTTGGGGCTGCCTACCTGGGCTCTGGAACCAGAGCTTTGATATTCACTGGTACTTTTGTCACAAGTGATTTAGCCTCACCTCCCCTTTTTCCTGTGCATCTGCTGTCTGCACACTCACATACACAACTACTCACAAGTACAATATTACTACATAATCACCTACACAGTATTACCAAATATTCGTGGTTAAACCTTGACTTTTGGGACAACTAAAAGATAATAGTTTGATTTTAACATAAGAGATTTTAGCCTAGCTGGAGCATTAATATTTGGTTTATAAGAGAAGCCGTTTACCCTGACCACTGAAATTCAGAGATAATTAACCTGTGTCCAGCTATCAGGCTGCAAGAAAAACTGTAGTGACATCACAAGAGGTGAAATAACTGCTGCCTGTTCCCAGAATTTTCTGCTTCAAAGTCACCTGGCTTTATGCATCCTGTGCAAGAGAGGCAGCAAATGGTGTGGTGAGGACATCCCTGTGCTGGCAGAGGTAAGCGCAGGTGCACAGTCAAGCCTGCTCGAGGTGGGCTCTTGCTGACAGGGGAGCATATGCTGGGACCATGGCAAACTGAGTGCAGCATCTGAACACACCTATAGCTGTGCCCCATCGTAAAAACTCAGCTTAGTTGAAGCTGAAATGTTTCTTGGGTATAAGTAGATTTGTATGGCACACGTGTATGCAAGTTTTTCATATTTTCATGTGGTTTACTAGATGGCACCCTACTTAGAGATTTTGTCTTTGTTTTTTTTTTTTTAATTTCCTGTTTCCTACCACTCATAGTTCCCAAGATGCATACGGAAAAGACTTGTTTTGTGACTGTGCTACTTGTCATGCATTTTTCCAAACAGTAACATAAATGATGATAATAATCAGGGAATGAAAAGCAAGCACTGTTAAAAACATTAACCACAACCATGTCAGAGGATAGATGTACGATCAAACCATTCTATTCCTGGATTTTATTTTATTTTAAAGAAAGAAAAAATAAATGTTCTTCTTACACATTGACTTAAAATGGATCTTCAATAACATTGCACTTTTGTGTCTACTTTAGAATACGCTGCTCAAGGTCCTACCAGATGGCTAGCTGACTGATTTGACTACCATGCACTGTACCAAAACACATCATTCAGGGAGTTTTTTTGTTTTTCTTCTAGCTCTACAATAGTATACCAGAAGGATTTCAGAATTATCTTATGACCTATAAGCTTTGTCAGCAAGAGCAAGCTCATAGATTATTGCAGGCCCTGCTCTTGAAAGAGTTTTTATCATTATGCATTATGTTAGAACAGGGAAATTTTCAGGGAGCTGCCACGAGTGCCGCTGGGATGCTCCTCTAGGAGGGAAGGGGGAGGCCTGCTGGCCTGCCTCCCTCCTGGGAAACCGGGCTAGGTGCAGAGTGACTGCACGCTGACTGAAGTCTGAGAGTGCTATCTCCTCCTATTTTCCTTCAGAGTCACCTTGCATTTCATCTAGGATAAGTTGTCAATATGAGAAAATGTATGGTTGCAACATGTTGCCAAGAAATCCAAGATCCGCATTTATTTAGATGTGTTTTCAACAGGAATGCAGATATTCTCTTACCTTTGTATTTTACTTTTCTTTTTCCTTCATGGAATTGTTCTCATTGTTCTACTTTCAGCATTGCTGCCCACAGTATGCCAGTAGAGATGAGTGTACGTCTCATCCTGGTGTTGTAAATGAAATGAAAATAAATACTGCTTATCACTTGCTCTTGACCCATTTTCATGCTCATTCTGTTGTTCCTTAGCGTAATATAACATTACAGCTATTTCTGACAATATGGGAGTTATGGATAGAATTTCCATTCTAAAATGGCTATGCATATCAAATGCATCCCGTATGTGCACAATAGCTAGGAAAAGGACATTTGTATACTCAACCGCAAGTGCTTTTCTGTAACGAGTTAGTACCAAAAGAAATTAATTAGTAGCGCATCTCTGTCTGGATTATATTCAGCAGGACATAGGGTGGGGAAATCACATTACTAATTTAATATTTCCAAAGGTGTTGGAGTTAGGTAGAGGGGTCATAGTACAAAATCAAAATGCTCAATACTACAGACAGCTTAAAAGCTATGCTTGACTGAATGTACTGATATTTTAATTTGGTTCTTAAGGTTCTTAATTTTCTATTTGAATTGCAAAATAAGAATACAATAATGGGGTTTTGTTGATAACAGTTTCAAAAATGACAGTGAATTGGAATTATTTTTTTTTCTTTTTTTTTTTTGCTTAAGGCAGAATAAGCAGTCCATTCTTTTGCTTGACCTCTGTATATCTGGAGAATATGTAAACATATTGAAACTTTGTTGTTTTCTACAGTGAGGGAATGAAGTGCATCGATTGCTTGCGATTATTAGCTAGAGTGGGATAAGCCTTCTCCTTATTATGCAGATTAGTGAAGCTCTCAGTTCCAACATATTGTACAGATGCAGGAGAGCAGCTGCTCTTACAGATGGCAAGTACACAGCTCCATTAGTATGTATCTATTGTCTGCTCTTGGCTTGCTCAGAGGATGGAGAGGATGGGTAAAGAGGAATTGTTATACAGTGAAATGTAAAGGAGAACACACACTCTTAAAAATCCACACCCAAGAGACTATTTACACAGCAGGGCAGACAGCAATCAAATTAAAAATCTACCCTAAATAAGGACTTTCGTATGTCACAATTAAGCTTCTTTAGTTTTAAAACAGGTTAACCGTTAAAACCAAGGAATAGAATTCAAATTTTGCAACTAAGTGGTATTAAATAAAAACAAATCCTGGGAGGTTCATTGAAAATTTGGTCATGTATTTGGCTTTTCCAAAGCTTTCTTTAACAGCTCCTCCCCCCTTTTTTCCCCACCAAAAAAACTTACTCCCCCGAAGAACAAATCCTCGTTTATTTTGCATAACATAACAGACAGAAAAGCAGAACTGTGCTTCATTTATTAAACTTTTCACCATCAGATTATAGCATTTCATGCAATTTTTTGCATTAATGAGAGCTGAAGCAGCTAAATTTAAGTTAGTATAGACAACATTGATTGTGCATCTATGTCAATTATTCTTTGCAAAAATGCTAAACAGAACATTAGTTAAACGTGGTAATTTTTAATGTGGCGAAGAATTCCTGAGAAAATATATAGCTACAGGCTGACTACTGAAAACAGAGTCAAGTAAAGGACAATTATTTATAACACAGTCTGTGGTTGGATGCACAAATTATGGTTGTACCAGCAGGTTTTATGATATACTTAACATACAGTTCATCCTTATTTTTATTTAGTATAGAGATGACTTACAGTGGAAGAGGGTGGTAAGGTACAAAGGAAAAAGCAAGTAAACCCTGACTTACTGTCTCACTCTAACCTGACATTGTGGGATGCTGAAGATGCCTAAACAAACTCAGGGAAAAGAATATGCACTGAGGTCAGATGCTCATATTCAAGTCATGCAGAAATTTCTCCCATCCTGCTAAAGTCTGGAAAGCAAATCAATCATTAAGTATCCATGCTAACAAGTCATATAATTGTTACTTAGTTTAACAAAAAATGTCCAAAAATAAAAATAAAAACACCATGAAGCCTTCTCTAGAGCTTTATGAGTGCAACCTACAGGGTCTCAGTTTTCTCCCTGCATTCTGTGTACACAGCAAAGAACAGGATTTTAACTTTAGACTTTGCAGAACCAGCTTTACATTTCCCTGCTTTGCTGGCTGCTGGCCTTGTTCAAGACAGGGCAGGAAGAGAAAGAAATATGTCATCTTCCATGGAAGTGAAAGCAATAGTAAGGAAAGGAAAAAACCTAACTTGAAACCACTCCTTTGTTCTTAGGGCTCAACCATGGTAATGTTAAAATCTGCCAGAGGTCTATCTGAGACTGGGAAGAGGAGGCATGTACATAAGGGGAGGACTAATACCAGCTGGTCCAGATCTCAGCAGCGTGGGGTTCCCAATACACCTGCGAGACCCTAACAGGCACCATTGGGTATGTTTAGTGTTTGGGAGGCACTTGTCCTTAAGGAGAAGCCTTTTGCCTGAGGCCATCTCAAAAGGTGACTTGCCTGCGAGCAGTCAATTGTATCTAGGTTTGCATACCACATCAGGCACTGTCATGTTCAAGTACTGTACAAATACTGAATGAAATGAAAGAATTGTCTCATTTTGCTGTCTTCTTTGGGAGAAACAACTTGGTTTATGTTCAGCATATTTATAAGTAAAACAAAGTAAAGAGAAAGATCAAAGCAAAGTGCCATTTTCTTTTGTTTTCTAAGGTAGTGGAATTGAAGTTGGTCATTTTATTTCATTTGGGCTTGGATGCCTGCAGTCAGATACCAACTGCTGAGTGAAGTTGCTGTATTTGCCTCTGTTTTCCATCTGGACTTCATCTTGACGAAAGCTTCATTAGAAAATACTGAGTGTTTTGTTTCAAGAAGTAGCTGAATTTTATTTTTCAACAAGAACATAAAAACACTAAAAGATACAGAAGTGGTAAGGGAAGAAATCTGTTTGGGGCTGGCCAATAGCAGAATATTTTTCTGTCAGAAAACCTTTTAATTGCCTTAATGGTTTTTGTTTTAGTTTGGTTTTCCTATGTGAATACAAGTGGTGTCAGGCAATTCAAATACTCAGCTTTTAGCTTAGAACTGCATCTATTCTCCTAAACTCGATCACATCAAACTGCACTTTGAGAGGCTGTTCTGTTTCCCTTGAAGTCCTACATCCTAACTAGCAACAGATTTATTTAAGGAAGCTGGAGGTTTTGGTCACTAGGGTGATTTTTTTTCAGGAAGTTGAATAACAAACCTTTCCTCCTGACAGCAATAACTTTGATTTCTACCTAAGAGAAGAGAGTAGCTAATCCAAGACACTAGGGTGGCTCTCCTGCTTTGCTTGTTCACAAACCACCCAAAGACAAAAGTCAAACGTATGTCCACGCACACATGCTGTGTGCTCTGAGTCTAAAATAAATCTAAAGCACTTTTGAGCCTCCGTGCAAGGTGAGTATTTGGAGCACAGCTGCTCGAGTCTCTTCAGACAACGAACTGTGAGCATCACCATGTCAGGCAGCATCTCAGGCAGCCCCTATGGGAAGCTCCTGTGCCTGGAGATATATAGATTAGAAGTACATTCAAATTAATCTTGTATCTGGCCTCACAGATTAAATGGATACACTTGAGGGATTTGGTTTTCAATGAGTCTTACAGGATTTGAGCTCAGATGAGAGCCGAATTTTTTACTTTCCTCCCAAATGTACCCTCTGAATCCGAGTCCGTAGCAGCAGCACAGTCCAAGTGCAGCTCCAACAGTTTCCCTCTTCCTAAAGGCTATTGTTTCTGTTAATCTAGCCAGAAATAACTCCCCAAATATCAGCAATGTTAATGTTGCTCCCATAGCTTTTTTGTATTAATAATGCTAAAGGTACATAAAGATGACAGAATCATCACACAAAGGTAACACATTTGGGGGGGAACCTGTGGTGGACTACATAGCTCCAGACATTTCCTAGGTCATTCATTTTCTTCTTTCTATGTGGGCCTTTTTTTTTTTTCCCATCTTTGCTGAACTATTTATTTCATGTTAATAGCACCTAAATATCTGTGCTCTTTTCACAACATTTAACTATAAATCCTAGTACAAAATCCTGAGATTACTGCTTAATACAGAAAGATCATTCTACTTTCAATGCTTTTCTACTTGGTAGTTTTATCTGTAAGGAAGCACACAGATTACCTAAGTGTATGAAATAGAGCAATGTGCTTCAGACTGTACTGCATCACCTGCATGTCCTGAAAGCTAGTTCTACTGTACATTTGAAGGTTTTTTTCCAACACAATTTAAGATTTTTTTTTCCAAAACCCACTATCCTTAAGAGATATTTTATTTGAATTTTAAGATTAAGTCTCCAGATGTCTTCAATATGATAAATTTGAGAAAGGCAGGGATCCACCTTTATTAGTTATGAATTTAGAGAGCTTTAATTCAACCCATCTCTACTTCTAGCAAGAACTATGCCCTAAACTTATCTTCTGACATTGTAGATTGGTTCTGGTTTTAATTTCTTTACCATACCTTCTAATACATCAAAGTCTTTATATAGTCAGTGCAACATTGGTTTGCAAATTTCTAACACTTATGGTCAGGACAGTAACATTTAAGAACACAGCAAGCACAGAAGGGGAGATGCATTGTTATCAGTAGAGTACAAAAAGAGCAGCAGAAGTTTCTGCCATGAAGAGTTTGCCATAGTAAACCTGCCAAGCAAGACCAAATACACAGTTGGCTGCAAGGGATCCAGGAAATCAGAATTAGCTATCCTGGATTCTGTTTTTAAGAGTCTAGAATTTTTTACTTTTTTTTTTTTAACCTCAGATTCAAAAGATCATACTACATATCTTTGGCATTTTTCAATTGACTCTTTTGCCAAGAACAATTTGTGTGAAAAAATAAAATAAAATTACCTAGACTCACATCATTACCCTATCAGGTAGATGTGGCAACAGGCTGCCAGCATAGGCTGTGCAAAGCACGGGAGATGGAGACATCTTTTGCTAAAGTCTGAAGTCAAATGTTCTGAGATGACAGCCTGTGATAAAGTATTGCCTATTGATTTAAAATAAAAGGCTAATAAAATGGAAATCTTATAAAGTCACATGCCATAAAAATTTCAATCCACAAGTAACTAATTCCACATGTATTTTAATAATAATGTTAAATATACACATGTAGCAATACAGTTTCTCACTTTATATATGTAGTAGTAAATATATCATTCAAGAAACCATGGAAAATACAGGGGATATCATTTTGAAAAGTTAAAGGTCTTTTCTGATGTTGTATTCCTAGGCTTTTTCACATTTTACACAGGCATGCAATACATGTCTACTTGTAAATCTGGAATACATACATGCAGCTTCCTGGTGCCTACAGCTTTACAGAAGAGATTTTAATGCTTGAAAGCCAGTCATGAAGCAGAATTTGAATGCAAGCTTTCTGAATTAAACCTGTTGGATTTTAAATGCTTCTTATGTCTTTGAAATAAGATAATAATAATAAATCAGGGCTGCATTTCATTATGAGATTGTATTATTATAAAAACTAAAGCAAAAAACTTTCAAACCAACTTTTAATATAGGGGAATCATGCAATATAAATGGTCATTACTCCCAACATCACAAGCAGTTTCTACACTACTCTGAGGTTAGAGGGGCTGTTTAGACCTTTGTGCTCCATGATGCAAGACTATAAAATCATTAAAGACCGCAGTATACTATTTTTTCCAGCAGAGTGTTGGTTTCTCTTCGTTCTTGTTAAGTTCATATGCTAATGGGATATAAATCCCCTCACTGAAAATCACTGAGCTCACTGAAGACAGTCTGAGGACAAAAAAAAAAAATACACGTTCTAGACCACTCACTATGCAAAAGCAACTTCATCACACGCAGCCACAAGAAGACAGCATCTCCATCCAGAGCACCTCAAAAGAGATTTAATCAGAATTAATCTTGAAGAACAATGAGGACACCCTGGGACAGAAGTGTGATCTGGCAAAAGGCTCCAGTGCTTACAGCAAACCTGAAGACAAAGAGCAACTTCTTTGTACTAGTGCAACTCACTTCTGTTGAGGGAAACAATTCTCTAAGCACCTGAATAATTCAAAGGAACTGGGAAAATTAAAACAAAACAAAAACACTTAACAGCTGGGGTAAATTTTTCTCTCCTACTGAAATGAAAACCTCCTGGAGCTCTTTCAGATGATAGTCCTTAAGTACTAGAACATGTCAATTTGAGCATGAGTTCCTATGCAACGTTTCCATGCTGTATAAGACTTAGAATTCGACAACTCTTTCCCTGATGAGGTTAGTAAAATAATTTATGCAAAATAAATGAGAAAATAAGAAGGTCAGTCAGGATATCTAAACTACAAGAGGGGGTTGTTGGTTTTGCTTTGTTTTCTTCCTCCAGAAGACTGTTTAAGTCTCTAGCTATCAAGAATGCTTGAGAGAGACAGATAACAGACAACAACTGAGCAGTTTAGATGCCCTTAAGACTTCAGGATTCCTGAATTTTAAGCAAATTATTTTCAAGACAAATCCTGCCTAAATAAATAAAAGTTTAAAGTTAAGAAAATTTTACTGCCTGCCATGTCTTCAAGTATTTCATGTAAAGGAAAATAAAATCAAAATTCAGCTGTAGATAACAGAAGCCTCGGTTTTGTTTGCTTGTTTCATTAAAAAAGAATAAGAAGAAATTATGACCAAGACAGAGGAACCCAGCCCAAGACAGCCAAAAACTAGTATATTTAGTCAATTTTGTGTTTAAAGAGCAGTATTTGTAATAATGACAGTTACACCTGAAAGAAATAACAAATGATATGAAGCACGTAAATATAGGTTCTGTATCTGATTCTTTTACTTATGTAACTAAAAGACCTTTGTTCAAGGAAAAAGATCAGCTCCTGAAAAGGATCATTTTCTATGATGGCTCCTCTTGGTATCATCCAAATTTCAAAATTTAAGTAGCACCATGTATAACTCTTTAAGCTGATAACAATCTCATAGTCCTACAGAAGCTAGAAGTACAAAGTACTTCTCTTGTTGCATGAATGAGGTGATAGACAACAAAATACCTTCCTTATGAGATGAAGTGGCCATGACTACCTGGAACACCCAGCTGTTATGTTTTCCTATGGTTCATATTAATCCTACCCCTCAATGTAAAGTCTTAAGATGATTCTTAGTGGGAAGATAATTCTTCAGTCACAATTTTCTTTCCCAATTTGGCATAAATATTATCCCCCGCCCAAAAAAGTCCACACATGTTATAGTAGAAAAAAGTGTGATTATAGGTGATATGTGTGCCCATTAAGCAGTAGATGCAAATATATTTTTTAAAAAATACCATAGGAGAATTTTGGAGTATTTAGGAGGACAGTTCTGCAGGTAAGACTTTGGGCTGGAGCTCAGGAGATGGCAAAGTGAACAAAGCCTGCCTCAATCACTGCCTCTCCTTGCCTTTGCTTCCAGCAAGGAAGTGGAAACATCTCCTGCCATCTTGTTTGTTCAGCTCTTAAATTCTTTCAGAGAGGTATTTTCACCACTGTGTTACACAATAATCTCCTCTGGGGTGCATGTGCATTGTTCTACTGCAAATAAACAATGCAACACTGAAAACGAGTCATAACAGGTGGAGGTGTTTGCGCCTGAACCTACTACAATTCCCTTTCAGCTGGCTCATGGCTGCCAAGAATTAGGCCGCTGAGAAGCTGAGACAGCTCTACACAACACCATCTGCCAAACTACAAAACCAGAAAGGTCTGTGGCACCCTACAGAGGAAGCTACCAAGCAGCAGAGGTCAATCAGAAGAGGAAAACGAAGGAAATGAGCATTTGTGCTCCTTCTAACTATATTTGTCAGAAGCCAAGAGTGGTTTCCTTAAGTGTACGTACCACACAGGGGCAAGTGCAGAGCTTGGTCCAACCCTACAAGTAGTGACCTGTTTTCTCCTAAATCCTACAGGCTCCCTGCATTTTTCTTTCTCTGAAGGGAGGGGTTCAGCTTCCAGCAAAGTTTCCCTTGACAAGTGAAGTGTTGCTAAGTAGATATTTCCCTCCTCTGTCAGTCAGCACTACAGGTACTCAGCAGCCAGACACCTGAATCCTACAAAAGAGGATGTGCCAGGAGCATGTTCTCTTTCCCAAATACTATTTTTAAGACATCTGAAACATACCTCTCATCTTGTCACCAGAAGTGAGCTCTCTGAGAGCCTGCCTTTTCCTTTAACTTCAGAATATAGGTCAAAGTTTTTGAAATACCAGAGGAAAGATGTGCACAAACATTTCCTGCTCCAAAAAGTTACATATCAGATCATATCAGCAAAAAAATGAGTGCTGCAGGCTTCAAAAGCCAAACCCTGTTCAAATCAGACTGTTTGTCAACCTGATCTTGGTGCTGCATATGTTGTATGTACAAAATTAAATAAATAAGAAAGAAAAGGAAAGGCCCTTAACAATGGAGGTTTCTCCACCCAAATCGTAACCAGCCTGTACTGGGACTTGCAGCACTTCCCTGAGCCAGCAGCCAGAGATGTTTCTGTTGGACTGATAATGAGGCCTTGACTTTGTTTGCGTCAGCGTGATATTGTCATGATACAATTCCCGTCAATGACACATCAGCATTAGCGGGGACTTTGGCTGCCTTAGAAATACCAATGGTAGAGCTCTGCCAGAGCTTGGCTCTAACTCTTTAATCAAACACATTCAGATGTTTGGGCAAGAGGAATGGAGAACAGGCAGAACAGTATTATGTAGCATATATTACCACTATTAAAACGGAATTCTGACCATTTCAGAGAATGAGAAACTGTTGCAGTGTGATTCTGATAGAATGATAAAACTACTTACAGAATAATATGCTCTGAACAAGTCTCCTCTAACCTCCACCATCAGAAAAGTTCAGCTTGCTTAGACTTTTATGTTTGCAAGAATAAATTGTCCCCTAAAATCTAAGATCATTAGCCCTCTATATAAAGTGTACTTAAAATGCTACTTTTAAGTGAAATGCTTCCACTTTGTGTGCACTTTGTCCACTTCATATTTGCAATGAAGATGACATTCCCAGCATCATGAAAATCACTGCAAACATGCAGATAAGCATGTAGTGAGCCAGAGGAGCTTCTTCACTACTTTGTCTCATCTCTTTAATTGTTCTGACCTCCATATCACATCATATATATTCAAATGGTCAGCAACGACCGAGAAATATTTCACTGCCCATCCCCATCACTGGTTTTGTTGCTGTGGTTGTGGTTGGTTTTTGTTTGGTTTTGTGCTGTTGGTGTTTTTTTTTTTCCTTAAAAGAGATAAAGAGGAAAAAAATTTATCTGTAATAGAAGTAACACTTGGTGTAACATAGTTGCTCGGCATATGTTCCTCTAAGTACAGTATTAGGGACCTTTATACAGAGAGTTACTAACCTAAACATCTTGGAAACCTCACCCAAAGTAACTTTTGCAATTTAGTTCTTGAAACCAAGGGCCAACACAAAGCCCAACTGCAAGATCGCAAATCGCTAGAGTATCATTAGTGTCTCGAAAGGACCAAAAAGAATTGATGATTTTGTGGGTATCATGCGAAAAGCAAGAATTCTGTTTGAATTGCTCACATAACAGATGTTTGCTAGGATCCACCATGCAGCCTGCATACACAGTTATGCTAATTTGGCACTGTTTCCCTTCAAGTTAGCTCTGAGTCATTAGAGCACGCAGCTAGTAGGTCCTTCTGTCTAACTAATAATTGCCTATTATTGATATTAATTAACATTTTTTGCACCTTCCCTCGGTTTTGACCTAATATCTGTTGGTAGTCTAATCACAGTGGCCTATTAAAAGTCAAAATACGGGGGCCTATAGCAGTCACGAGCCATTTATCAAAAAGCAAACAAGGCCAATTAAACAGGCAGCCAGACAGTTGTCTTGATTTGCCGCTGACTGTTTCTTGATCACCATTATAAATTGCTAATCGGGCAGAAAGTGCTAAGCAGTGCATCTGCAGGGGGTGGTTATTGCTCATTCCCTGCCTGGTGACAGGTGAGGGAGGCTAGTGATGGTCTTATTGATGTGAACTGCCCATCAGTCGGTAGTTATTGTTAAAGTTCATGATGCTACAGCTGATCCTTTCCTGCTGAGAGTCAATCAAATTAATTAGTGCTAGAAATTCTTCTGTATTATTCTAACACAGAAGTACAGAAGGAACATACTGTAATTTGGTTCCAGAGGCAGTGGGGAAAAAAAAAATCTCCATGTATTACAGACTAGGGGGGAGGGAAATCAAATATTGCTTCTTCCATTATTTTATAATAAGGGCTGCAGCTAAAGGTTTTTATAGCCACAGATCAAGAGATCATAATAGAAGCATATTGACAGATTTTTTTTCTGCAATACTCCAAGGAACTGGCTGTAGCAGGAAAATATATCAAAACCTTATCATCAGAGCTGAGATCTTCTGTGAAAAATCAATAAAGAGTTATACATGGTTTGAGTTTAAACAGTTCTCTGTAGTCATTTAAACATAGTGCATCTGTGCAGCTTTTTACCTCTGGAGACCAGTGTAGCCTAGCAACTGCAAGGCTTAAACCGATTAACTACAAATGAAGTACTGTACGCCTATCAAAGCAATTGCTCATGGTCGCCTTTGTTGCAGGGGCTGAGCTAATTGAACATGATACAGTATGAAGATAATTAACACCCATGAGTTTGTTAATTGCCTGTTAGCATTACAACACAGTCTCTGCGTTTCTTTTTAACTTGTTCTTCTGCAGCATCTTCCCCTCTTAAAAGGGTGCAGGACTCATTTAGTTGGCAATGATACCTTATAGTTTGTTAACCCTTTTCACGGGAAAAAATAACCCATGCGGAGTAATGAAGCAAACGTATGTTGTTGTCAAACACAAACTCCTACTTAGTCTGAGCAATTTGCAGGGAGAAGAAATTGGGTTTACATAGACTGCACAAAATATGTTTATTTTCAGGGCTAATTTATTTCAAGCAATTTAGCCATTATAAATGCTTTAAAATATCTTTTGTGGGCTGCTTTTATGACTCAGCTGCTCTGCCTTCTAAACTGAACGATAAATGTCTTTTAGGGCTGGAATATTAATTGAAGGCAGCATCTGGTCAGCAGCTGACCTCCCCTACTTGTCGTCTTTGTTGACTACCCAGTTAAAGCTAACAGCTTATTTGCTTTATTTGCCAGCTTCTCCTTCCGCTCAGGGGGTGGAGGGCTGAAGTCAACTTTATTCATGCCAAAGAGTAGTACCAACTAGTATAAAATAAAATTGATTTTCCACAATCTATTAATCTCAAATAGATTTAATCTGAGTAAATTTCTTTAAAATTAGTTGTTGTGTTTGGAAAGTATTTCCTTTTTTATACCATCTTCTGAAATTGTGAAAAATGCATATGAAAGCTCATAAGGACAATGTAACATCTGCAATATAATCATATAGGACACTTCCTTATAAGGAGACAATACTTAAAGGGAAAAAAAATCATAAGCAAAATAGGCAAAAATAACAGCATTTGGTTACTACAGGCAAGGCTCTGATCTTTAAGCTCTACTTCTCCAGCATTACATGTAAATTCCCTTGGCTGCATCACAGTTGTTTAGGGTAGATTTTCTTAAGTAATCCTGGGTTTCTTAGCTGTTACTGTCATAGTTAATACTTGCAGAGAAGCGGTTCCCTTGAGAAACACTACTAGTGCCCAATTACAAGTTCCATCATCAATCATAAGTATTATTTATTCAGCAAAATGAATTGCTAATTAATAACTGATGAGCATTATGGCCTTGAAGTCTGTAACACTATTAATTACCTTGGCAATTGGGATTCTGCCGGTGAAGGACTACCGAGAACATTTTCTTAACAATTAGTACAGAGAGATCACAGGGTGCATACCTGCTTGCTATGGTAACAAAGGGGTGATGATCTCTAAGGCTTTTGGAAAACCACATAGTTTCTACGAAGAATAAACAAGATTACAGCCCTACTGCACTGGACTGTATGCATAAAATTGTTCAGTGACAAGGAGAAAACTCTTTTAGACAGAGTGACAACAGAGATTTGGCAGTGCATCCCAAAATGAGTGCCCCTGCATAGAAGCAATGTGGTAGCAGTATGCTCACACTAGCATTCTGCCTTGTGCTTCGTACCCCACGGCTGCTTGGCTGGTACGGTGTACTGTGATTAGTACACTGGCATGCAACTTCAGACCTCCAGCACCTGCTACCTACAAAGTCTCATAGTGACTAGCCATTAGCATCACTGTAAAAGTGAATATTTAATGAGAAAAGAAGAATGCAATCCACAGAACGAGAAGCTTTTTAGCGACTTCAGTATTCACAACGCTGATGCTAATGTTGCACTATGAGTTGATGTTTTACTCCCAGTCCTCTCCATTCCTCCTTGGTTTTCTCTTTCCTATTCCTGTGTCACCTTGTATTTTGAGTGCAAATTCCTTGGGGCAGATGCCGGGTTTATATTTGTCTGTAAAGTATCCAGAATATCTTCGGAGCTGTACAAACAACTTGAATACTGCCCAATAAACTGCAAGACTAAGATCAGCTCCTACCACAATGCCAAGATTTGTTTTCTGATCGTCAATAAAAAAAGCTAAGCTATCACAAGAGCTCAGCTAAGCTCCTAGACTGTGATAGCTGCACAGTGATAAAGACCAAAATTATTATTGTGGAGCACAGAGGTCTTCATGGGGATGAAGCTCTAACATGGTACATGCTGTATAAAAACACAGTTTCTAGGTGCAGTACAAAAGCACAGCCCTATATAAAAGCCATCATATATGCACCTGTTTTCTTTAAAATGCTAAAACAGGCTAGAGGATGTTGGGAACATGTGCTAAGTCTGTCTTTTCTGCACTGCTTTGATAGCATGCTGGTGGCCAGTCCCTGTTGTCATTTTAACTCCTTACCCCAAGGCTGAATTTTGCCTTCATCAAATAAAACAAACAGCAGTTTTTGCACTGTGCAGTAAGGCGATGTCTGCCATCCCATCAAAAAGAGGCTATTCGCTGCAGTTATCCAGCATGGAAGTGGTAATAATAGGTAATCAGCTTTGTCAGAAATCTAAGCCTACTGGATAATTCTCAAAGAGTAAAAACAAAACCCCACTAACTCAGTCTTATTCATCACTGCAACCATTTTTACAGGAAACTTTCCACAATTTGAGCCCAGATAGTATATTTCTGATCTGTGTATGTGAAGTGAAAAAGAATAAATATGCTGTTTTCTGAAAAAATACACATTGACAGCAATGATCTCCCTGATCTTTCTAAAGAGAAATCTCCTCATCTTCCATGAATGGCTTACACAGACAATTTTATTTGGAGACAGGAAGCTTCTTTACCTTTCCTTCCTGAACCCAGTGGTTTCTACTGAATGTCAAACTAGTTTTTCTCTCGGTATTGGCTAGCTCTAGAAGTCAAAAAAAAAAAAAAAACCCTCTCCCTAAAAATTCTGTTTAAAAAAAATGAAAAATAGATTATAGAAAAAGTTTTCTTGCTCATGACACCTGCCTTCATGTGAAATACACCACATTACAATTAACTGTAAATGCTGTCATTTTTAATTTGGTCCTACTTACTGTGGTCTGCTCGGATCCATGTTTCTTACCTGGAGTTTTGTGAGCTAAAGGAAGGGGAGTGCCCTGTGCTGCAGGAGCGGAGTGGGCCTTGCCACCGACCACCACCATTCACGAGTCAGCAGGTCGGTGATAACTGACTTGGAAAGGCTTGGCTGAAGGAAATCCTTTGATCATTGCATGTTCATGTGCTCTTGTGCACCCATGTAAAACAACATGGTTGAAAAGAGACAGCATTACTGGTAGAGGGCCTGAACATGATCTGCACCAGATTTTGTTCCCTCTGCCCAGAACAGCCCTCTGCTGCTTTTTTGGCAGGCCCTGTGCTGTCTGGTACCCTGACATATCCTCACATCATGACAGCATACTATAAAAGCAGAAGTCTGGAAGCAAAACAGCTTTAACAACGTTTGGCCATCTGGCTTCATTTGTTCCAACACGGGATCTGGAGGGGCCTTGGCTCTGATCCCTGGGGATCTGGCCCAAACCTGGGGCCACTGCTGGGCGCAGGGTGTCACTGCTGCGTGTGCTATCTGGTGTGTCTGACAAGGCCGGACTGCACGCAGGAAGCCTCCAGCGCCTCCCAGAATGGTCCAAGATGTCATTTGGATGAAAGATAGAGCTTCCCCTGCAGCAGGCATTTTGGCAGCTGTTTGTAGTGCTACCCGCTTTACAAATCATAAGGACACTAAGGAGGGCCACTGCTTCACCCTTACCAGCTCAAGCACAGTTATGGTGAGCAGCACTCACCTGAGCCTGGAGGACTCCTGAGTGGGCCAGACCCATTCTGCTGGTGGTAGCGTGGCAGTCCCAGAGACAAAATTAAAAATAGATATATGTATATGCGAAGCAGTTCCTACCAGCTAGCTCGAGGCCCAAGGCTCACTGCATAGCTCATGAAGATCAGACATGCGCTCTTCTGCTCCTAGATAAGAGCGTGCGCCTTTACTAGGACAGAGCCCTAAAATGCACCAAGGGAGCTGCCACAGAGCTGCCTCATGCAAGGCTGTCCTGAAGCCAGATCACTCTAAAGCATCATTATCTTCTCAGAAAACTATGCTTGAACTGTGCCAACAGGAACCCTGGAACCCATAAACTTACTCAAGATACTAAAAGCTGTGATACATTTTAGCTGGTAACAAAGAACATGTTTTTTTTTGTTTGTTTGTTTGTTTGCTTGTTTTAACTCATTACTAAATACTGTAGGAATCTGTAAGTTGAAAACACTTGCTAGAAAACATTGCACAATAGTCTAGGATAATAATGCTTGCAAAGATGAAACATTTTTCCTCAGTCTCCAGCTGTACTTCCGTTGGATAAACAGAAGAAAGTATTCAAGATGTTGGCTAAATTATCTGTCAAGCACAATCCTAGAAATATCCACGTCTGCACAAAAAGCCTGTATTGAATTTTGCATTTCATTTTGAGAAACTTTTGTAGACAATTAAAACACCAGGAAGCATGTAAAGTTCACAGTCAGAGTTGCACAATAAAAGATCTCATTTCTTGAATAATACCTACTACCACTGTTAAAGCTTACATTTTCTTTCTTTCCTTCCTGGCCAGTGCAGCATGTAAACTAATCATGAGGTGTTTAGATTAACGCCTATTCTGTATTTCATAAAATATAAAATCACAGACTTTCTATTCCCTGGTTGAAGTCAAAATACAAGACAAACAGCAAAATTGCCTACCAGTAAGATCACTCATTTGTTCAATTTCATCAAGCTGGTATTTGGTCCTCCAGCGACGAGATGCTCTCTAGAGAGTTCTTCTAAGAAGTTACCAAGGAAGTTAATGGAAGATTGAAGCTAATGGCACACTCCAGAGAAAATAATCTGGAAAATTGTGTTCTAAAAAGCAGCCTGAGCTGTTTGAGACATGCCTTGCAGAAACCTTCAGCTCTCCTGTATGACTAGCAAAACACTTTTCTCTGCAAATTTTCATTCCCCTCTTCAATCAACTTTCTTCTTGCCAAATTCCTCTTCATTTCACACTGTCTGCAGCAATATAGTTTTTCAAATTCAACAGTGTCTACTTAGCACTGTTTATGATAAAGATCTGGTTTAAATGTAATTTATAATATATTATAGATAGTAGGGCAATTTGCAGCCTAGTACAGGCTCAAAATATAATTCTTAGCAAAGGAACATAAAGTCTAACAGACTTTACAAAAATTAATTTCCCATTTCCATTTACGGATATCTTAACTCAAGATTTTTTATAAGATCATTTTGATGAAATAAATACACAACAAAGATTTTAGGGAAGACAGACTACATCTTCCATTGTGAACTGCATCAGATGTGGACCAAAATATACGTTTCAGAGGTCAAAACGTGATGCAAATAGCCTACAGTTTGTTACTCTATACTGAGCTACTGAAGGGAAAAAATAGGAGAATGTAAGGAAAATGAAATGGAGTACTAAATATCCAAAAATGAGTAAAAAACTTATTTTTTAATTAAAACAGTGTAGAACAATAGCATGGAACAGAGACAGTAACAGAGAAAGTAAGGAAACAATTCATAACACCAACAACTGCTTGTACAAAACCGTTACTAAAATAGAAGCACTTTTCTAGGCAGAGGCAGGCTAGAGGAGAGTGGGGAAAATATTTCATGGAGGAATACACAATCCTGAAGGGAACAGAAATGAGATTTTACAAGGCTGTTTGAGCTAATGTCAAACACAAGAACAAAGGAGTATAAACTAAAGCTAAGGGAAGGGTCAGACCCTCAAGGAATTTAGGCAGAATTTCTTCAGATAGGGAGTAGCGAATACATAGAATAAAAGGCAGAGGGCAGAAATGGAGGGTGGGAGGGAACACCCTCCAAACTCTTCCAAACAGTTATAAAAACAGAACCAGAACTCTAAAAACAGTAAGCAGCATTATGAAACAAAATTGTTAACTGAAGAAAGAGACGTAAATGGTTAGGCTTGTTCCCTTCAAGGTTTATTTTCTATTTGTCTCCTTCACAAAGGCAAGGTGGGAGTTGCAGAAGCCCCACATGACAAGGAAATATTCCTCATCACCAGCAAGACTTCTGGCCATCCAGACCCTGGTAACTTGCTTATGCCACCATTACTGAGAATCCAAGTTCCCAACTCCCCATCAAGATGCCACTTATATCCAAAATCACCCAAAATCCATAGATACCTTCCATTTTTCAACTCCCACCAATTTCAACAGGGCTGAGTGGGGAGAAAAAAAAAAAAAAAACACTCTCTGAAAACCTTTTTGAAGCTCTAGGTTTAAGCAAATTATGCCTGTAAATGTTACACATTAAACGATAAAGAACACTGAAAAAGGTAAATACTTCACTTTCCTGCTTCTGGAGTTTCCTCAGCTGCATGCCTGAAAGCATTTTGCCCAGGCTAAACAATCTACCGGCAGCAGTTTGCACTACTCCCCATGGGCAATCGCTCAGCAGCCTAATATATTTCAGTAATGATTTTTTCCTAAGATTCAGCTTAAATTTTCTCTTGCTTAATTTCACCCCATCACTCTTAGTTATACCTTCCTGTACCATCCTAACTGTTCTCACTCTCTCTCTTTTTGGAGTTCAGGCTCCCTTCAAACTTATCTGTGTTTCCCATCAATCATCTTCCAGCAAAGTCACAGATATGGCAGTTAGCTTTTTTTTTTTTTTAATCTTTCCTCATCATTTGGTCCCTTCTGCCCTGATTGCTTTGTTGCTCCTCAACAGTTTGTCAATATTTTTGTAACAATGCATTTTCCAGGATTTCATGCAATATTGCTGGTGTGGCTTCAGACCGACACCTAGCAAGGCTATTGCTACCCTAATGTAACACCTTTATACATAAAAGCCCAAACTTCATCGATTGCCTTTACTTCTACCCTCACATTCCCAATTCATTAAAGACATAAAGCAACAGCAATAAATGCTGTGGGTTGTATAGCCCAGTTTCCAAGAGGTCCCTGCTTTGATTGTGACCCTAGCATGCAAAAAATCCAAGTATACAAGGCACAAGGATGTTTCCAAATCTGATCCTTCTCTGCAAGCCTGATGAGAGCACAGTCCCAAATGCAAGTAATAAGTATTTAGGAAAAATAAATAAAACTTGTTTTGAGCTCCTTCAAAAAAGCTCTCTGGAGCTTCACCCCAACCAAATCCAGCCAGACGGCCGTGAGCAACCCTGACCAGCCCCAAAGACTCTCCCCAGTCATAGCACACGACTCAAAGATGTATTCGCAGGGAGAACCTGGTGCAAGCACAAAGCAATATCCACATGAAAAACTTCAGGTGTTGCTGTGGGTTTTGTTTTTCACTCAGGAGACTGGAGTCAGAGTACATAAAGAGCAAACCCATCAGCTGTTAAACAGAAGGCCTCAGAAAAGCCAAGCCAAGCCTTGGGATCACATTAATGCCAAAAGCCCCCTGCTCCATAGACCTCTGCCAGACTGCTGCCAGCTCACCCATAACCCACCCACAAATGCACAGACACGGCCAGTCCCAGTCACCACCACAGAGACAAAGAATTCTATTCCCATCAAGGCAACTTAAAATCATCCCTTTTTATGTGCTAGGACACAATAGGTAGTGTATTTTTCAGTAATTTATGACAAATACTCCATTATATTGATAGCCTTTTTCAGGGGTTTCTCATTCTCTGGCTCTCTTTTCTCCACATGGAGTTTAAGAAATAATATGCTTGCCATGTAACCACATAATAGGCAGTGTGCCTCCTGCAGGGTAGTGCTCATATAGTTCAGCTAAAGAGATGTGAAAAGACAAACTTTAGTGTAGCCACAGCTCAGACAGAACAGTGTTAAAGCTCTACTCACCAGCTATTCATATGAGCTGTAATACAGCTCTTCATAAAGAGATACATGGAGGATTACATTCAGTAATTTCTCAGTGGGGGGGGGAAAAAAAAAAGAAGAAAAAAAGAAAAAAAAGTGCTCCCTATCCTGAAATTGGCTCAGAACTGATTCAGTGCACCTGAAATGAGTTAGCAGGTAATTCTGACTCCTCCCTGCAAAAGGAAAAGCAACAAGTGAGCAACCAGCCACGGTTCCTTCATGCAGCTGTCATGTGACATCATGTTACATGCAATTATGTGACATCACATGTTTTCTCATATTTTGGTTCTTTCCCAAAGACTTACCCATGATCATCTTAACCAAAATCTCTCTAGCTGCATTTGCTATTCACTTCAGTAATGACCAGTGATCAAAATCAAGTCTGTGGACCTCCCTTACTTCACACTGAATGAAAGAAGTGGTATATATTAGTACCAAATGAATGGAAGACATTATGAAGAAAAAAATCCTTTCAGACCTTTACTTAATTTGGTTTGTTTGAAATTCACCCATATGTAAAGCCCTAGTAAGACAGAGTGCAGCTGTATAGAGACAGCAAGTGAATTTCTGTGCCTAAACTAGTTACTGCTCATTAGCTGAGCAGCAGTACTTCTACCTGCTCTTAACCTATAGTAATTAGGGAATTGAGTATGTGAGCTTAAACCATTCATTTCAGTTCACCCAAGGGACAAGTCCAGGCCACATACATTCCTGAGACACAAAGTATGAAAAACAGAAAGAACTCATTGACCGTCCCTGCCTCCACCCCAGTAATTTGTGTTTGTTCAAATCCCAAGGCAGCTACAGATTTCAGAGATTAGCTATTCTCCTAAAAAATGCCAGGGAAGAGAAGAAACCTGCAGTGAAGTATGGCCACTGCAACGTGGGGATGAGACTGGACAACTGAACTCAACCAGCCAAGAATAATGTAATCAAGCAGCCAACTCTACTGGTATTTCTTTGGGTCAGGCCTAGACATTTCATGCATAGTTGGGTTACAACATGGAAAAGTAACATCATTTACTTTTTAACACAAATTTCTAGGACTTAATTGCCACACCAGTTCAAAACAAGGACCTATCTAACACAGTGGAGAGGTGTTCCTATCAAAGTTTCATTTTTTTTAGAGCAAGTGCAAGCAGCCCATGGCAGGCCAGCAGCATAACTTATGCAGGGGAGATCACCTCCCACCTCCTGACCATTCGTTTGCTTAGCCCCTATAGCCTGGAAGCTTACGTTCCTCCTAACGCCTCGTGCACTTCCTCTAACGTCGCTAGGAAAAGACCATGCAAATGTCTAGCTCTTTTTCAAGTTTCATTATCTACTTTCCTTGGGCTGCACCTCATGGCAATAAGTCTCATAATATGAATTCAAATAGCTCATTTTTTTGGATGAAATGTGCACTTTATCATTTCATTGATTGTTCCTTTATTCAGGTATCATGAGAAGAGGCAAACACAGGTTCTGGATTTACCTTCTGAACAGCATCTGTTACCCTATGTGCCCCTATCATGTCCCTTCTTGTTTATCTTCATTCTAAAATAAATAGCACCAATCTTTTCACTCTCACCTCATTCAGAAGTCTTTTCACATCTCTACAGATTTCCATCATCCCACTACAAGCCCTGTTATTTCTGCCGTTTCCTTTGTGAGTCAGACTAATGAGAACTGAATGCAAAGAAAGGCTTTTATAATAACGCTGTTCTAATATTCTTGCTGTCATTTCACTCTCCCAACTGATACCTTTCATTTGTTTTTTAACCACTGCAAGACACTGAGGGGAGCCCCTTGCTGGGCTGTCCAGGGCGATGCCTACACCTTCTGCACAAGTAGTTAGGGCGAAGTCGGAGTCAGCAATGTGATCCAGGTCTTCCCTCATAATCTCTGCTGCCACAGGTGCCCCTGAGCCCCTGTTCATTCATTCTGTCAGACCAAGGCAGCTGATTGCATTTACTGCTCTCCCAAGGCCAGGCCCTGAGGATTGTAGTCCTTCTATTAAATCAAACTTGTCCTGAAGGCAGTGGTAGCCTGCCAGAGCACAGAGACTGAGCCAGAGTCAGTCCTTCGAACCGGGCAGCTCGGGGCTCAGGCCCCATTCCTAATAAGCACCACAGGGCTGAGAGGTCAGAGGAGGGGAAAGCAGTAATTGCAGAGTGTTTATTCTCAAACCATCGGCGCGACATCTCCCTATCCTGCCAATCCTCCCACCACAAGGCCTCCTCTGCTCTCCTGTGGGTGCTGAGGCTGCAGGAAGCTGCTAGGCCATACCATGGCTGGGCCTGCCAGCAGTGCCCTGCGAGGGCCTCGCTCCCTTCACAAGTGCCTGGTGCTGGTTCCCATTGCCTACAGCCAGCCACAGGCCTTGCCTCAGTCATGGCGCTGGACACTGCAGGAACACCCTGCTGAGGTGAAGTTTGGTGCAACCAAAACTGCCAGCCCGGCTAGTGGCCAGCCCTCAGATCATCACATGCGTCCAGCAGACATGCCTGCCACAGAAACCTCGTGTTGGCCTTCTTGGGTTTGGGATGAAATCCTTTCCAAATGACCTACCAAAAAACTACACTATTCTCCTGACTTCATATCCATCTAGGTGCATGTGGACTTATATATCAACTTCTTCTTTGAACCTAAAAGAAGCAATAGTGTTTATGGACTGGTACAAAAATATGTTTGCATGTGTTTATATGGCAGATATCTGTATGTATTCTTAGGCACTGAGCTACTTTGTCACTACCTGTTATTAAAATAAAATTTAATAATCTGTATCCATTAACTGTAGCCACTACTGACCAACAGGGACTGTCTCTCAGTTATCATGCATTTCTAGCATAATGAATATATTTGTACAAAATACGCAGTGGGCATTTCAATTCCTAATACCACTGTCCCTGTGCCATTTGCATTTGTTATTTGTATTCATGAACATTTCCAGAACTAGATAGGAAAATAAAATATTTATTTTTCTTCAGGAATTTGAGTGAGTTGTTGGACAGTGGGTAGCAGGGTGTGTTCATGATCCAGCCTTTCGCATGACAAACTTGCACAACATATAATAATAACAATAAAAAAATAGACCAAAAGCTTAAAGGGAATAAGGCAGCACAGGCATCCTGCCACTCTCTCAGCAAGCCAAAGCCAGATGAGCTGAAACATGCTGCAGAGTTAATATTATAACATCAGTTTGAAATTCATCTCATATTAGGCCTGGCTTATGAAAAGGGAAATATGAAAAGATCAGAAAAAGAGAGAATCTTATTGTTCTACTTTTTCAGGTTAGGTACCTTGCTTTTTGAACGGTCTTGTTTTTCTGGTGTTTCACTTGGCTTTTCTTTTTATATACTTGTTCTTTCATAAAGCTATATTCAGAAGATGAAACATCTTCTGAAACAGAACGGTGTCTTCAGGGTCACTTGGTGGTGTCTCAGTCCCCCAAATTACTTAATTTGTGCATTTTTTTCTAACTCCATTTCAAGCTGATGGTCTTCCATCATATGCTGTGCATAGAAGCCTAGGGAACTATACTATTCACAATGTGCTGAAGAAAAGCATCATCTATGATTTCAGATGCTTTATAACTTTATATAATAAAATTAGTCAGGAGACCAATTAAAACATTAACCCATAGCAACCCTAGTTGGATTTTGAGCTTAGTTCAGAAGAAAATCTTGACGTTTGCCAAGTAAAATGCAGCATTAATTTCAGTTACCAGCAAGATTCTCTCATTGAGTTTTTATTACCTTGAGGTAACCTGGTGCAGATCAGTGTTCTAGGAAACAAATGTTACATTCCCACAAACACACAAAAACATCTGCTTGACAGATACGCTGCAAAAAACTACCCAAATGCAAGGCCACACCTAAATGTTAAAACAATAGGTACAGAGCACTGAATTAGACCTAACCCAAACACACAGCACAAGACCACAGTTAGGATGGGCAGAGGAGACAAAGATTTCCACTAGGTGTTGGGCACGAGGCAGATCCTGTACCACCCACCTTCCAAATCCTGCACTCGCCTTCCACCCACCACCTTCAGCTGAGTCTGTGGGAAGCAGTGGAGAGGGCGAGTCTTGTGAGAAAATGAACAGCCAAATTAGATCCAGATTTGGCCTTAAGAAGCCCATTCTGGTTATGGCCTCATTCTTCCCCAAAAGTACGCTGATTACCAGCAGGGCTCTGGGAATACGCTGGGTGACATGCATGCCCCTGTATTTCTCACTCCCTATTCCCAGATTTGGGCTGGGGCACACTGAATACAGCAGCAGACAGCAAAGAGTTAAACTTGTATGTGTTATGAGAGATTAAGGTTAAAAATTGTTGAACTGCTAAGAGTTATTTTTCACCAGGTCTTTCCCTATCGTGCAAGAAAAGGGGGTTTGGGAAACAACTAAAATAGTTGTGCTACAGGCTAGCAGGGAAAGGAAACAAAAATGAGGTTGGAAGTAATAGGTCCATAAATCTGACATCCAATGCCCTGGTCTTGCAATCCGATCTGCACCAGCGAAGAGATCCATTGATTTCAGCAGCTCCCATGTGCACTGAGACACCCAGCACACAGCCTGTCGGAGGCTTGCACTGCTGCCACAGAAAAACGGCGTTGCTTGGACAAGCTCAAACACATGCTGTGCAAGGTAGGGTGCATATTTCCAAAGTACTTTTTTGCAAGAAGTCATTCCTATGGACCAACTGGAATTCTTAGATTTTCCTAAAGCACTTGCCATTGCCTCATCAGCATCATCTGCTCTGGACCACCTCTTTGTACACCACACAGTGAGTGGTTCCTGCACGAGCACAGCATCGCACTCCTCTCTCTCAACAAACTTGCCAGAAATAGTCTCTGAAACTTATTGGATAACATTTCTATATAACATCTACGGAATCAGATCAGTTACACATTTGGCTGATTCAATAATAAAACAGCATTTTTATTTTTTTTTTCTTGGATTTTAAAATTATGCAGAATAGCATTATGAGCTGCAGTTTTCTAATCACATCAATAGGTGGTGCTATCAATTTCCATAATGGTCCGCTATAACTTCAGTTGGGTAAGAAAAAATGAGTTACTGCCATGATACTTAAGTTTTCAAGAGCTGAAATATGCCTACCAATAAAGGCTGCAGTTCTTCATTATGACACATTAGCAAATATTCTCAGCAAGATCTAAAAGTAATGTCAGAAAAGAGACTCGTCACTCCTTTTATTCTCTCCAAAGTTTCAGTGATTCTTCAAAGTTCTCATGCTGGAGTATTACTTTCTACAAAATTAGTTTTTACACAGCTTAATTACCTCCCCTGACCCCATCAGCTGCTGTGTGACCCAAAACATTCTTCTGTTGCAGAGCTCGTGCCTGTAACCAGTCCCTCTGAGTTCCCCACATGGATCTCCTGAAGCAAACCACATCCTACCAACCACCTCCAGACCTTGCTTAAACACAGCCAAGGGCACACACACTTT